>NW_006921711.1:8375620-8398217 GCF_000298275.1 Orycteropus afer afer
TCTGTGTGGCCACTGCAGTGAATTATCGAACCCAGGAGAGAGGTGGTGGGTGCTTTGGGAGGAACAGCTGGTGAAAGGGCTGGAGGGAGGCAGCATGTCTGGCCTTGTAGGAATAGGCCTTGGGTTACTGCTGGTAATCCTGTCTTCCTCTTGTAAGGTTAGAGGTCAGAAGATGTGGCCTCCTTGCTGTTTTAGCAGCAGATGACAAAACTTTCCTTGCTGATAGTGAATAGAACTTGAAGCACTTAGTGATGAAGGTCAAAGACTACTTCAGCATGGATTACATCTACATATAAAGAAAACAAAATTCCTCAAAACTGGACCAATAAGTAACATCATGATAAACAGAGAAAATATTGAAGTTGTCAAGGATTTCGTTTTAATTGGATGCACAATCAGCGCCCAGGGAAGAATGACATTGCATTTGGCAAATCTGCTGCAAAAGACTTCTTCAAAGGGTTAAAAAGCAAAGATGTCACCTTGAGGACTAAGGTGCTCCTCTCAGTCACGTATTTTCAATCACCTCACATGCAAGCAAAAGCTGGACAATGAATAAGGAAGACCAAAGAAGAACTGATACATTGTGTTGTGTTTGTGAAAAGTATTAAATATACCATGGACTGCCAGAAGAACAAACAAACCTATCTTGGAAGAAGTGCAGCCAGAATGCCCTTTAGAAAGGATGGTGATATTTCGCCTCCCATAACTTAGACATGTTATCATGTCCCTGGAGAGAGACATCATGCTTGGTAAAGTAGGTCAGGAAAAAAGAGAAAGACCCTCAATGAGGTGGATTGACACAGTGGCTGTATAAATGGGCTAAAACGTAGCAATGATTGTGAGGATGGTGCAGGACTGGGTAAGGTTCCATTCTGTTGTACACAGGGTCTCTGAGTCCGACTTGAAGGCGGCTAACAACAACAAAAACATACTAGAAAATCTTTCGTTTCTTACCTGAAATGCAGATTTGGTTGGTGTCCTGTATTTTATTGTCCTATATTTTATTTGGTAACCGTACTTCTAAATCGTTTTTCTGACTCCACATGGTACCACCTTTGAGACCAGGGCGAGGAGCTGGGGGGCTGCTGTCTGTCGAACAGGACGAAGGTGGACCAGAATGAAGAGCCCAGTACAATTCTTATAACGGGAGGTGGGGTGTTAACCACAGCCGTAGGTCACATTCTCCCGGCCACAATCGGGAGCTGGTTGGAGAGCTTGGAGAGGAGTGACCCCTGGTGGCCGCGCTCCGCGGGGCAGCCGCAGCCAGCCCGGACCGAGCGGCGGGGCTTGGCTTCCGGGTGGACAACTGTTTGGGTTTTGATTTCTATCGCCGGGGACTCTGGGGAAGGCCAGGCGGGGTAAGTAGAGAGGCTGAGCTTTTTCTAACCATTCGGTTGTAGTGGAAACTCTGGTCCTTTCCGGGCTCCAGAGACAGCCACCTCTCCCCCAGGCGGTTGATCTGCAACAGGCAGCTCCTTAAGACCCTCCTCCTCCTCCTCCTTTTTTTTTTAACCGTTTTTTTGAGGATACATTTTATTTGCAGTCAAAGCTGTCAGTTTCCAGAATTCCAGGTGTTTTAGAGTTTTCTGTTCCTCTTAGAATTGTGAGGTTTCTTTTACAAATCGTTTATTTATTTTGTTGTTGTTGACAGTATAAACAGCAAAACATACATCAATTCAACAACTTCTACATGAACCATTCAGTTACACTGATCACATTCTTCGAGTTGTGCAACCATTCTCACTCTCCTTTTCTGAGTTCTGGTGGCGTAGTGCCTAAGGCATTTGACTGCTAACCAGAAGGCGGGCGGTTCAAACCCACCAGCCACTCCTCGGAAGGAAGGTTGGGCAATCTACTTCCGTGGTGATACCACCTCGGAAATCCAAGGAGGGGTCGTTATAAGTCCGTTAGACTCGAGGGCACATAACAACAACAACAACTTCCCATAGTGATACTGCTTCGGAAGCCCACCGAGGGGTCGTTATGAGTCGGCATAACTCACTCACAGCAGTGAGTTTGGTGGGTTGTTTTTTTTTTCTCTATTAACATAAACTCACTGCCCCCTAAGGTTCCTAGCCTAATCTCTTGAATTGTTTTCAATTTGATCCTGTGTAGAGAGAATTTAAAAGAACACAATGCTCACCACAACCAGACATTCTTTACTAATTAAGCCAAACCATTGTTTGGTTTTAAGAAAACTTCAGGGATATTTTTGGTTTAAGGTTTGAAGATTAACCCAGGGCAGTAATTTCAGATGTTCAGCCAGCTTCCAAAGGAGCTCTGGTAGCACAGTGCCTAAGGTATCTCATTGCTAACCAGAAGGTTGGTGGTTCAAATCTACCACCCACTCCGTGGAAGGAAGGCTGGGCAGTCTACTTCCCTAAAGATTTACCTCCTCAGAAACCCGATAGGGGTCACTATGAGTTTGAATCGACTCAATGGCAATAGGTTTTTTTTTTTTTTTAATCCAGCTTCCATGGCTGCGGAAAAGCTGGAGTCCACGAGAATTTGAAATTCAGGACTGAATTTTCCACCTTTTGATCAAGATTCCTCCATAGAACCTTTAATCAAAACAATCAGTAAAAGTAGTCAGGCACCATCCAGTTCTTTGCTCTCACACCAGGGCAAGCAGTTGATATGGAGGCAATTGGCCACACATTCCATGTTGTTGTTGTTGTTAAGTGCCGTCGAGTCATTTCCGACTCATAGCGGCCCAATGCACAGCAGAACGAAACACTGCCCGATCCCGCGCCAGCCCCACAATCCCTGCTATACTTGAGCCCATCATCGCAGCCCCATTCCATATCCTCTGCCTATTCCTGACTCTCCTTCCTCTGTCGCTCCAGGTGAATAAAATCAATTATTGTGCCTTGGATGGCCCCTTACAGGTTTTGAAGAGCCCAGGCACTGCTTAGCAAACTAGAACAAAAAGCACTACATATTGGGTCAGTTAACTGGGATGTCACAGGAAACCATAACCCCAAACCTCTTAACCAAGGAACCAAACCCCATGAGGTGTTTGGCTGAACATATGCAGCTTCAGCAAGTACTTCTTTTTTTCCCCTCTTTTTTTTTTTTTGTCATTGTTGTCAATATATCTACTATACAACTTTTGCCAATCTAGTTTTTCACAGATGTATAATTTATTGACATTAATTACAATAATCAGCTGTGCAACCATATTCTTAATCAGTGCCAAATTCCCATTCATCCTGAATTGAAATTCAATAAGGACCTACTTCTTTAAAAACCAAAGGAGGGACTTCTAAAATCCTTCTCTCCCTAGCCCCTATGCCCCACTGGCCTACAGGCACTGCTGCCCTCTTTCCAAGTCAAATCAAATTAAGGGCAAAGCCTGGGGGAAGCTTATATTTTAAATGAGAAATGGTTAGTCCTTTCTAGGGTGGAGGCAATGAGTTGCCCTTTGTGTAGATTGGTTTGGTGCGGTACAGAGTGAACATGTATCCCCTTGGGGTACTCATTCCTTCCCTAAACAACCACTGTGTCCCTACTCTGTTCCAGGATATGTTAAGTGCTGGAGTTTGCAAACATGACCTACATAGCCCTGCTTTCTTGGGGCTATAAAGGATGTAAGGGTGGACACAAACTCTTACACTTTAGTTTGTAGAATCCTAAGGAAGCACATCCCACCTCCTCCCTGCTAACCTTTTCCTCTGAGAAATGCAGAAGCCAGAATGGAGGAAGGGGGTCTTTTCCCCAGAGGCCTCCCCTATTCCACATCTGTGTATTTGGCCCTAAAGGCCTCACTGGCAGTGGCAGTGGGACTCAGCCTCTGCTTGCCGCCCAGGGTCCTGCGGAACCTCTGGGGGCCCACACTTGGTGCCTGTGCTGCCCTTTCTCCTCTTAGCCTCCATACATCTCTCCACTCTCCTTCACCTGCTCTGGGCCAGAAGGTTGACTACTTCAGTCAAGCTCCCTTGCCCTCCAGCTTCAGGTTGGGTTCAGCAAAAGATGAAAGGGTAAGAGGGGCTGGGCCCCTCCCTGATGGCCTGAGGGTTGGCATTGGCTTTGTTCCCCCACCTAAGGCATAGCTTGACTACAAACCCTCTTTAATAGCTGCAGGGATCCCCCAGTTCTGATAAGGGTTCCCCTCCCTGCCTGTTCAGACCTAGGGGCTGGTGTCTTCTTATCATTGCTTGCCCTGGAATACTCCACATCTCTATTGTTGATTTCCCTTAACCCTGCCCACATCTTTGTAAATTGTTGTTGTTAAGTGCTATTGAATGGGACTAATAGTGACATTCCTTTGTAAATAGTTCCTCCATCAAACTGCTTGTCTTGCTGGATTGGTGGTTTGCCTAGACCAGACTCTGACTTCTTTCTCTTCTTTCTAGTCAAACACCTACCCAGAATCTAGGATGTCCCAGGCTATAGCTGGAAATAGACCTAAGACCTTCAAGGCCCTCACAGCCTAATGGGAGAGAGAGAAGTCACTGGGCGTGCAGGGTTAAGGTGGGAGCCACCAGCCCTGCCTGGGGCATCAGGGAGAACTCCTGAAGAACAAGGGAGAATGAGCCAAGCAGTGGAAAATGGAAGATCCAGGAAGAAGAACTTGCTTGTACAGAAAGTAGAGATGTCATTCAAAATGGCCACAGGGAAGCCTGACCTGGAAGGATTTTGGCCACTTGGGGTGCCATGGACAGATAATGTGCCCCTCCCAGTGCTGCGTCCTGCTTTTTGGGCATCTCCACTCTGACTGGGAAGAGCAGCATCCACAACACAGAGAAAGTCTGTCTTGAAAGGGCCCAAATGAGGCCCAGGAAGTAAGTGCTGCAGATGTTCAGGATGTGGTAGTGTGTTGGAGGGAGAGAGACGGCAGCCATCCTCCTTAAACTCACCCCCCCACCACCCCCCAGTGCTGTAGAGGCAAGGTTTCTTCTACCACCTTTGTTCTCTGGAAACCAGCAGAAAAGTATCCCTCCCAGCCTGGGATATGAGATGACTTGAGAGGCTGCCCTCATAGGTCTGGTTTCTGATTGGGACCAGGACAATTTCCTCTCACGGACAATGGCTGAGAGGTAGATGGCCAGGGGGATGGTTGAGGACAACTGGACCCTCTCAGACTCCCTGCCTTCAGTGTCCCCACCTACCTCCTCTGGAGGAGGTTTGTGGAGGACCTTTTATGAGAGCACCAGGGCCATGTTCCCCTGCCCTGGAGGCCCAGGCTGGGCAAGTCTCACTGAGGCTGTCTGCTCCTTCTCTTCCTAATCTGATGAACTTCACACAGAGAGCAGCTTTAAACAGGAAACGGAAGCCAGCGAGAAAGCAGGAAAGGAGAGGAGGAGACATTGCCTCACCCTTTAGCCTTCCTGCTGAACTCCAGTCTTCCTCAGGGGCAGTGTGACAGGCAGAATTCTAAGATGACCCCGAACACCCACATCCTTATATAATCTTGAGTGTGCACTGAAACTGTGAATATAATGAGATATCACTCACATGGTTAGATTGTTAATTAGTTAACTTCAAATTAATCAACAAGGATACTGACCTAATCAGGTGAGCTCTTTTAAAGAAGATAAAGCACAAGAGAGATTCTGCCCTGTTGACCTCAAGGAAAGAAGTAAACTGCCGTGTTTGTAAGAGGGCCTCTACGGGGGTGCCAGGTGGCAAGGACATGAGGGTGGCTTCCAAGAGCTAACAGTGATCCCTGGACAGTGTGAAAATGGGGTGTCAGTCCCACAACCATAGGAAACTAAATTCTGCCAACAATCTAAATTAGCTTGGAAGAGGCTCTGAGCTTCAGGCAAGATCAGAGCCCTGGCTGACATCTTGATTTCAGCCTGTCGAGATGCCAGATTACCTATGCTCAGACTCTTCACAGAAACTGTGAGATAATGAATTTGTGTTGTTTTAAGGTGATGAGTTTGTGGTAATGTGTTATGTAGCAATAAGAGACTAGTATAGGCAGTATCAATAGGCCCCACCTTGGCCTTGGTTGGGTATCTCTGTTCGGAAACACACCCGTCACTACTGGCTTCCTTCTTAGCCAAAAAGAGCAGTAGAGCTAACTTAATGCAGAAAGCTTCCCACATAGAATGTGCTGAAAGGGAGGTACCTAAAGCTCAAAGAAATCTCCCATACCTCCTGCCCTGCGCTAATTGTGTAAAATTCCATGAGTACTCATTTAGCCAACAAATATTTAGTGAGTGTTATATAAGTTATCTACTGCCCCAATAATGTTGTGTAATAAATTACCCAAAAGCTTGGTGACCTAAAATAATAACTATTTTTTACTGCTCATGAGTACTTTAGGTTGGCTCAATGGTTCTTCTGTTCTCAAGTGACTTATGTGACTGCAATCAACCACCAGCCAAGAAGTTGGCTCTGCTGATCTTGGCTGGGCTCTCTTGAGTTTGTGGTAATGTGTTATGTAGCAATAAGAGACTAATATTTGTGAGGGTCAGCTAGTTATGGATGGCCTCTCCTGGGCTGACTTGGAGTCTCTTCTACATTCCTCTTACATCCCTTCCAGCAGGCTAACTGGGTATATTCTCATGGCAATGATAACAGTCCAAGAAAGAGCAAGCCCAATGGTGCAAGAGGGCAAGTGGAAGTGCATGTGTACTTTTCAAGCCCCTGCTTGTATTAGAAGGCTGGCGGTTCAAACCAACCAGCCACTCCTTGGAAGGAAGATTGGGCAATCTACTTCCATAGAGATACTGCCTCAGAAACCCAAGGAGGGGTCCCTGTGAATCGAATCGACTACACAGCAGTGAGTTTGGTTTTTGGTTTGCTTGTATCATGTTTGCTAATATTCCATTAGTCCAAGCCAGAGGCAAAGAGAGAGGGGCTTACAAAGATATAGGAAGAAGGGAGGCTGTTGAATTGATGCAACTTGTCACATGGGCCAAGTATACACAGATATTGTTTGGGGTGTTAATGTCCACTGGTGAACAAGTTTTTAGAACTTGTAGTACAGTGGAGAAGGTAAGCAATAAATAAATGAACAAATAAATACATACAATTACAAAGTGTGATTGGTCCATGAAGGAAAAAAAAAATGTGATGGGTTCTACTGATGAGGATAACAGTAGGGACCTACTTTATTTATTTATTTTTTAGCATATAGTTATTTATTTATTTTTTAAAAACTTTTGCAGTGTTCCCTCTCCTCCCTTCTCTTCCCCTCCCACCTCTTGTTACCCTCTTGTACGGTAACCAAGAAAGAAAGTTTTCTTCCATATATAAACCTTTCTTTGACTTTTTACAATAATGAACTAATATAATATTTATCCTGTGATTGACTTATTTCACTCAGCATAATGTCCTCCAAGTTCATCCACATTATGTGGTGTTTTGTAGATTCTACATTATTATTATTATTTTAATTGTGATTTGGGTGAAAATTTGCAGAGCAAATTCACTTTCCATACATCAGTTCTCATGACATCGACCACAGTTCACCAAAATGCAACAGCTCCCTTCCGACTTCCTTCTGACAATCACCTCTTCCCCATGTCCATCCCTCCATGCAGCCCTGCCCCCTGAGCTGTCTCCCTGTGCATAAACAGCCCTTCTTTACACATCTACATTGTTCTTTAGAATTACATAGTATTCCACTGTGTGTATGTACCACAGTTTGCTTATCCATTCTTCTGTTGATGGGCACATAGGTTGTTTCCATCTTTTGGCTATTGAAAATAGTGCTGCGATGAACATGGGTATGCACACATCTGTTCTTGTCCTGGCTCTCACTTCTTTAGGATATATACCTAGTAATGGGATTGCTTGATCAAATGATATTTCCAATTCCAACTTTTTAAGGAATTGCCACATTGCTTTCCACAGTGGTTGTATCATTTGACAGCCCCACCAGCAGTGTATGAGAATCCCAATCTCTCTACATCTTCACCAGCATTTTTTATGTTCTGTCTTGCTGAACTCTGCTGTTAGTGCTGGAGCAAGATGGTATCTCGTTGTTTTGATTTGGGTCTCTCTAATGGGAGCTCTGGTAGCATAGTGGCTAAGGCACTTGACTGCTAACCAGAAGGCTGGCGGTTCAAACCCACCAGCCACTCCTCGGAAGGAAGGTTGGGCAATCCTACTTCCGTAGTGATACTGCCTCGGAAACCCAAGGAGGGGTCGCTATGAGTCAGGGCTGACTCGACGGCACATAACAACAACAACAACAACAATGGCTAATGAGGAGCTCTGGTAGCATAGTGGCTAAAGCACTTGACTGCTAACCAGAAGGCTGGTGGTTCAAACCTACCAGCCACTCCTCGGAAGGAAGGTTGGGCAATCCTACTTCCGTAGTGATACTGCCTCGGAAACCCAAGGAGGGGTCGCTATGAGTCGGGGCAGACTCGACGGTACATAACAACAACAACAACAATGGCTAATGATTGTGAACATTTCTTCATGTGTTTGTTAGCTGTCTGAATAGCCTCTTTGGTGTAGTGTCTGTTCATGTCTTCTGCCCATTTTTGAATTGGATTATTTGTCTTTTTGTTGTTGAGGTGTTGGAGTTTTCTATAAATTTTAGAGATAAGTCCAATAGGGACCTACTTTAGATGGCTGATTATTTTCAGTTTGGTACCCAGGTTTTGTTAGTGGTTCCCATTTATTTGGCATGCCTTATGGAACCAGGTCATTCTTTGCAATCCTTTTTTGCTCTCTTTTATGTTACTGTTTTATGTTTTCCTGTCTAAAAGTGTTGTCATAAGAAGAGTCAAAAGGTAGACCACAGTCATTTAAAAACAAACAATCAGTTGCTGTCAAGTTGATTCTGATTCATGGGAACTCCATGTGTGTCAGAGTAGAACCGTGATCTGTAGGGTTTTCAGTGGCTGACTTTTGGGATGTCGATCACCAGGATGTCTTCTAAGGGGCCTCTGAGTGGACTCGAACCTCCTAGTTTTTGGTTTGCACCTGAGTTCAATAACTGTCTGCACCTTCCAGGGACATCCATTCAAGACTTAAAGGATTTAAATTACTCTTGTGATTTCAGTTTTGATACAATATGTGGATGATCTACTTTGTTCAGAGAACAAAGAAGACTGTAAAAAGGTTCCATTTACTTGCTCTCAGCCTTAGCTGAGAAAAGGGACATACAGTGTCAAAGATAAACAACAATTTTGTCAGAATACAATTCATTATTTAGAGCTTTACCTATCTAAAGAGGGAAAAATATTCTCACCTTTCAGACTAAAAGCCATTCAAACTTATCCTAGACCCCTCACAGAATGAAAATTGAGAGGATTTCTAGGTTTAACTGGATGTTGCAGACAATGGGTGCCAATATTTTCTGAGACTGCAATAATCCCTTATAAATTGACTCGGTAAGAGATCTTGTCCTCTGGGAGCCCAGGCATGAACAGGCCTTCTGCAACCTGATGAAGGCTCTTCAAGAGCTTCCTTCCTTGTGCAACCCTAACTACACAAACCATTTCTTCTATTTGTGCATGAACAATCTGGATAAGCCTTGAGGTTTTAACTCAGCTTCATGGGAACCATAAAAAAACCAATTACTTTCCATTGCTTTATCCTTGATCAGTTAGTTGTCTTCGGGCAATAGCTGCTGCAGCAAAACCTGGTGATGTTTCTACTGAACTAGTTCTAGGCTCCCACTATCTCCTGGTTGCGTGGTCCCAACTTGTAGTACAAGCATTACTGCTGACTGAGAACACATAGCCCTTTTGAGCCAGCCTGTTAATCTCTCACATTACTATTCATCACTGCAACTCTCTCCTTCTCTTACCAAAAAAGGGGAAATCACGTGATTGTCTTACCTCAGTAAGAGAACTCTCTATATTTCACTCAGATTTATTGGATTTGTTAGAGAAACCTGTTGAGAACTTTGACCTATTATTATTGTTATTATTTTAAATAACTTACTTTAGGGAGGGAACACTGCAAAAATAAAAAAATAAATAAGTAAAGTTTGAAAGTGAAAAAAAAATAACTTACTTTATTTGTGGTGAAAATATACACAGCAAACATGCACCAATTCAACAATTTCCACATGCACAAATCAGTGACATTGATTATGTTCTTCAGGTTGTATAGCTGTTCTCACTATTCTTTTCCAAATTATTCCTCCACTATTAAAATAAACTCACTGCCCCCTAAGCTTCTCATCTAAGCTTTCAAGTTGCTATTGTCAAATTGATCACATCTAGGTAATTCTTTACAAGAGCACAGTGTTCAAGGCAAACATACTTTCCAAATCAAGCTAAACTATTGTTTGGTTTAAAAAAGCCTTCAGGGGATAGTTTTGGATTATGGTTTAAAAATTATCTCAGGCAATATGTCAGAGTTCATTTAGCCTCAATGACTTTAGGAAGTCTGGATTCTATGAGAATTTGAAATTCTGTTCTATATTTCTCCCTCTTTCGATCAGGATTCTTCTATGGAATTTCTGATCAATTCAGATTGATTTTGTCTAGCCCTTGCTGAAAAGCTACAGCCCTTTTAACCAGTGTGGTAGTTAAATTTGTATGTCAACTTGGCTGGGCCTGGTTGAGTAGCTGGGCAGCTGGTGGCAGTTATTCCCCACGATGAGACTGGTAATCAACTCCATGGTGGGATCTACCATAAGCAGCTGTGTAGCTGCCTTTGGGATGTGGTCTGCTTCCTATATAAGGGGAAGCCTTGGGTTTAGTCTCTACCTTATGGCATGCTTGGACCCTGCATGTAGCTATGTCATTGCTCAGCAGCCTGTCATGCTCTGCCAACCTTGGGACTTACAATGGACTTGAATTAATGGTCTGCTGTGTGGTTTGGTAGCATCAGGACTGTGCCATTTTATTTGTCAACCTTGGGCTTGTTAGCCTCAGCAGCCACTAGCTGCCTGAATGAAGAGATGCCTCCAGCTTCAGTGGGACAGGAGCAAGAGGCAGAGGCAAAGCCCAAGGTCAAGGGGCTTTCACCCGACCCGTGGAACCTGGCACTTTGAACTTGGACTTAAAGCCTTCAAACTGTAAGAGAATAAACTCCTGTTTGTTAAGGCCATTCCATTTGTGGTATATTCTTGTCAGAGTGGTACTAGGTAACCAGAAGAACCAGTAAAAAGCTGCTTGATTTTGTGTATCTGCTAAAAAGGCAGGGAGGCCACATCTCCCAACCTCCTCTAACCCTACAAGAGGAAGACAGGATCACCATCAGTAACCCAAGGCCTATTCCTACAAGGCCAGACATGCTGCCTCCCTCCAGCTCTTTCACCAACCGTTCTTCCCAAAGCACCCACCACCTCTCTCCTTTGTTCGATAATTCACTGCAGTGGCCACACAGAACTCACAGGTTATGGGGTTTATTAGAGAAGCACCAGGCTACAACTCAAGTTCAGGGAAAACACTCAGTCTCTTTTCCAGTCCATCATCCCTCAGCCAACAGTCTCTCACAGTCTCTCTCCCTTGGTGTCTCACTCAGCAAATGCATGTCTCTTTCCCAGCAGCTCGTGTCTCTTTCAGAAGCGCGTATCTCTTTCAGTAGCACATCTTCCTCAACCAGCAGTCAGAGAGAGTCCTGCCTCTAGGAGGCCTCCTTTTGAACCTGGCAGAGTGGCCAAACTAGCCAATCATAACATCAGAACTCTAAGCACCTGAGAGAGAATGGGACCCTCCCAGAACATTGTTTTGTGCCACTCCCAATAGAAATATTCCAGGTGGACAACTTTAGCAATCAGGAGCGCCTCAGTTGCTCATAGCAAATCCCACCTTGGAGTTTACAAAGACTTATAGGTAGAAAAGCCACACTAAGTAATTTACTACACTGCAGTATCTAACCTGGGGCATCCCAATTTTTATATCAA
The DNA here is from genome assembly GCF_000298275.1 of Orycteropus afer afer. Classification (NCBI taxonomy): domain Eukaryota; kingdom Metazoa; phylum Chordata; class Mammalia; order Tubulidentata; family Orycteropodidae; genus Orycteropus; species Orycteropus afer. The sequence goes on from NW_006921711.1 coordinate 8,387,394, forward strand.
GTGATCGAGGCACACAATTTACAGAAACCATAATAAAACAATTCTGTAAAGTGTTACCCCTTACTCAAAAGCTGCACTGTTTTTACCACTCACCATCTTCAGGAAAGGTCAGAAAGACCAATGGCATACTTTAATTAAAATTAGCAAAATTTTCAGAAACTTTTTAGCTCCTTTGGCTAATGGTACTCCCACTAGCCCTTATGGCCCTTTAATCCACTCCCTTTAGTCCAACAGTAGTTGTCATCTTGTGAATTGGTAACTGGAAGGCTCAACTATTTAGTTATTTCACCTCTGATACTAGATTTTGCCCTACTACACACAGACATGGCAAACTACTGCAAGTGACACATGTACTATACTCAAACCTATTACCAATAAATAGGTTAGGGACACATTCCCACAACAACTTCCTATACAGTCTCTTCATGATCTTTGTTGTTGTTAGTTGGCATTGAGCTGATTCCATCGCATAGCAACCCCAGGTTTGCAGAGGAGAACTGCTCCAAAAGATTTTCTAGGCTGTGATCTTTTGGAAGCAAATCACCAGATTATCTTCTGAGGTGCCTCTGGGTTTTTTCGAACTACCAACCTACTGGCTAGCAGTCAAGTGCCTAATCATTTGCACCATCCAAGGACTCCTTCAGGATCTTTATCAAGGAGATTTTTGTCTATTAGAATAGACATCAGGCATTAGCCATTAAAGAGATGTAAATCAAAACAGTGAGATACCATCTCACTCCAGCAATAATAGCAAAATTCAACAAGACAGAAAATGACAAATGCTGGCAAGGGTGTGGAGAGATTGGAACGCTTAGACACTGCTTGTGGGACTATAAAATAGTATAATGACAATGCAAAACAGCATGGTTAAACTTAAAAAGTTGGAAATAGAAATGTCATTTGATCCAGCAATCTCAATAGTAGGTATAATCCTAAAGAAGTGAAAGCCAGAACACAAATAGATATATATGCACACCCATGTTCATCGCAGCACTATTCACAATAGCAAAGAGATGGAAACAACCTAACTGCCCATGAACAGAAGAATGAATAACCAAACTATGGTACATACACACAATAAAATACTACGAAGAATTTGTGAAACACTTCATAACACGGATGAACTTGAGGACATTATTCTGAGTGAAATAAGTCTATCATGGAAGGACAAATATTGTATAAGTTCACTATTATAAAAAGTCAAGGAAAGGTTTACACACAGAAGGAAAATTTCTTTGTTGATTACCAGGGATAAGAGGGGAGAGGAGGGAAAATTGCTAGTTAGGAAAGATACACTTATTGATTTGGATGAAGGAAAAGGCAATATACCGAAAGTAGGTGATCAGCACAATAGCACTAAGAAAAAGGAAGACACAGAGAGGTGCACAAGAGGTACAGACAAAAAAGGCAAATGCTATTACACAGGAGCTCTGGTAGCATAGTGCCTAAGGCACTGGACTGCTAACCAGAAGGCTGGCGGTTCAAACCCACCAGCCACTCCTCGGAAGGAAGGCTGGGCATTCCTACTTCCGTAGTGATACTGCCTCGGAAACCCAAGGAGGGGTCGCTATGAGTCGGGGCTGACTCGATGGCAAATAACAACAACAACAACATTACATACACAGTACTGCATTATCAGTAATAACAAACATTAATCTATGCGTGGACACATAGGTAGACAGGCAAGATAATCAGGTAGGGGTTTGGTTAGCAATCAAGTGCCTTAGGCACTACGCTACCCAAGTTCCTCAGTTGTGGGTAGGTGACTATATATATATACATTTGGCAGATGATATTTCCTTTTTAAAATTTTTATTTATTTATTTATTTATTTATTGTGATTTGGGTGAAAATTTACAGAGCAAATTTACTTTCCATACAGCAGTTCACATATACTTTGCCTCATGACATTGACCTCAATTCACCACAATGCAACAGCTCCCCTCCTACTTCCTCCCGACAGTCACCTTTTCCCTGTGTCCATCCCTCCATGCACCCCTGCCCCCTGAGTTGTCTCCCTGTGCATAAACAGCCCTTCTTTCTCCCATGATTGCTCTTTTCAAGGAGTGTATTTACCTCAGGTAAATGTTCATTCAACTCCTATGCTTGTCTTTGCTTGGCTGGAAAACACAGGTGAGGGTTCAGTTCCAGACCTGAAGGGCAACTAGGGGCCATAGTCTCAGTGGTTCCATCAAGCTCTATCAGACCAGTAAACCTGGTCCCCCACTTTTTTTTCCCAAATGCTTTTGAGTTTTGTTCCACATTGTTCTCCCTCTCTATCCAGGGTCTCCTACATAGATGCCCTTCCAAGTGGTTGACATTGGTAGCCGGGTACCATCTAGTTCTTCTGGTCTCATAATCATATAGGCTGCGGATCACATGGTGTACCAGTCAGTAGCACTAATTGTTTCCATGAATCTTTGGTTTTCTTCATTTTTCTTTGCTCTGGATGTGGAGAGACCCATTGCTGCATCTAGATGGCTGTTTGCAAGCTTTTAAGATCCCAGTCGCTACTCGCCAAAGTGGAGGTGGAACAATGTTTTGTGTAGTATGTTATGCCAATTGAACTTGATGTCCCCTGTGACTATGGTCCCGAGCCCACAGGTTCAAATACTTGGTCCCTTTTGGCTTTGACCAAGAAGTGACTACAAACTTGTCCCTTGTCAGCTCTACTATACACCTGGGAATTCAGATCATACAAATACACTTGTCTGGCAGATGATATTTCTATATACATATTTGTGTGTGCTATAAAAATGTCCATATATATAAGAGAGCTAATAGGGACAAGGTTATAATAACTTCTTAGCTACAACCAAACACCTTGAGGGAGTGAGTTGCTGAACTTGCAGTCTTGAGACTGTGGTTGAGGGGGACATCAAGCTCAATTAGCATAATGTAGTACATAAAAACATTGTTGTACATCCTACTTTGATGAGTAATAACTAGGTCTTAAAAGCTTATGAGTGGCCATCTAAGAGGCAACTATAGTTCTATCCTAGTTTGGAGCAAAGAAGAGTGAAGAAAATCAAAGACTCATGGAAACAAGTAGTCGAAGAGACTAGTGGACCTTGGGGACCCCAGCCTGTCCTGAGACCAGGAGAACTAAATGATGCCAGGCCATCACTACCAACCACTTGGAAAGGGATCAAAATTGGAGATCCTGGATAGAGTGAAAGAAAATGGTGGAACAAATTTCAAAATCATAAAAAAGACCAGGCTTACTGGTCTGAAAGAGACTGGTGAAATCCCTGAGACCATGGCTCCTAATCACCCTTTAGGCCTGGAATCGAACTTACTCCATGACTTAACTTTCAGGCAAACAAATAGACAGGCCTATGAGGTGAACATTTAACCAGGGAGGTGTCCTCCTTAGGATTATCAACCATGGGAGTTCAGAAGGACAGCATTTGTGCAGGGAGAAAGCTCAGAAGTCAGCAATGCATAGGAAAGGAGGACACAGGGGAAAGATAACTACAGGAGGAAATGAAAAGAGAGTTGTTACATTGTGGACATCACAATGTCACAAAACATGTGTATGAACTGTGGAATGGAAAACAAGTTTGCTCTGTAAATCTTCACCCAAATCACAATAAAAAGTTGGGGGGTGGGCAGTGAAGAATAGACATCAGAGAAAAGTTGCTCTGGAGCTCTGAAGGGACTTATCAGGTACTGTTAACAACAAATACAGCAATGAAACTACAGGGAGTTAATCTTTGGGTTTATGTTTCACAATAAAAGAGAAATTCAGAATTTCACACAATCAGAAGGCTACTCCAATAGGGAACCTCAAACTGAGGATTCTCAGAGATCCTTCAGGAGCAGCTGATCTTTGAAAGCAAACAGCTGACCCAAGACTTTGGCACAAGCAGATGACCATGGGCAGCAGGCAGCTTCCACATAAGACTCTAGAGAAAGATGCCTATTTAACTCCTGTTTTGTTTCTTATTTGCTTGTTTATAACCACACTCCTCATTTTCTACCAATTCATTGTTGTTGTCCATCTATAATGTTTTCTTTTTTCCACCTTCTTACTATAATTGTTTGGTCAGAACATACTCATTATAACACCACTCTTAGATTACCCCCAATAGTAGCCACTACCCTCAATCTTATTGACTGCTGGATATGCCACCCACCACAAGACTCCCCATTTCTCATGATAAAAAAAGCCTCTGGACAATTATGGTTTCATCAACTGAGACCACAGGGAATTGTAGCTGATGGCATTTCCACTTGCACCTACATGGACAGCTGACCTTAAACAAATCAACTTGTGGCTTTATTAGTGTCTCTATCTCCAAGAAAAAGAACCAATTATTATAATCTCTTGATCAGATCCTAGTTCATTCTAAATTAAACAATCTTTATAGAACAATGGGCCAAATACTAACAAGAAGAGACTAATAGAGACATAAATACGTTCCCCAACTAATGTAAAGCCTTGGTCCCAACCTCATGTTATAAACAACTCTTTTTTTCCTGGATCTCCATGTGCCCATACAGGATACTTGTATAATTCCTTTGGTCCTATTTGCCTCAGACTAAGACCTCACACTTTTTAAGAATAGTATTCAGAAACATATCTGTACACAGAGACCCTTAGTCTATAAATCACTTACGCTAGAAATTCCAACTCAGACATAAGATTGATAATGAGGTCACTCTTGATTATTCAGGCACTCTACCTGGGTAGGGGAGCTCTGATAGCGTAGTACCTGAGGCACTTGACTGCTAACCAGAAGGCTGGTGGTTCAAACCTACCAGCCACTCCTCAGAAGAAAGGTTGGGCAATCTACTTCCATAGTGATACTGCCTTGGAAACCCAAGGAGGGGTCGCTATGAGTTGGGTCCGACTCAACAGCACATAACCACAATAACGACTACCTGGGTGGATTACTGACTCATTGTTTATGGGAAAAATCAGAGTAGTGTTTCATCAGTGGGAATCATGCAAATAGAAAAGACTGTAAAAAAAAATTATCACTAACTTTGGCAGAAGTTATTAATGATACCACCTCTAGTCTGGATGGAATACAAAGCAGTCTCAACTCATTGGCACAAGTAATGATGGACAATCATATCACTCTATATCACTGTTGTTTAGTTATAGTGGTGTTTGTGCCACTGCTAATACTTCTTGTTGAACTTGGATCAATGAAACAGGCAAGGTGGAACAGACTATACATCGCCTTAAGGAAAAAGCTTCTTGGCTCTCTGAGGTCAATCCTTATGGCTGTGGGATTTATTCTCTTGGCTTGGATTGGGCAATTAGGATTCCTGGTTCCAAAGCATCTTACAGGGACTACTAATTGTTCTTGTTTGTATCATAGTTGTAATGATGCTATCCCACATTATCTATTCAAAGTCTTAAATGCTTCTGTGTAGATGAACAAGCTTCTGTCTTCTCTCTCTCTACCTAGTCTTCTCACCCCGGCCCTCTTTCATCACTTGTTCATAGCCTCCAACACACTTTGGGCACTTGTGGGGTACACAAGCATTTTTGCTTTTCTCCCTCTGTTCCCCACAAAGGCAGGCTGCAGCTGTTGTCTCCTTCCACCTGGCAGCCATAGAGTCCTTCCTGTTCTTATTTCTGGGGGTTGACAAAGTAAAAATTAGCAAGGAATGATTAAATTTAAAATATACCCTGCCATTCATCAGGCTCTGGGAGAACAATGATAAGGCCAGTTACAAAGCTAACAGGAAACAGTGTTTCTCCCAAGGACAAGCTGCAGCTGTAAAGTGTCATAGAAACATTGATTTCTTACTGAAAAATCCTATTCTATGACATCTTTGACTATCAAAAACTTTGCTGTTTGAAATTAGATCAGCAGGAATGAAACCTCCCACTCTTGCCTGGAGGATCTAACTCATTCTGACACTGAAAAGCAGCTTTGATTTACAACCCAGGTGTACAGCTCTAGATAAGGGGTTTTTGGACCCAACATTCCACACCTATCTTAATTTTGTAGTTTCCTAGGAAACAGGACCTTGGGTCTACTTTGCAGTCTGGATTTGACTTTACACACAGTTTTGATAGGCTTTGAGCCTATCAAAACACTGCTTCAGATCAATTTCTCCTAAACTCCACTCTCCCCCAAAGCACATAAAAACTCTGTTATCCTTTTTTTGGTAAGATGTCCCATAATCCCTCTGTTGTTTGGGCTCCCTCCTTACAACCAGTCAAAAATACAAAACAAAACAAAAAAACAACTCTAACTTTGTAAGACTACAGGCTTATCTTTGGTGATTTAGGACTTACTTGTCTGGGACAGGACCCTTACCAAATGCTCCCCTCCTTTTCTCCAGCCTTGACTTTATCTCCTAAGTGAAAGATTGCCAAATTAGCCTGTTCCCTGAATGGGTGGAGGAGGGAACACAGGGTGCTGCATTCTTCTGGAAAACCTTCAGAGTTTTCTGTACATAACTCTGTCCTGTTTGTTGAGTGCTCATGATGTACCAGGCTGAAGGCTTTACTTAATCCTCATAACAATCCCAGACGCAGATACTGTTATTAGCATCATTCCTAATTTACAGATAAAGAAACGAGTCACAGAGAGGTTAAATAACTTGCCCAACAGGTTATGCAGTTAGAAAGCAGTTCAGCTGGGATTTGAACACATGAAGTTTGAGTACACAGTTTGAGTAAGAGTTTGAGTACAGAGTTTGAGTAGAGAGCTCTTAACCTCTAGGCTAGAGGTTACCACACCTCTGGTATGCTCAGTATCTTAATTTGCCTCCTGCCTTGGAAACCCAAGGAGGGGTTGCTATGAGTCAGATCTGACTCGGCAGCAGTGAGTTTCTTTCTTTGTTTGAGGCTAAAAAATGAAACAACATCAACAATAAAACTTAACCATTGCATTTATTAAGTCTTCAGTTCATACAACTTAATAAGCATTTATGTCCTAATGACTTAGTAGCCATTTGAAACCTCTGGTGGCATAGTGCCTAAGGCATTTGACTACTAACCAGAAGGCTGGCTGTTCAAACCCACCAGCCACTCCTCGGAAGGACGTTGGGCAATCTACTTCCGTAGCGATACAGCCTCAGAAACCCTAGGAGAGGCTGCTATGAGTCGAATCCGACTCTGTGGCAGTGGGTTTATAGCTAAATGAAAAGAAAAAAAATAGTAGTTTCATTTCACTCTTAATTAACTCATGCATTCAATGGGCTGTGTGTGTACAACTTCAACTTTGGAATAAGATTGGGCACCACCAACCTCATTCCATTTCCAAATTAATTTTTTGCATTGGTACTTGCTTTTCAAGGAGGCCTGGTGGCACAGTGGTTAAGTGCTCAGCTGCTAACCAAAAGATTGTTGGTTCAAACCCACCAGCCATTCCACAGGAAAAAGGTATGGCAGTCTGCTTCCATAGAGATTACAGCGTTAGAAAACCCATGAGGCAGTTCTACTCTGTCACATGGGTCAAAATAAGTCACAGGAGTTAAAATCAACTCGAGAGCAGTGGATTGATCATTGAAAACTCAGCTTCACAGAGATGATGGCACCAAAAGAAATATTGTTGTTGTTGTTGTTAGGCTCTGACTCACAGCAACCCCATGCACAACAGAACTTAACACTGCCCTGTCCTGCACCAGCCTCACAATCTTTGTTAGGTTTGAGCCCATCTTTGCAGCCACTGTGTCAATCCATCTCATTGAGGGTCTTCTCCTTTTTCTCTGACCCTCCACTTTACCAAGCATCATATCCTTCTCCAGAGACTGGTCTCTTCTGACCACATCACCAAAGTTGGTGAGATGAAGCCTGGCCATTTTTGCTTCCAAGGAGCATTCTGGCAGCACTTCTTCCAGAACAGATTTGTTCCTTCTTCTGGCAGTCCATGGTATTTTCAGTATTCTTCACCAACATACAATTCAAAAGCATCAACTCTTCTTCAGTGTTCCTTAGTCATTGTCCCAGCTTTCACTTGTATATGAGGTGATTGAAAATACCATGGCTTTGTATTAGGTGTACCTTAGCACATTAGGAATGTAGGACGATCTAAAATCGAAACTGTTAACTACCTCAAACTAGTAGTTTTGCACAGTGTCACTGAGTTTCTCCTGGAATTTAAAAATAGTCCTCAGTATCCCCGTGAATTTGCTGTGCCTTGTGCCCAGTTTGGAAACTATGATTAAAAAACCCCGAAAACACTGCTGTTGAGTCAATTCCAATTCATAGTGACCTCATAGGATATAATCCCTATCAAAACTATCTAACATAATCTATGAGCCCTCTGGAACTAGCGTACCATAGCTGCTTGTTTTCCTGGCTGTCTCCATCTCCAGTGGCCCAAGTGTCTGTCTGGTTAAGGGTGGTATCCCCAGTGCTGACATCAGTGCCTAGCACAGTTAAGAACTCAGCCAAAATAGCTGTTGTTACATGAGCTTTGAGAGCACAGATGCAGAGCACACGGCTGACTCGTGAGGGATGTTTTACCCCCAGCCATGAGTCATTCCACAGTAACTGTGTCCAGATTCTTGGGTAAAAATACCACTTCATTACTGCTCTTCTAGTTCTTTTTTCCAGACTTTTTGTAGACCATACCCTCCACATTTCCACACTCTTCCATAGAGAACAATACAATCAGATGTGGTTTCTGTGTACAGGTAGTCCCCGACTTAGTATATACTCAAGTTATGTCAAACTGCATTTATGATTATTTTTTCTTTATTGTTAGTAATATGTATTACATACCATTTACAGTACATAACTTGCTGATGTCATATCTATACGTTTATATGTGATATTTCCAACCCCTAAAGACAAGATTGAATTTATAAAGATACTGATAATAAAAGATAATAATAATGAAGGGGCAGGGAGAGGTATTTGGCTTATGTCAGTCTGACTTACGACAGTCATGGGAATGGAATCCTGTCATGTTGGGGACTACCTGTATTATACTATAGTCTTTTCTCAACACAGCAGTCAGATCAGGTCACTGTCTGCTCAAACCTTGACATGGCTCCCAGCTCACTCAGGAAAAGCCAGAAGTCCCATAAGGGCCTGGATGATCTGCTCTCCACTTTTCTTCCTCAGCCCCATGCTCTACTGCTCCTCCAGCTGATTCTACTCCAGCAATTCTGGCCTTCTCGCTGTTCCTGAACTCAAGTTTGAGTTTGCACTTCACTGAGGAGCAGACATCTGCTTCGCTGCCTTTCTCATCTCCTGCAAGGCCACTCACATCCCATCTTCTCCAAGGGCCCTTCCCTCACCACCCTATTTAATACTCCAGCCTATTTCTCAAATCCAGTTCCAGTCCCAAGCTCCCTGATCCTGCACTCTTTTTTTTTTACTCTCTGTAGCACTCACTACATTCTAACATACTATATAATTTACTGATGTACTATGTTTATTGTTGGCCTTTTCCAGCTGGAACGTAAGGCCCAGACGGCAGGAATTTTGTTTTGTTCCTGCTATATCCCAAGCATCTAGAATAGTGCCTAGCACATAGAATTCATTTGATAGCTATCTGTGGAATGGATTGAACAGACTAGAATTAGAGTTGAGTCTCTTTGATGAGACTTGAATCTTTCCACATCTTCAGGCTCCCTTTTGCACACGAGAGACTGAATATACACATGGATAATGACAAAAAAAAAAAAAAAAAAAATCACTGCCATGGAGTCGGATCCGACTCATAGAGACTCCTCCTTGGGTTTCCAAGGCAGTATCACTACAGAAGTAGATTGCCCAACCGTTCTTACAAGAAGTGACTGGTGGGCTTGAACCAGCAGCCTTCTGGTTAGCAGTCAAATGCCTTAGGTACTTCACCATCAGAGCTCCCACATGGATAATGGCTAGATTATATATGATGACTCAGCCCCACAGCTTCTTCAGTCACAAGCCTGGGAAACCAAATCACAACTTCTGAATCAGACAATCCAGGAAACAAACTATGACCCCTGCAAAATCAGCCCAGGAAAGTCAGTACTTGGTCAATGACTTCCCTACTTTTTGCTGTCACTTCCAACTCAGGATCAACCAGAACAAGTTAAATATGCTACCCAAACCAATCACATCACTTCTAGTTAGCCCAACTCTACCTTGTCCATGCCAATGACCACAAATCAGAGCACATCTGAAGCCTTATCTTTTTATCACTATAAGCTTCCCCACTCATCTGTCCACCTTTAAGTCTCTGTCAAAGAGGTGGTGATGGTGGCTGACTCCTTTGCTATATAGCAAGCACTGAGTAGGCTTGTGGGAGTTCTGGTGGCATAGTGCCTAAGGCATTTGCCTGCTAACCAGAAGGCTGGCGGTTCAAACCCACCAGCCACTCCTTGGAAGGAAGGTTGGTCAATCTACTTCCATAGTGATACCACCTCGGAAACCCAAGGAGAGGTCACTATGAGTCTGGTCCAACTTGACGGCAGTGCATGAGTAGGCTTGTGGGCTAGAATGGGAACTCAGGTATCCTTTTTACCTCAAAACATGGGTTCTTTATCAGTGGCATCACTAGGGTTGGTGTCACCCAGTATAGTAACTGATGGTGGTGTCACACCTGTCCATGGACCTTCTCCCACACCAGATCATACAGAATACTTGCTGTTGTTGTTGTTAGGTGCGGTTGAGTTGGTTCTGACCCATAGCAACTTTTGTACAACAGAACAAAAGTCTGCCTGGTTCTGCACCATCCACACAATCATTGCTATGTTTTAGCACATTGTTACACTAACTGTGTCAATCCATCTCATTGAAAGTATTCCTTTTTTCGCTAACCCTGTACTTTACCTACCATAATATCCTTCTCCAAGAAGGGTCCCTCTTGATAACATGATCACAGTACAAAAGGTGAAGTCTTGCCATCTTCACTTCTT
>NW_006921711.1:8405402-8421979 GCF_000298275.1 Orycteropus afer afer
AGATTATCTTCTGTGTCTGTGTTAATTGGTTTCCCTTTTCTTTGTTGAAGAGGGTCTGTGCAATCCTTCTGCCTAGTCCGCCATCTTGCCCCGCCTCTCGCCATCTTCACTTCTAAAGAGCATTCCGGCTTTACTTCATCCAAGATAGATTTGTTTGTTTTTTGGGGCTGTCTATGGTATATTCAATATTCTTCGTCAACACCATATTTCCAATGCATCAGTTCTTCGATCTTCCTTATTCATTGTCCAGCTTTTGCATGCATATGAGATGATTGAAAATACCATGGCTTGTCAGGTGCAGCATAGTCTTCAAAGTGACATCTTTGCTCTTTAACATTTTAAAGAGGTCTTTTGCAGCAGATTTGCCCAATGAAAAACATCACTTGATTTCTTGACTGCTGCTTTCATGGGTGATGATTATGGATCTAAGCAAAATGAAATCCTTGACAACTTCAATATTTTCTCTGTTTATCATGACATTGCTTATAGGTTCAATTGTAAGGATTTTTGTTTTCTTTATGTTGAGCAGTAATCTGTACTGAAGGTTATACTCTTTGATCTTCATCAGTAAGTGCTTCAAGTCCTATTCATTTTCTATAAGCAAGGCTGTGTCATCTGAATATTTCATGTCATTATTGAGTATTCCTGCATCCTGATGCCACATCCTTCCTCATATAGTCCAGCTTCTCAGATTATTTGCTTACCAGAAAGTCTGAATAAGAATGGTGAAAGGATACAACCTTGACACACGCTTTTCCTGATTTTAAAACATACAGTATCCTTTTGCTCTGTTTGAATTACAGCCTCTTGGTCTAAGTACAGGTTCTTGATGAACATAGTTAAGTGTTTGGGAATTCCCAATTTCACAATGTTACCCATAATTTGTTATAATCCACAGTCAAATGCTTTTGCATAGTCAAGAAAACACAGGTAAACATCTTTCTGGTATTCCCTGCTTTCAGCCAAGATCTGTCTGATATTAGCAATGATATTCCTCCTTCCATGTCCTCTTCTGAGTCTGGCTTGCTTTTCTGGCAGTCCCCTGTTTATGTACTGCTGCAATTGTTTTTTAATTAATTTCAGCAAAATTTGACTTGCTTGTGATTTTAATGATATTGTTTGAGAATTTCCACATTCTGTTGGATTGACCTTCTTTAGGAGGGACACAAATATGGATCTCTTCCAATCAGGTGGCTAGGTATCTGTCTTCCAATTTCTTGGCATAGAATTGTGAGTCTTTCCAGTGTTGCATCCATGTGTTCAAATACCTCACTTAGTATTCTATCAATTTCTGGAGCCTAGATTTTCATCAATACCTTCAGTGCAGCTTGGACTTGTTTCATTACCATTTTGTGGTGGTTATGTTTGTGTGTCAACTTGGCTGGGCCTGGTGGAGTGGCTGGCTGGGCAGCTGGATGTAGTTATTCCTCATGATGAGACTGGCAATCAACTCCATGGTGAGATCTACCACAAGCAGCTGAGTAGCTGCTTTGGGTATGTGGTCTGCTTCCTGTATACAAGAAGCAGCTTTGGGAATAGTTTCTAGTTTGTGGCATGCTTGGACCCTGCATGTAACCATGTCATTGCTCAGCAGCCTAGTATGCTCTGCCTACCTTGGGACTTACAATAGACTTAAGTTAATGGCCTGCTGTGTGATTTGGTAGCATCGGGACTGTGCCTTTTTACTTGCCAACCTTGGGCTTGGCAGCCTCGGCAGCCAGCAGCAGTCTGAGTGAAGAAAAGCCTCTGGCTTCAGTGGGCTGGGAGCTGGAGGCAGAACTGAAGTCCAAAGCTGAGGGACTTTCACCCAGCCCCTAGAGCCTGGCACTTTGAACTTGGACTTAAAGCCTCCAAATTATAAGAATAAACTACTGTTTAAGGCCATCCCATTTGTGGTATATTCTTGTCAGAGTGGCCCTAGGTAACTAGAACACATTGATTCTTGATTCTTATACTACCTTCTGAAATAGTTTTATGTTGACCAGTTCTTTTTGGTACAGACTGTCTATTCCTTCCATTTTCCTTTGATGCTTCTTGTGTCATTTGATATTTTGCCCATGTTGTTGTTGTTGTTATTTGCCGTCGAGTCAGCCCCAACTCATAGCGACCCCTCCTTAGGTTTCCGAGGCAGTATCACTACGGAAGTAGGATTGCCCAACCTTCCTTCCGAGGAGTGGCTGGTGGGTTTGAACCGCCAGCCTTCTGGGTAGCAGTCAAGTGCCTTAGCACTAAGCTACCAGAGCTCCCTATTGAATCCTTCAATATTGCTATTCGAGGCTTGATTTTTTTTTTTTTCTTTAGTTCTTTAACTTGAAAATATTGAGCATGTTCTTCCCTTAAAGTTTTCTCACTCCAGCTCTTTGCATATCTCATTACAAAGCTTTACTTTATCTTCTGGAGCCACCCTTTGAAATCTGTTCAGCTCTTTTACTCCATCATTTCTCCCATTTGAATTAGCTACCCTACAAGTTTCTGAGTTTCTTCTGACATCCATTTTGGTGTTTCTTTGTTCCTTGTCTTTTTAATGACCTTTTGCTTTTTTCATGCGTGATGTCCTTGGTATCATCCCACAACTTTTCTGGTTTTTGGTCATTGGTATTCAATGCATCAAATCTAATCTTCAGATGATCTCTAAATTCAGGTGGGGGTATACTCAAGATTGTATATTGGTTCTTGTGGACTTGTTTTAATTTTCTTCAGCTTTAACTTGAACTTGCATTTGAGCAATTGGTAGTCTGTTCCACAATCAGCCTCTGGCCTTGTTTTGACTGATGATATTGAGCTTTTCCCTCAGATGTAGTCAATTTGATATTTGTGTAGTCCATCTGATAAGGCCCACATGTATAGTCACTGTTTAGGTTTTTGAAAAAAAGGTATTTCACAATGAGTAAGTGGTTGATCTTGCAAAATTCTATCATGTGATCTCTGGTGTCATTTCTATCACCCATGCCATTTTTTCCAATTACCGATGTTTCTTTTGTTTCAATCTTTTTGCATTCTAATCACAAATAATTATCAGTGCATATTGAGTGCATATTTCAATTTCAGACTGCAGAAGTTACAATTTCTTCATCTTTGGCATCAGTGGTTGGTTCATACTTTTGAATAATAGTCGTATTAACTGGTCTTTCTTGTATGCTTATGGACACTATTCTCTCACTGACAGCATTGTACTTCAGGATAGATCTTGAAATGTTCTTTTTTACTATGAATATGATGCCATTCCTCTTCAATTTGTCATTCCTGGCAGAATAGACTATATGATTGTCTGATTCAAAATGGCCAATAACAGTCCATTTCAGCTCACTAATGCCTGTTGTTGTCATGTGCCGTTGAGTTGGACCTGGCTCATAGCGACCCTTCTTTGGGTTTCCAAGGCAGTATCACTATGGAAGTAGATTGCCCAACCTTCCTTCCAAGGAGCGGCTAGTGGATTTGAACCACTAGCCTTCTAGTTAGCAGTCAAGTGCCTTAGGCACTATGCTACCTAGAATATTGATATTTATACAATTCGTTTCATTTTTTATAATTTCCTGTATTTCTAGATTCTACTTTGTACATTCCATGTTGCACTGATTAATGGATTTTTGCAGCTGTTTCTTCTCATTTTGAGTCATACCACTCAGCAAATGGATGTCCCAAAAACTTTATTCCAACCACATCATTAAGGTTGACTTTACTTTGAGGAGGCAGCTCTTCTCCAAGTGGTATTTTGAGTGACTTCAACCTGGGGGGCTCTCTTCCAGCACTATATCAGACAATGTTCTACTGTTATTCTTAGGTTTTCAGTGGCCATTTTTTTCAGAATGAGCCCACTGAGTCCTTCCTAGCCTGGAAGCTCTGTTGAAACTTGTCCAGCATGGGTGACCCTTCTGGTATTTGAAATACTGGTGGCATAGCTTCCAGCATCATAGTAACACATAAGTCACACAGTACAACAAAGTGACAGCCAGTTGTGGAAAGGCTCTTTAGTAATATTTATTATCAATTTTAATCATAAAACAATAAGTTATAAATATAGTTGGAAATTGCTTAAGTGTAACACTTCTTAGATTATATGCACACTAACAACAAAATTATTTTGTAAAATCTTTCTATATTGAATTACAACATTATTAGTAATTGAGTAGAACGCTTTTTGATTTTTCTCCTTCTTTCCCTTAAATTACTACTTCATTCTCAAAAAGTTATTGATACAGGTTCTCAAATAACATGTACCACAATACTGTAGCTAGCACACAGAAATTTTGACAATATCAATGACTATAAAAACACATGAAATCATGTGACTGGAAGCATCCCTGTAACTGGGTAATAATGATAAGTCTGACAGGAGTGTATTAGAAAAATTTACAAAATTTACAAAAAGTGAATTCTCACATAGTTTTACCCTGGTAGGCATCTCAGTACATGTAACTGGGCTTACAAAAAATGTTTTTGTTCTTATAACTAACTAGATGGATATTTTTTTTAAGAAATAATAAATTTCTGCTGAAGCACTGCACAAAAATTTTATAGACAGTCATTTTGGTGTCCCTTCAACAATGTCACTTGGTATGGTCTGCATCCTCCACATACCCCTAGTTGCACCACTGTTCTTAACTACTGTCCCTGAGTGGCCCATCCCCTCTGAAGGCTCTGTTTCCTCTCTGTAAGATTAGGATCCAAAAAACAAACCAAACTCACTGCCCTTGAGCCGGATCCAACTCATAGCGACCCCTCCTTGGGTTTCTGAGGAAGTATCACTACAGAAGTAGATTGCCCAATCTTCCTTCCAAGGAGTGTCACATTCAGGTGAACCAAACAAAATTGGTATTTTTGTACTTTAAAAAGGTCCAATATTGGCAATTTCATGCAGTTCAACCTAGTACAAGTTTGTTAAATTAAATGAGATAAAACAATGTCAATTTGGAGGCAGTATATCATTTTTATCAACTATACAAAGACATTTGGCTGTGTGGATCATAACAAAATATGGATAAAATGCAAAGAATGGGAATTTCATGCAAAACCTGTACATAGACCAAGAGGCAGTTGTTCGAACAGAGCAAGGGGATACTGCATGGTTTAAAATCAGGAAAGGTGTGCTTCAAGTTTGTATCCTTTCACCATATCTATTCAATTTGTATGCTGAGTAAATAATCTGAGAAGCTGGACTATATGAAGAAGAACATGACATCAAGATTGGAGGAAAACTCGTTAACAGCCTGTCATATGCAGATGACACAAACTTGCTTGCTGAAAGTGAAGATGACTTGAAGGACTTACTGATGAAGCTCAAAGACTACAGTCTTCAGTATGGATTACACCTCAACATAAAGAATATAAAAATCCTCAAAACTAGACCAATAAGCATCATCACAATAAATGGAGAAAAGATGAAAGTTGTCAAGGATTTCATTTTACTTGGATCCATAATCAATGCCCATGAAAGCAGCAGTCAGGAAATCAAGCAACACATTGTTGGGCAATCTGCGGCAAAAGACCTCTTTAAAGTGTTAAAAGGCAAAGGTGTCACTTGGAGGACTAAAGTGTGCCTGACTCAAGCCATGAATATCGTCAATTCCTTCATATGTATGTGAAAGCTGGACAATGAATAAGGAGAAGCAGAAGAATTGATGCGTTGGGATTATAGTATTGGTGAAGAATATTAAATGTACCATGGACTTCCCACAGAATGAGTCTTGGATGAAGTACAGTCAGAATGTTCCTTACAAGTGAGGATTCCAAGATTTTGTCTCATGTATTTTGAACATGTTATCGGGGGGACCAGTCCCAGGACAAGTGCAACATGCTTGGTAAAGTCAAAGGTCAACAAAAAAGATGAAGACCCACAATGAAATGAATTGACCATAGGTTGAAACACAGCAACAATTGTAAGGATGGGCAGTGTTTATGTAAGGTTGTACATAAGTTGTACATAAGTTGTACATAAGGTTGCTATGAGTCAGAACTGACATGAATACACCTGACAACAACAACATAGCATTTCCGTTAATCACACAGGACTCCCACTTCCCTAGATTTCAATCCCTACTTACCACTTTCTAGCTGTGTCAGTTTGGGCATATAATTTAATCCATCTGTGTCTGTTTCCTCACCCAAAATGGAAATATCATGTAAGTCAACAATCTGTCACCTGCAATTCTGAAATCCCAAAAGTTCTGTTTTGTGGTAAACTCATTTGGCAGCAAATTTTGACCTGAGCTACCTGAGGTAATTGATAGTGCATGTTTCCTTCACTGAAACAAATGTTTTGTGGTGGACATTTTCAGATGTTTGATTTCAGGGTGTTGCTCCAGACTCTGGTGGTATCACATATTATACAGTATATGCACCTGTGGCGGGATAAGAATGCCTCTCAAATATATCTGAAACAAAGTGTTTTTATTACTTTCCAAGCAAAGAACTGTGTGTCAGAAGAGTCTTCCAAACACAGTAAAAAACTAATCTTTTTAGCAAAGTGCAGCTCTTACTGATTGGGGTTGGTTTCCTAGATTCAGAATTCTGCAATTACCTATTTACAATCTGGGACTCGGGTCAAAGGATTGTTAGTCTCCCAGTATCTTTCCTAAATTTGAAGAGTAAAAAAACCAAACTAACCCATTGCCATCAAGTCGATTCCAACTCATAGCAGCTCCCATTGGGTTTCCAAGGTGGTGAACCTTTACGGAAGTAGATTGCCTCATCTTCCTTCCACGGAGTGGCTGGTGGGTTTGAACCACCAACCCTCTGGCTAGTAGTCAAATGCCTTAGGATTTTTTTATTCTCATACCTACTTTTCTAAAATGTGAAAAATCCTGCATTCTGAGAGATATCTGGCCCAAAGTGTTCAGATAAGAGATTAAACCCAACCCAACCCACTGCCATCAAGTTGATTTTGATTTACAGCTGCCTTACAGGACAGAATTGAACTACCCCCACAGGGTTTCCAAGGCTGTGAATTTTTAGGGAAGCAGACTGCCTCATCTTTCTCCCTCAGAGAAGCTGGTAAGTTCCACTTTTTGGTTAGCAGCCCAATGCTTTAACCACAGTGCCACCAGAGCTCCAGATAAGAAATTATAGGCCTGAAATACCTACTTTATAGGCCATTGGGAAGATTAAATGAGTTAATATATGTAAAATGATTGGCTCAATGCCTGGCACAGAGAGGAAAGCTTTATTATTATTAAAAAAAATTTCAAAAAAAATTAAGGCAAGTTTTTATCATAAAATGCAAAGGGCCTGCATTTAGCATTAATTTATTATTAGATCCTTGGGCGGGGCAGAGGGTTAAGTGCTTGCCTACCAGCTGAAAAGCTAGCAATTAAAACCCACCCAGGGGTGCCTCAGAAGACAAGCCTGATAATCTACTTCCAAAAGATGACAACCTTGAAAATCCTATGAAGCAGTTTTATTCTGACACACATGATGTCGCCATGAGTCAGACTCCACTGCAACTAATACTACCAATTAGGCCTGTGAGATGAAATCCATTTATCAAATATTTAGCAAGTGTCTAAGGATCTCTGGTGGTGCTGAGGTTAAGGCATTTAGCTGCTAACCAAAAGGTTGGTGGTTCAAACATACCAGCTGCTCTGGGGAAGATAGATGAGGCAGTCTGCTTCAGTAAAGATTTATAGCCTTGGAAACCCTGTGGGGGTCGCTGAGTCTAGTACTATTGGGAATAAAAAGAGAGTTTTATTGAGGAGTAAAAGTTGGAACTGGGCAGCACAAAGTGAATTTACAAAGTGCTCCATTTAGCTAGATTTTTCATGATGCTTACATACAGAAATACCAGGAACTAAAGGGCAATTCTGACTGACGGATATTTACAGAGCTTTGTCTTGTCAGTCACAAGGTTATAGTATCTCAGAATTTTCAGTTGAAAAATCATTTTCAAAATAAATTGTTTTCCACAAAACGGTAAATTATTAAGACTTCTTGGAGCCAGCCTGCACAAAACCACAGGTAAGCAGTTTCTCTGAGACTATTGTGCATAGAAGGTATTTTTGACATGTGCTTCCTGGAACCTTCTGATTGTAATCTTAACCACGTATTTTCCAAGAGTGGTCACATTCTTCAGTTTCTCCCCCCTCTTTGGTTTTTCATAGACAGCACAAGTTAACTCTTTAGTGAGTCCGATCCAAGTGTCTCTGTTTAGGGCCTGCCAACCAGAAGGTTGGCGGTTCAAATTCACCAGGCACTCTGGGGAAGAAGATCGGGCAATATATTTCCGTAAAGATTTACTGCCTCGCAAACCCCAAGGGGGTCGCTATGAGTCGGGATCGACTAGATGGCAGTGAGTTTGGTGTTTTTCATTTTCTTTCTTTCTTTTTTTTTTTTTTTTGAACACACAATCAAGGAGCTCTGGTAGCTTAGTGCCTAAGGCACTTGACTGCTAACCAGAAGGCTGGTGGTTCAAACCCACCAGCCACTCATCGGAAGAAAGAGGGGCAATCTACTTCCCCACTGCCTCGGAAACCCAACGAGGGGTCGCTATGAGTCCGGTCCGACTCGACAGCTCATACCAACAACATCAAGGTGAGATTTTGGTCTACGGTTGACCGAACTCTGCTTTTCTTTTTTCCGATGCCTGGCGGAAGTGCTCCAAGGGCAGGATTTCACACAAGGACAGGAAAACGTACTTAAGAGGGGCCCTTTTCCGCAGCCCTTCGTTTGGAACCCTGCGGTGCGCGCCCCGCCGCATAAGCCCACGCAGTGCGCGCACACAGTACGCACCGGTGCCCCTACACTAGCAGGCCCCGCTTCCGTTTCAGTAAGGGAGGGGTTTCCGAGGCGGGTAGCACAACAGACGCACATAACTTTGGCCCAGAGTTTTCAAGTCCCGACTAGACCCTCTATGCGAGGGCGCCAGACCAGCAGCAGTTCCCGCTGAGAGAAGCTGGGGGCAGGGGAGGAAGCTCGATCTCTGGGCGTCCCCTCCCCCTAAGTCTCCCTCATGCCCCAAGGGGGCGGAGCATGGAGCGCGCGCCGCTTGCAACGCTGCCTGCGCGCGCCGAAGCGCCTACGGATTGGCCGCTCCGGCCTGTGTTCCTCCCGCGTAGCCCACCTCCTCGCTGGTTTTCCGCCAGCGGGAGTCGCGCGTCGGATGTGGTGCTTTTAGTCGCTTGGTCCGACGTAGCGGCTGCGCCTTGCCAAACGTCGCTATGTCGCGACAAAGCACCTTATACAGCTTCTTTCCCAAGTCTCCTTCGCTGAATAATCCCAGCAAGGCCCAAGCCAGGACCTCAAGCGAAGGGAGTACCGCTGCCGACACCTGGGCCTCTCCTGCTCCCAGCGGGGATGCGGCCTGGAGCGAGGCCGGGCCTGGGCCCTTGGCGGGCTCCACGTCACCGCCCGAGACGAAGAAATTAAACGGAGGGCTGCGGAAGCCGACGGTGCCTGCGGTCACTGCCAGGTAGGGAGTGGGAGGTCGAAGGCGGGGGCGCCCGGCGGCGGGCCTAAGGATCCAGGGCAAGGGAGGTTTGCGAAAGGGGCGGGTAGGTGCGAGGTTAGGTTTGGGCTCAGTGGAGTAGGAGCTGCACAGTTGGTTTGAAACAATGTAAGGGCTGAGTTGAGCATTTGAGGGTATAGACTGTAAACGGGCCGCGCAGAAAGAACGGTTGCATGGGTAGGGAGACGTAGAGTTAAGGCGCTTTGGAGGAAGGGGAGATGTGTTTCGCTTGTTTGGGGGCTGGGTGGAGGAATGGAAGATGCCTGCAACTCGGGATAGGGAGGAGTAACGGGAGATTGGAGCAGGGGCTGTGGGGCGGGAAGAGAAAGGAGTGGTGCTTGCTCTGTGCGGGGAGCGCGGGAAGGCTATGGTGCTTGCACGCCCTGGGCGGTGGAGGGGGTTGTGCCTGCCCGGGGCGGGGGAGGGGTGGCGGGAAGGAGGAATGCCTTCTGGGAGGAGGAATGCCTGCATCCGGGAGGCTGTAGGGGCGCTGCGTGCAGTGTTTGGGGAGCGAGGAAGAGGCCCCTAGTTCACAGTTGAGAGGTCAGTTGGACTCTTGGAAGAGGCTGTTGTTCACAGTTGAGAGGTCAGTTGGACTCTTGAGGCATACGCTAGCTAGGTGGATTTGAGCTTTGGACGCCGAGATTGCTTGGGGATTTTGGACCACAGCAAGCTTAAGTGGGCGGTTGAGGGGGTGGAAGTGGGGGGTGGGCCCGGTGCTGAGAGCGCCGAGGGTGTGTCTTAGGGCGTTACTTGAGGTGTGATTGGATCTAGTGAGGATTGCGTGGACCGGGAAGGATGAGGGAGGGAGCAGAAAGTGTTCGGGCAAACCTGGGCAAGACAGCACATGGATTGAAACAACTAAAAAAAATATTAGAAGCTGTATTAGTTTTGACACACGTGGAAGTTTAGTGTCGAATTGAAAGTATGTTATTTTATGAAATAGTGTAGTTCTTATTGATGATTTCGCGGGGAACTGGGTACTGTAATATTTTTGGAGTTGAGAGTGTGTCGCATCTCACTGGACCAGCTCCAGCATTGTATCTGACGTGCATAGTGGGATCCGCAAAAAGAGGCAGTAAAAGCCAAGTTGATCGAATAAGGTTGTATTAGGGAAGTTACATACAGAGGCCCGTGTGCCAGATACCACGGACGAGTGAAGCTCGGAGAGTCACCCCGGTTTCCTAGAGGTTTGGGAAGGGCGCTGTGAGTTTATATACTTAGTGCTTACACGTAAAGGATACATGCACGGGAACTAGATAAACAAAAACAAAACAAAGCACGTTTATTCTATGATAGAGAAGATCTGGTGGCTCAAGTGGTTAAACGCTGCGCTGCTAACAGAAAGGTTGGGATTGAAACCTACCAGTCACTCTACGGAGAAAGATGTGGCAACCTTGGATTACAACCTAAAGATTACAACCTTGGAAACCCTATGGGGTAGTTCTACTTCTGTCCTTTAGAATCCAGAAATCGACTCCACGGTTTTGGTTTTATGATGGATGGGGTTGTTTTACTCAGTGTCGTCCCCCCCCCCCCCCCCCCGCCCAGGTCGATGCTTGGTCCAGTACGCTGGTTCTTTCCCAGAATTCTTTGCGGGCGGGATTCATCTTGTATTGTTTGTGGACTTGTAAAAGACTTGATGTGGCTCTGGGGGAAGCGGGGGGCGGGGTGTAAATGGATGCGATTGCGTGGAAGCCTTGAGATGCTCTCTTCGATTTGTGGGCGCTTTAAGGGCACTTCGGTGCTGCTGAAGGGCTTCTTTGGCCTTTTCCTGGAATATTGTGGGGCATTTTGATAAATCAGGTACAGGTTTTCCCTGCTATATGAAAGTAGAGTGTTTCTATGAAACCTCTCATAAGCGGAAATGGCGTAAAGCAAAGAAACATTTAATCGTTAATTTATGTGGGAAAAATTTTTGAGCGTTTTCAGACCCAAAAAATTAACTACCAAATCATAACAATACATAAAACCTAAAATAACACTAGCACAAAGTGTTCACAGACACAGTTCAAAGCTATAGTGGCTTGATGCTTAATAGTTTCTGGGTAATGAGTTTGATGTCCCTCTCTGGGTGTGCGCTGCCTGTAACAGTGAAAGAAGTGCTGAAGCTACTTCTGCTTTTAGCATTTTTTGGTGTGAGTGAAAAATCCTCTTTGGATTTCTTTCGGTTAGTGACAAGGTTACTAATGTAGGTCTCTGGTAAAAGCTAAGTGGAATAAAGGGAACTTTTGAAAAGCAGGGGATACCTGTGTTATATTAGGCACGAAGTGTAATGTTAGTCCTTTGAAGAACAGATGAAGAGATAGAGAAAGACACCTCAAACAAACCATATTCAAGCTAGGAGAGCCAGTTAATTGTTATGAGTAATTAATTTAAAATGGCCTGAATTTAAGTTTTCCTACAGGAATTCCTAGATTTTTCCATCTCAGAAAACAGACTTTCTTTTTAATGGTGTGAGATGCATGATATGGTAGAATACTTATACTGGATCACAAATTGATTCTTCCTGTACACTTGCTAAACTAATTCATTTATTATAGGGTTGTACTTTATACTCTGCCAAGTACAGTATTAGGTATTTTGTAGGAGATACCTCTGTGTACTGTGGAAGAGAGTTATCAGGGTAGGCTTTCAGCTCTGGGAGACCAGAAGGACAAAACAGGAGGTAAACAAAGGTGTAGGGGTGGGAAGCTGCTTAACGAAGAAGGTCTTAGCTAGACTGATCAGAGGAGGGAGCTTTGGAGTTTTGGAGACCCAATCATGAACAGGCTGATAGGTCACAAAGACATTTGGAGTTTGTCACACCACAGTTACTAACTGCATGTATGATGCAAATATGTTCTTCCACTCTGTGTTGTTCTTTGGCCCAGCTTATGGCATCTTTTGATGAACAGAAGTCGTTGATTGTTGCCAGTTTTTTTTCTTTACGATTGATGCTTTTTTTTTTTTGGGGGGGGCAGTGTTCCCACCTCTCTCCTCCTCTCTTACCTCTGGTAACCAACAGTTTCCTTCTACATACAAACCTTTCCTTGACTTTTTTTTCCCCACAATGATGAGCTAATATAATACAATGTTTATCCTTCTGTGATTGACTTATTTCACTCAGCATAATGTCATAATGTAAGCTCATCCTGGTTGATGCTTCTTGATGATGGTTTGAGCATTTTCAGACCTAAAAAATTACCTACCAAATAACACATAAAACCTAAAGTTTTGTTTAAGAAACCCATAGGAGTGATTTATGTGTTAGAAACAGCTCTGGCTAAAGTATGGTGTTTTGCATAGAGACCAGTTAGGCTTATTTGATGATGACAGAGGATTTTGGCAGTGGCATTGGGGGTGGAGAGGATTTAGAGGAGGAGTTGAGGGTGACCCAGGAAGTAAGAGTAGACAGGTGTTGGTGATGATTTAGATGTAGGAAATGGGGGAAGGAAAGCATGATGACATCAACTTGAAGTAAATGGCCAGTAGAAAAGTAGCAAGACATTTGTGCTCTGGGCCTGCTTCTCAGTATTTAATTTTTCTGTAGTTTATCAAGGTTGTAATTGAGACATTTGTGAGCAGTGCTTCTGACCACTTAAATTTGGCTTTCCCCCACCCCCACAAGTCTTGGCTAGCTTACTTTCCACAATCCTATTCTAGTAATGATTATTATGGGTGATGAGAAAAGTAAAAAATCTTTGAATTTTAAGTATGCCCCTGGCTCCATTCATAGACAAGAAGTGGTTTATCAGACCTGACAGTGAAAGCTGTTTTTAAAAAGAGCTTGAGTTGTTAATCACAAAACTACCATAAGACTCAGCAATTCTACTCCTAGGTTATGTATGTATGAGTAACTTTAAAGCAGTGATGAAAACAGACACATGTAAACCAGTGTTAATTGCAGCATTATCCACGGTAGCTATAAGGTAGAAACAAATGTCTATAAATGATGAATGGATAAACAAAATGTGGTGTATACATCCAGTGGAATCCTACTCAGCCATAAAGAGAAATGAAGTTGTAAGGCATGCTGTAACATGGATGAACTTTGAAAACATACTGAGTGAAATAAGTCAACCACAAAAGGACAAGTATTGTATGATCTCACTCAGTGAAATAATGAGAATAAGCAAATGTATAGTACAAAGTTTTATTAGCCACCAGGGCAGGAGGTGAGGGAAAAAGAGAGTCATTGTTTGGGAAGCAGTGAGTTTCTGTTTATGGTGATGGGAAATTTGGCAGTGATTATTGGTAATGGTTATACAAAACATGATTAAGGTAATTGATATCTCTAAATTGTACATGTGAAAAATGCTGAATTGGCAGATCTTGGGTTTTTAAAGTCTGTCACGTGGCGCAGTGCCTTATGACTGCTAACCACAAGGTTAGCGGTTCAAACTCACCAGCCACTTTGTGGAAGGAAGATTGGGCAGTGTATTTCTGTAAAGATTTACTGCCTTGGAAACCCAAAATGGGTCGCTGTGGAGTCAGAATTGACTAGATGGCAGTGAGTTTGGTGTCTGGTTTAGGTATATAGATTTTTAAAAAGTGTTAAAAAATTAAAGCCTTTAGTTGATGATAACTGTCTGTCCTAGTTTTGGGTGTTTACTAACTTTTCCTGAGAATTCTTACACAGTTAAACTTATTTATGAATAGTATATTTTCCAAGTAATTTGACATCTAGCAATATTAAAAGTCATTTTTTAAAAAATGTTCAACTTGTTATAATTGGCCAGTGTAACTCTTTGAAGCTTGCTTTTATGACTTTTTAACATTACCCCAGACCTTTTGAAAACATTCTTTCATTATGGTGACAAGGTGTCCCATCTTCAGTTCTCTCTGTTCTAAGGTGTGGAATTAACTGCTCTCCAAAGAACCCTGGGTTTTGTCTAATACTATTTAGGAAATTGTATTAGAGTTAAGTTTGGTTCATCCTTTATATGGTCACCCTAGACCTAGCGCACAAGTCATGGGACATAGTTATCTGTACCTGAAGGAAAAAAAGGCCAGGTTATCTGGCCTGAGGTATAGGTACTGTTCTGGTTACCTAGTGCCACTCTGACAAGAATATACCACCAATGGGATGGCCTTAACAAACAGGAGTTTATTCTCTCACAATTTGGGGACTTTAAGTCCAAGTTCAAAATGCCAGGCTCTAGGGGCTGCGTGAAAGCCCCTCAGCCTTGGAGTCCAGCTCTGCCTCCTGCTCCCGGCCCACTGGAGCTAGAGGCATTTCTTAACTCAGACAGCTCCTGGCTGCTGAGGCTGAGAACTCCCCAAAGTTGACAAGTCAAATGGCACAGTCCCAATGTTACCAATCCACACGGCAGGCCATTAACTTAAGTCCACGGTAAGTCCCAAGGTCGGCAGAGCATGGCAGGCTGCTGAGCAACGACACGGCTACATGCAGGGTCCAAACGTGCCATAGGCTAGAGACCATTACCAAGGCTTTTCCTAAAATACAGGAAGCAGACCACATTCCTAAAGGCAGCTACTCAGCTGCTTGTGGTAGATCCCACCATGGAGCTGATTGCCAGTCTCATCATGGGGAATAACTACCACCAGCTGCCCAGCCACTCAACCAGGCCCAGCCAAGTTGACACACAGACATAACTACCACAGGTACCAAGGGGGTAGGTATGATGAGAGGAATCAATTACTCCTCTTACTTCTCTTTTCTAAGTACAGACTCCCTTACTTTGAGAGATAGGTATAAGCACTGGTATTTGATGTCTAAGACTGATTTGAGATTTTTTTTTTGTATGTATGATGATTCTTTATATGCACAGGTTTTTTTAGACCCAGAGTATCTTTTGTTTACAGAACCAAAAAGTCTTTGGATTCTATTTAAAAAATAGATACCCAATGAAATGCCAGTCACAAAAAGACAAATATTGGATGATTACATTTATGTGAAATAATCTAGAATAGGCATATATATAGGATCAGTTTATTAGTGGTTCTCAGGGGAAGGGGAGAAGGGAAGGGAGTCATTGTCTTGGAGGAGAGGGTGATACACTGAAGGTCTGTTAAGGGTGCTGGAAAAATTTACGGAAGTATAATGGTGATGTTTGTACAACATGATGAATGTAATTAATGCCACTGAATTGTGTATGCAGAAAATTGTTGAAATGGGAAGTGTTTTATTATAATTTACGACAATTTGAAAAAAGTAGACACCCAAAAATGTTGTTATGCATTTTAGGCACAACGGTGCATACCAACGTTAATGGATTAAAGAGAAAGCAAAAATAATATGATCATCTGCTCTTTTTTTTTTTAACCTTCCTTGTATTTTTTATAAAAGCGAAAATGAAAATAGAAACCCCCCTGGTGTGCACACATAACAAGCTTGTTGTGCAACACTGAAATCAGGACTGAAACACAACACACACAGTGCCCAGGGGAAGTGGAGCAAAAGAGCTCTCAGCCTCTCACTCGGTTTTTATTTTGTTCAGTTGTATGAAAGCTTTTACATGTATTTTTCTAAACTGTCAGCTTTTCCTGTCTTATTTTTTTCACCATCTTTAAAAGCTCTAGGACTACCAAACTTGGACGTTTAAAGTGCATTGTTTAAACTTCAGAAACAGTTTAAAAACTGTAATTGAATCTTGTTTTAAGTGTATAATATAATTCCAGTATTTATTTTGGCATTTAATTTTTGGCTTTATGAATAGTTACTGTGTTTTATAGTTAATATAAATCTTTCTTTTTGACCCTGTTATTTTAAAATTGCGTTTACATTGCAGAGGGTTAGATGACCCTTGTTAATATAAACCAAACCCACTGCTGTTGAGTCGATTCCAACTCACAGCGACATTGTAGGACAGAGTAGAACTGGCCCATAGGGTTTCAAGGCTACATCTGTTTGCGGAGGCAGACCACTTCATCTTTCTCTGTGGAAGGGCTGGTGGGTTCGAATCTCTAACCGTTGGGTTAGAAGCCAAGGACTTGAACACTGTGCCTCCAGGGCTCTTTAAGTTGATCAGTAGGCTGTGTGTATGTGAGATTTGGGTGCTGATCAATGTTTTTAAAATTTCAGTTGCTGTTATGTGCCATCGAGTCAGACTCGACTCATAGCGACTCCTCCTTGGGTTTCTGAGCCAGTATCACTACGGAAGTAGATTGCCCCATCTTCCTTCCGAGGAGTGGCTGG
>NW_006921711.1:8422079-8463797 GCF_000298275.1 Orycteropus afer afer
ACCACCAGCCTTCTGGTTAGCAGTCAAGTGCCTTAGGCACTGCACTGCCAGAGCTCCCATTTCAGTTGTTAGCATTAAGTAAAGAAAATTTTAAATTGAGAAAT
The DNA here is from genome assembly GCF_000298275.1 of Orycteropus afer afer. Taxonomy (NCBI): domain Eukaryota; kingdom Metazoa; phylum Chordata; class Mammalia; order Tubulidentata; family Orycteropodidae; genus Orycteropus; species Orycteropus afer. Next base: position 8,422,184 of record NW_006921711.1, read on the forward strand.
GTTTGAAATGTTTAGTTTTATTACATAATACATTTTACTACCAGCTAAGTCTCTTATTTTGGGCTTGGAATCCACTTTCAAAAAGTGTCATTTTTTTCCTTCCTAAAGCTTTTTAACATAGAGAAATTGAATGTTCCTCAGTTTTTAAATATTAGCATCTTAGAGTGTATTGCTAGTTCTTAATAGCGGAATTTTAAGATACTTTAAGTATAAAGCTATATTGAGGGTAAAGCGATGTTGAAAAACAAAATTATTGTATAAACAGTTTAGTTTACAACAGCATTTTAGCTTTACAGGTAAGGAATTTATTTTGAAATTCACATTTATTTCTCTAGTGAGGATGCACATTTGTCTTCCAAATAAATTTAAAGACATTAATGTTAATTATTTTAAATTGGTTACTTAAAAGGAGTGTGTTTTCTAATCATTTCTAAGACCTTTAAACAGCATTTTAAAACAATTTGTATTATATTATACCAATGACAGCTATAAAATAATAGCTTTCTTCGAAAGCACAAGTTCTTGTCTTTGGGATAAAATCAGAGTGATTATTTTATTATGTTAAATCAGTGGTCTTTTCTTACATATTACAGGTTTAGAACAAAATTTTTTTTCTCCTCACCTACCTTCTGGGTGTCAGGCAGAAATCTGGGTTACTCTTGAGGACAGAAAGGGTCTTTCATGGGGTACGTTTGGCTATCATATTTTTCGTTGAGGCATTTTGATCTAGTGATTACTTTGTCTGAGAGCTAGTAAGATGGTCCTGAGATTCCTGCAAGTGCTTTTGTTGGCTCATACTAGACAAAATAGAATTCTAGTGGGCTTGAAGCATTCTGCTGCCTTGTACTTCACATGTACCTCCAAGATGTGTCTTTCTGTTAACTAAATCCATTTTTGAGTATATTTATAACCTTTAAGATGATACTTAAGTAACTAAATAGCTGGTGTCTGATTGAGCCTTTCCTAGAGTTCTTACCTTATTTTATTAAGGGACAGTAGAGTGCTTAGGTAGCTTTTAGTGTGCTTGGAATGCATGGGAGCTTAACTGGAAACAGCTTCCAAGCAAAGTCTAATGAGAACGCGTAATAAAATTAATAAATTATGTGGTCAGTATATGTTGTATTTGACTTTGGTGGTTCTAGTTTTCTTCTTGTTTAGTGTCATATTATAGTATAGGTACATGTCATAATTTTGAGAGCATGTACCGCGAGCCTCTTCTTTTTCCTGACATCAGCATTCTACCAGAATTAGTCATAGTTTTTAAAACTTTGAAGGGTTCTGAAAAAGTCTTTCACCTTAATATTGGAATTTATGTTTATATTTAATAATAGGATTGTGATATTTGCATTCTGTGTTTTAAAAAATGACCTAAACATCTGATTTTTAAAAAAGGCTCTTAATGATACCTTTCTTGGATTTATTTGTAGCTAATTGCCTTTAAGGCAATTTGACCAAATATTAACCAGGTTATGTATTTTCTTTTAGCAGCAGTTCTGACTTCTCACCAGGTGATTTAGTTTGGGCCAAGATGGAGGGTTACCCCTGGTGGCCTTGCTTGGTTTACAACCACCCCTTTGATGGAACATTCATCCGTGAGAGAGGGAAATCGGTCCGCGTTCATGTACAGTTTTTTGATGACAGCCCAACAAGGGGCTGGGTTAGCAAAAGGCTAGTAAAGCCATATACAGGTAAGAGAATCACTCTGTTATATGTGGGGTGTGTGTGTGTGTGTAAGAGAGGGAGAGAGGGAGGAAGAGGTCCTCTCTTGAGTAAATAAAATTATTTTATTGCTGGAGTGGCAGTTGTCAAAGCTTCTGGTGTTGGAGAAAAGGGTAAGATGTAGCTGGTCTTCAGCCAGTGGAATGAAAACTTTTGTTTCTGGACTTTCAGTAACTTGCAGCATTATGTCCTTGAAGGAAAATGGTCTCGTGATTGGAATTCACAAATAGGTGGTATTAAAGTGTCCTTATCAGAAAGGATCCAAAAGAAAGACAGTGCAGTCTGGATACATGGAGTAACATACACTGCCTGACCTCAAAATCCTTACCCATGAGCACAGCTGAGAAAAGGGAGTTTCACATCAGACTTTTGGAACTATAGTTTTCTCCTCCCAGGCTGAGTTTTATTTATCAGACATAGAGGTCTTATATGTGTAGGCTCACTTAGGCTGTGTGCACCTGTCAGTCTCTTGAATTACAGTGCCTGCATAGTGTGATTGTAGAATACAGTATACACAAGCATGAACAAGTCTTGATCCTTTATCTATCCTCAGACTCTTTAGGCCAGTTAGTTGCTGAACTCAGTGTGGGAGAATCAGAACAAGGGTCAGTTTCTCAGAAATCGCTGAGAATCATGCCTCTTAGACATATTGCTCCTCCTGTGGGGGAAGGAGGATGCCAAAGAAAATTAAATCTAAATGGAAATCTGATAAGCAAGATGGAATAAGAATCAGGAGATCTGGTTCTGGCTTACTAATTTGCTGTATAATCTAAGCCAACTGAAGTAATTTATTTTATGAAGCGATTTATTCAGGTGAAATGAGACAGCTAGACTAGATGATAAATGAGATCCTTTCCAGGACTTACTTTGAGATTGTAAACAAAACTTTGGTAAAATGATTTAAAGAGATCAAGAAAGTGATTATCTTCATGTCCTGAATATGCATGGTGCATTTTAATTGTAAATTGTGATTTGCAGCTGCATGTCAGGTTTCCCTGATTTGAAGTTTTTCATTAAACATAAATTTAAGGTTAAGGTACTCCATTTGTTAACCAAAGAAGACACATAGAAAACAATTGCTCTACTCCATGTCAGAAAGGGAGAAAGATGCTGTAAAATAAATTCTATTGGTGGCGTAGTGCCTAAGGCACATGACTGTTAACTAAAAGGCTGGTGGGAAGGAAGATTGGGCAATCTTCTTCTGTAGAGATACTACCTCGGAAGCCCAAGGAGGGGTCGCTGTGAGTTGAATCAACTTGGTGGCAGTGAGTTTTTTTTTTAAATCACGTGAAAAAAAAATGCTTATCTTGTCATTATTTTATAAAGTTTACACTATGCATATTATTTACCCATTATAATCTTACATTGTTGCAGTGCAGGCTTAGAGGCATGAGTGAAAAAAAGGAGGCCTTTGAGTTTTTGTTGTTTAGATTTGTAGAGATTGCATTAAGAGTTATTGAAACAGTCGGGTAACTAGATAGTGAGCTGAGGGATGGAGGGGAGGTGGATAGTGTGCAGCAGGTATTTATGGTAAAAGTTTACAGACACCCTCTAGCTGATTTTGCTTGTTAGAGTTTGTAGCTTTGGTTTTTTAGAGAAATGGGGAAATTTTGGCTTTATTTTAAGTAACCCATAAAAGTTACATGGAAGTTTGTCTTATTTTAGTATAGAAGAAGCAAATTGTATTTGTTTTGCATATGTTAAATTTAGACAAATTCAGGTGTTTTTTTTTTTCCCTCCTATTGAATTTATATTTGTTCAGAAGAATGAAAAGAAATATAGTTTTTAGTTTCTGCCTTTTGGGAAAGAACTAAACAACTGTATACCATTAGATTTGTGATATTCTGCCTTTTGCCTGGTAGATACAGAAGTATCATTAATATTAGAATTCCTTTAAATGAAATGAATATTTTCAAAGAAAGAAATTTAAAGGAGAGCAAGACATTTTGATGGAACTGTTTTTAAAAAAATAACTCAGTATATCCAAAGTCTGAACTAAATTATCCTCACAGTGTAAGAGCCATTTAATAACATCATGGTCCTATAAGATAAGTTTTTTTTTTTTTTTTTAAATATATATCCTACCTACCTACCTTTGGGACAAACTCATATTTAATACTGTAACTGACAGTATAGTCTTTGGGTTCTTGAATAATTTTTTACTAAAAAGGGTCTTCAGAATTCCTTTTACATCTCAGGTGCCTCACTTGTAACACCAGAGTCCAAGCCATTAAAAGAAAGACTAAATGGCCCTGGGTGACCCAGCAGTTGGGACAACTTCAAGGAAGCAGCAAGTTATTTCCTTTCATTGGTAGCATTTCCCTGAAGATTGCTTGCTTCTATGCTTTATTGATTTAACTATATCAATAAAAAATTTTGAGATGAAAAAATACTTTATAATTGTCCTAAGTTTTGTTCATTAGGACAAGTACTGTAGGTTTAACCAGCTACCCAGCCAACAATTCTTACTTATAAATACATTATTTTTCCTAGGTTCAAAAGCAAAGGAAGCCCAGAAGGGAGGTCATTTTTACAGTGCAAAGCCTGAAATACTCAGAGCAATGCAGCATGCAGATGAAGCCTTAAGTAAAGACAAGATTAAGAGGCTTGAATTGGCAGTATGTGATGAGCCCTCAGAGCCAGAAGAGGAAGAAGAGGTGGAGGTGGGACATTATTATTTGTGTTAAGACTTATTGCTGTCAGTAGATTCTGACTTACAGTGATCCTATAGGACAGAGTAGAACTAATAAAGCTCTATCATTTATGACTCCTGCCAGCCATTGGTGGGTTCGAACCACCAACCTTTTGGTTAGCAGCCAAATGTTTAATCACTGTACACTAGGGTTCTTTTTTGTGTTAGTAGGATGAAGAGGAAAAATAAAAGCATATTAAAATGGTGTTCTCTTGGTTTTTTCATATATAAATATTTTAATACACATATCTGCATGCTTCTTAAACTTCCCTAGATTTTAGGTAAATTTGATTTCTTAGAATCTCAACAGCACCCCATTTTACTTGGTTTTTCCCTCATGTGGGAGAGCAAGGCATGTGCTAAAGGAGATAGTACCATTTAGCAAGTGGAGTTAGGGATAGTAATGACTTGGTTATAAATTGGTCATGTAGTCTGGTGGTAGGTGTATGAAGGTGTAGTCGGGCTTTGACAATTAATCCAGTTTTGTTGTATTTTGCATTAATAAAAATTAAGTAATCTTGAAATGCAAACTTGTTTTCAAATGTTAATGTCACTAATTGAGTGAATTAAAAACCTATTAGGCAGGCAAACTAATTAATTTATATTAAAATATATGACCATTAAATAGTTATGTCCCAAAAGAGAGTCGAAGCTTGATTTTATGTATCTTAGTCTATTGTCTGTAGATGAGATGGGAATAAGCAAGTTAGCAATGTAGTATTTAAGAGAAATTGAACAAGTTTTTAATCGTATTTAAGTTTGAGATCAGTAATTGTAACTTTCTCCAGAGGTTTACAATTGGATGGTAACTTCAGAGATCATTCATCCTAATACAAAACAGGGTGACCTGCGATCGGTAAATGTGACTTGCCTAAGATAATAGAGTTGATTTGTGGAAGAGCAAAGATTAGAACCAGAGTGATTTACTCCAGAATTTGTAAAATGGTAAACTACTTCTTGTGTCTGTTTGTAGGAGAAGATGATTTAAAGTTTATTTTCACAGCTGTGACAGTTAATGAGGAGGACAGCATCAGTAGGTACTTGTGATATATGGTCACCCTAAGGGTTTCATCATTTCTATAGGATAGAACTTCTTTGACAGCACTCACTTAACTCTGCACTGTGATGTTTGTTTTAAAGTTAAGTGAAAATGAGAAAACAGTTTCTCATTTCTGGAGGAAAGTGCTTCTCTTTGTATATGAAATTGTTAACATTCCAAGAGGTATTCTACAGCAGTATTGTAATGTACAACCTTTCAGTTTGTTTTTTAATACTCTTTCCTTACTTGGCAGGTAGGTGCAACCTATGCATTAGATAAACATGAAGAAGATGATAAGGAAATTGAGAGTGAAGAGGAAGTACGGCCTAAGATACAAGGATCTAGGCGTAGTAGCCGCCAAATAAAAAAACGTAGAGTTATATCAGACTCTGAGAGTGACATTGGGGGTTCTGATGTGGAATTCAAGCCAGATGCAAAGGAGGAAGGAAGCAGCGATGAACTAAGCAGCGGAGTAGGGGATAGTGAGAGTGAAGGCCTATACAGTCCTGTCAAAGTTGCTCCAAAGCGGAAGAGAATGGTGACTGGAAATGGCTCCCTTAAAAGGAAAAATTCAAAGAAGGAAATGCCCATAGCCACTAAAAGAGCAACTGGCATTTCATCAGAAACCAAGAGTACTTTGAGTGCTTTCACTGCCCCTCAAAATTCTGAATCCCCAGCTCACGTTAGTGGTGGAGGTGATGACACTAGTCGTCCCATTCTCTGGTATCATGAAACTTTAGAATGGCTTAAGGAGGAAAAGAGAAGAGATGAACGCAGGAGGCGGCCTGATCACCCTGATTTTGATGCATCCACACTTCATGTGCCTGAGGATTTCCTTAATTCCTGTACTCCTGGGATGAGGAAGTGGTGGCAGATTAAATCTCAGAATTTTGATCTTGTCATCTTTTATAAGGTGGGGAAATTTTATGAGTTATATCACATGGATGCTCTCATTGGAGTCAATGAACTGGGACTGGTATTCATGAAAGGTAACTGGGCCCATTCTGGTTTCCCGGAAATTGCATTTGGCCGATACTCAGATTCTCTGGTGCAGAAGGGTTATAAAGTGGCACGAGTGGAACAAACTGAAACGCCAGAAATGATGGAGGCACGATGCCGGAAGATGGCACATATATCTAAGCATGATAGGGTGGTGAGAAGGGAGATCTGTAGGATCATTACCAAGGGTACACAGACCTACAGTGTACTGGAAGGTGACCCCTCTGAGAACTACAGCAAGTATCTTCTCAGCCTCAAAGAAAAAGAGGAAGATTCTTCTGGCCACACTCGTATGTATGGTGTGTGCTTTGTCGATACATCATTGGGGAAGTTTTACATAGGTCAGTTTTCAGATGATCGCCATTGTTCCAGGTTTAGGACTCTAGTGGCACACTATCCTCCGGTACAAGTCTTGTTTGAGAAAGGAAATCTCTCAACAGAAACTAAGATGATTCTGAAAAGTTCATTATCCTCTTCTCTTCAGGAAGGTCTGATACCAGGCTCCCAGTTTTGGGATGCAGCCAAAACGTTGAGAACTCTCCTTGAAGAAGGATATTTTACAGAAAAGCTAAATGGGGACAGTGGGGTGATGTTACCCCAAGTGCTTAAAGACATGACCTCCGAGACTGATTCCATTGGATTGACACCAGGAGAGAAGAGTGAATTGGCCCTGTCTGCTCTGGGTGGTTGTGTTTTCTACCTCAAAAAATGCCTTATTGACCAGGAGCTTTTATCAATGGCTAATTTTGAAGAATATGTTCCCTTGGATTCTGACATGGTCAGTGCCACAAGGCCTGGTGCTATCTTTGCTAAAGCCAATCAACGAATGGTGCTAGATGCAGTAACATTAAACAACTTGGAGATTTTTCTGAATGGGACAAATGGTTCTACTGAAGGGACCCTGCTAGAGAGGATTGACACTTGCCATACTCCCTTTGGCAAGCGGCTCCTAAAGCAGTGGCTCTGTGCCCCGCTCTGTAGTCCTTTCTCTATCAATGATCGACTAGATGCCATAGAAGACCTTATGGTTGTGCCTGACAAAATCTCTGAGGTGGTAGATCTTTTAAAGAAGCTTCCAGACCTTGAGAGGCTATTGAGCAAAATACATAATGTGGGGTCTCCCCTGAAGAGCCAGAACCACCCAGATAGCAGGGCTATAATGTATGAAGAAACTACATACAGCAAAAAAAAAATCATTGATTTTCTTTCTGCTCTGGAAGGATTTAAAGTAATGTGTAAGATTATAGAGATAATGGAAGAAGTCATTGATGACTTTAAGTCTAAACTCCTTAAGCAGGTCATTACTCTCCAGACAAAAAATCCTGAGGGCCGCTTTCCTGATTTGACTACAGAACTGAACCGTTGGGATACAGCCTTTGACCACGAAAAGGCTCGTAAGACTGGAATTATTACTCCCAAAGCAGGATTTGACTCAGATTATGACCAAGCTCTTGCTGACATAAGAGAGAATGAGCAGAGCCTCCTGGAATACTTAGAGAAACAGCGCAACCGAATTGGCTGCAGGACCATAGTCTATTGGGGGATTGGTAGGAACCGGTATCAGCTGGAAATTCCAGAGAGTTTTACCACCCGTAATCTGCCAGAAGAATATGAGTTGAAATCTACCAAAAAGGGTTGTAAACGATACTGGACCAAAACTATTGAGAAGAAGTTGGCTAATCTGATAAATGCTGAAGAACGGAGAGATGTGTCATTGAAGGACTGCATGCGGCGATTATTCTACAACTTTGATAAAAATTACAAGGACTGGCAGTCTGCTGTAGAGTGTATGGCAGTGTTGGGTAAGACTTTAAACAGCTTATTCTTTAGGCTTGGGTTAGTAATGCTGTGTCCCAGTTAGCTATTAAGGCACAAGATTCAAATCCATTGGACAGAGTCCACATTTCCGCATAACCCTAAACACAAAATGGTATTTGTTTTTAATAAGTATACACATGCTTCCTCACTAGGCAAAATAAGTAGATTGTCACAGCAGTTTAAGTTGTTCACTTGAAACTGGCTTTTAGTTAGTAGGACCCTGGCCTTTCTTTAGTCTTGAATAATGGAAAAAAAAAAAAAGGTAAACTTTTAGTACTTAATTGAGACAAGATTTTTTAGTTGAATTTTTCAGTATTTGATAGTCTAAAATGATACTATTTTAAGATTTATCTCTTCACCCATCACTTCTTAATATAATTAAATTTATAGCTTTTATCTTTGTATTTCAGTGAATTTATATACATTCATGTTTAAAGATTTTAATCTTTTTTTTCTTAAGCCCAAATTGTCACTTTACTGCAATTGATATTTAAAAGCCTCAAGTTATGCATTCAGCTTTATAAATTTTCTTTTCCTTTATTTTTAAACATGGCCACCTTATTTGGAATCTTTGTTCTTTTAGAGGGTTTATTTATTTTTAAATTAAAAAACAAACAAACAAAAATACCCCAGCAATCATAGTTTTTTCACATTTGTGACATAAAACTATTTTGATCTGACCATACCTGTCCAGAAAAGAACAGGTATGCTGCCTTTAGCTTGTTGTTGTTGTTGTCGTTGTTGTTATGTGCCGTCAAGTTGGCCCCGACTCAGCGACCCCTCCTTGGGTTTCCGAGGCAGTATCACAGGATTGCCCAACCTTCCTTCCGAGGAGTGGCTAGTAGGCTTAAAAAAAAAAAAAAAAAATCTTTCCTCTGCACAGGTGTTCACAATTGGTCGATTTATTTATATGCTTTAATATCAGTGTGCCTATTCTCAGAATGTCATGCTTCTCCCAAGAAGTGCTATAATGCCAAACTTAGATCGAGGTAAAAAAAGGTTAGTTAGCAAATTTGGTGAATGAACAACATCTCTGCTGTAACTTTTAGCTTCCCCTTGACATTCCTGTACTCTAGATGTTAAGAGGGTTAAGTCCTGTGAAGTGAGAGATCCTTGGCCCAAAATGGAAAACTTTTGCTCAGTTTCTTACAGGTGTTAAAATGAAGATGTGTAAAAACACTTAGATGTTAATAGCTAGGGTGTCAAATGTTAGAAAAGGTTGTATTTAAAACAAAAGCAAATAGAACACACTATAAGAGAAATGCATTTTCGAAGTTTTTTAATAAGTTGGTTCTTTGTGCTATTGAACATGTATGATAGTTTATCTAGCAAAATAATGAAACTGTCCTTTTACCATTTAACAGATGTCTTGTTGTGTCTGGCTAACTATAGTCGAGGGGGTGATGGTCCTATGTGTCGTCCAGTAATTCTGTTGCCGGAAGATGACACTCCCCCCTTCTTAGAGCTTAAAGGATCACGCCATCCCTGCATTATGAAGACATTTTTTGGAGATGACTTTATTCCTAATGACATCCTAATAGGCTGTGAGGAAGAGGAGGAAAATGGCCAGGCTTATTGTGTGCTTGTTACTGGACCGAATATGGGGGGCAAATCTACACTTATGAGACAGGTAAGCTGATACTTAAGGCTTTGTTATCAGAAAGTGTTTGTAATACTCAGGAATGAATATACTGTGTATTTAGGCCATCTTTTTCCAATAAGATAAGAAAAATAAATTTAGTCACTTGTATTTTATAATTCAGAGTTTTTACCTTACCAAGTATTTCTGTCTAATGTTGGTGGCCATTGAGTCGGATTTCATGGTGACCCCGTGTGTGCATCCTCCATAGGGTTTCCAAGGCATTTAGGAGGAGATTGCCACACCTTGTTTTCTAAGCACCTTTGGATGGGATCAAACTAATCAACCTTTTCAGCTAGTAGTCAAGTGCTTACCCATTTGCACAATCCAAGGATTACTGCCTAATGTTAGGGAAATACACGTGAAAAAGGGGAAGGGTTTTAAGGTCTTGCTTTCTTTACAAGTTGTTTGACTTGACTGAATTTTAGTTTCAGTTCCCTAGAAAGGTAGAAGTATTCATAATAAAACAAAAATCCAGAGGCTATATGGAAAGTAAGGTGCAGATATTTCATATAGATGCTCATGAAGCCATTATTGGATAGAAAAAAAAAAGACCTAAAAAGAATATTTAAACAATGAAAAGAAGAGGTGGGAGATTGGAATAGGGTGGGAGGGTAATTAAGTAGGGGCTGGAGACTTAATCTAGGCCTACCAGGGATTGGACAATGGGCCACAACTCATTATTAATGTATGAAATTTAGTTTTGAAAGTGATCTTCCAAATTCATGGGTAATATTTATAGGCAGGTCTGCTGGAAGCAGTAATTCTATAGATTCATTTGTAGGAACCCTTATGAAAGACCCTTGGCAGACTTCAGATAGGAAAGCAAATGAAATTAATGACATCTAGTGACTAAGGAGGGGAGCTCTGGTAGCATAGTGCCTAAGGCACTTGATTGCTAACCAGAAGGCTGGTGGTTCAAACCCCCCAGCCACTCCTCAGAAGGAAGATGGGACAATCTACTTCCATAGTGATACTGCCTTGGAAACCCCAGGAGGGGTCACCAAGAGTTGGGGCTAACTCGACGGCATGTAACAGTAACAACAATGGTGACTATTTGGAGATGGACTATTTTGGAGAGGAAGGAGATACATACAGACAGTATGGCTCACAAGTCTGTATTTACAGAAAGCCTGCTGGCATGCATTATATAAGCAAATTTGCTAACAAAAGAGGCACTGATTTTCAACACTTTAAGAAAATCATCTGTTGAGATCAGAAGAACTGGATGGTGCCCGCCTACCAATGCCAACCACTCAGGAAAGGATCAAATCTGGAGATCCTGGATAGAGTGGGAGGGAAAATGTGGAACAAAATCCCAATACTCAATAATCACCAAATTACTGGTCAGATGAAATCTGGTGAGACTCCCAATACTAGGGCCCTGAAATACATTCGGCGCCTGGAATAAAACTAAAACTCACCCCTAGGGACGGGCTTTCAGCCCAATAGTTAACAAGATATACGTGCAGACCACTCAACCCAGGATGCTACACCCACACACTCAATGATAATACATCCCTTAGAGTAATAGACCATGGGACACCAAAGGACCAACATTCAAACTGAGGAAATGCAGGACAAACAGGAGTGCATAAATAAGAGGGACACAGGGGAAGGGTTGCAGGGTAAGGGTGGGAGGAGATTGGGTTAGGGTTGGACATGGTGAATGGGGAATGAAACTAAATGTATGCGTGATGTTGAAAAACAAGCTCTTAAAATAATTTTTTTTTTTTTTTAATTTTAAGTGGGACAAAATAACAGGGGTTTTACCCCTCGAATTGATCTGGAATTGATTCTAGGCACTACTGTGTAGCCAGAGTTGAGAATCACCAGTGTGGTGGTAGTGTATGCAGGCTTAGAGTTTTAAAGGCCAGTTAACTTTTACATGTTTAAGTACAGAACCTGCCTACTTTTTAGGACTGAAGATATTTTGGAGTGCCTGGTTTGCAAGACAAGTGTTTATGTTAGTTTGGCTTTCTTAGCATTTGACTGCTTGGCAGTTCAAATCCACCACCCACTTCACCTCCATAAAGATACACTGCCTTGGAAACCCGAAGGAGGTCACTATTGGTTGGAATTGACTCGATCGGCAGTGAGTTTGGGTTTTTTATTTTAATATAATTTATGACAGTGAAATACATAAAACTAAAGTGACATGGGTCAATGCATTTTTTTTTTCCCCTATTCCCTCCCCTCCCCGGTAACCAACAAAGAAAGTTTCCCTCCATGTTTAAACCTTTCCTTGACCTTGCACAACAATGAGCTAATACTAATCTGTATTTGTCCTGTGATGATTTCACTCAGCATAATGTCCTCCAAGTTCATCCATACTCTCTGGTGTTTTGCAGACTCTACATTATTTTTTAGTGCTGCATAGCATTCCAGTATGTGTATGTACCATAGTTTGGTCATCCACTCTGATGGGCATGTACGTTGTCTCTATCTTTTTGCTATTGTAAATAGTGCTGCAATGAGCATGAATGTGCATATACCTGTTTCTGTCCTGGCTCTCACTTCTCTAGGATATATACCTAGTCAAACGGTATCTCCAATTCTAGCTTTCTAAGCAATCGCCATAGTGCTTTCCACAGTCTCACCAGCAGTGTAGGAGAGTCCCAATTTGTCCACATCCCTGACAGCATTTATTTTCTGTCTCTTTGAACCTTGCCATCAATTGGGGTAAGATGGTATCTCATTATTGTTTTGATTTGCATCTCTCTGATGGCCAATGATTGTGATGTGAGCATCTCTTCATGTATTAGCTGAGCCCCTGAATATCGTCCTTGGTGAAGTGTCTATTCATGTCTTCTGCTATTTTTCAATTGGATTGTTAATTCCTTTGCTGGAGATAAATAATTACATAGCTGGCAAGGGACTTACTGGCAAAATACGAATTTGTTGCTGTCATTTTTGTTACGTGCTTTTTCATGGTGTTGATTTCTTTGTTCCATATAATTTTCTATGCTGAGCTTGTTTTGTTTATGAATCATGTTATCACTTCCTTTATTACTATTGTTTTAGTATTTGCTAAATCTTAAATATTTGCTGGTCCTATTTTAATTTTGATGTGAAGGTTTATCATTTTTCTTTGAGGTTACCCTGTGATTTAAGTTTTGTTAAGTTTAGAACAGTCCGTTCTATCTTGTAGTTATCTTGACATCCTATTACCTAGAAGTTCTGTAACGACACAGTTTTTCCCTCTTGTCCTCATTTGTCAATTGCTATCTCTGGTTCCTTGTTTACAATCTTGTAGGCTGATTTACTTTGGATGGTTTGGTTTCTGGGTTATATCATCCTGTGTGTTAATGGTCAGTTGTTGGCTGTTGTTGCTTTTCTGTCCAAAGGACTCCCTTTAGCATCTCTTGTAAGCTTGGTCTGGTTTTAACAAATTCCCTTTAATTTCTGCTTATCTGGAAATGTCGTAATATCACCATCATATTTGAGGGACAATTTTTCTGGGTACATAATTCTTGGTTGAAAGTTTTTCTCTTTCAGGGTTTTATATATCCTATCCATCTTCTCGCCTGCGTGGTTTCTGTCGAAATCTGAGCTTAGTCTTATTGGTTGCCCCTTGTAGGTAACTTTTTGTTTTTCCCGTGCTGCTCTCATGATTCTTTCTTAGTCTTTGGCTTTGGTTGAGTTTGATGATGATATGTCTTGGTAATTTTCTTTTGGGGTCTGTCTTGTTTGGGGTTCGTTGGACTTCCTGGATGGATATATTCTCATCTTTCATCGTATCAGGGAAGTTCTCTTGCAACAAATCTTGCCCAGTAGTTTTATTTTTCTCTTCCTGTTCTGGAATTCCAGTGCCACGTAAGTTATTCCTTTTGATGGTATTCCACATGAACCTTAGGCTTTCTTCATTTTGTTTTGATTTTTTTTCTGGTTGATCCCTTTCCAAAGAAGTATTCAGGTATTTGTCTTCAATCTCATTAATTGTTTTCCACTGCATCAGTCCTACTCCTTTGCCCTTTCAATGTGTTATCTATTATATCTGACAATTTAGTATTAATCTTTTGTATTTCTGTCTGTAGATTTTGTATCATTTCTGATTTTTCATTTATTTTGTCATTGTTTTTGTATTCTTTCAATTTTTGTATTCTTTCGAATTTGTTCTAGGGTTTTGTGTTTTCCTTGATCTGTTTCTCAGTCCTTTGAGCTAAATATAATTTTTTAGAATTCCTTATCAAGGAGTTCCAGTGCTGCCTCTTCCTCAGGGGGTATGTTTTGAGTCTGCATCCTGGAGTCTGCATCCTGGTCCCTTATTTCTCCCAGTTTATCTTGTTTCTTTTGTCTCTGTTGTGACCGTTTTGTGTTTGTATTTAATTGGTGATTGTATGTTGGAGTGACTTGCCCATTTGTATGTTATCTGTGCAGGCAGCGTACTGTGCTGTGCTCCTCTATGCACTAGTTGACAGCACTTATACACACAACACCTGTCTCCTTTCCTGTTGTCAGCCTCTTGTATGTCCCTGCCGACCTTGGCAAACAGCCTATTCTTAAGGTCCCGGAATCTGAATGAGAATGCTATCACTTTAAAATCCAAAATGGTTGTCACTTGTAAAGTTTCAAAATGGCTGCATCCTTGGTCACTTTACATGGCCACCGCCTGTAAACATTCAAAATGGCTGCACCCTTTGGACAGCGGAACGTCAACAACGGCTCAGGTTGTCTCCCTCCTTGCTGTTTCCATTCCTAGTTGTAGACCACCAGCGCAGTCGGCCCTGCAGCCCTTACTGACCAGGGCTGATGTTTAGGTCAGTTCTCAGGTTCCAACACCACTTGGAAATAGTCAGGCTGTTGGTTCCAGAGTAAGCTGACAGTCTGCATCTCTGTCTCTGTACTCACTTTTTTTTGTTCAGGTTTTTCTACTTGTTATGTGCTGTCAAGTCAGACCCGACTCATAGCGACTCCTCCTTAGGTTTCTGAGGCAGTATCACTATGGAAGTAGATTGCCCCATCTTCCTTCCAAGGAGTGGCTAGTGGGTTTGAACCACCAGCCTTTTGGTTAGCTAGTCAAGTGCCTTAGGCACTATGCTACCATCTCTGTCAATTTTTTTTTTTTCCTGGGTACTGTCTTTCTGTTCTGGTAAAATTTTTGTATATAGGGTTTTTTTTAAAATGCTGAGGCTTTCCTCTCTTTCACAGGCTGGCCTATTAACGGTAATGGCCCAGATGGGTTGCTACGTACCTGCTGAAGTCTGTAGGCTTACACCAATTGATAGAGTGTTTACTAGACTTGGTGCCTCAGATAGAATAATGTCAGGTGAGTTTTTTCTCCAACCTAAAGCTTTATTGCTTGACAATTCATTTCTGTATTTCTGTATTTTAAGTGATGAAGACATCTGTCTTAAAGACATGTATCTGAGCCATGTACATTTAAAATATTAAAATTAATATCTTATGTCTGTGACATTTATGAGCTATCATAAATATCATTGGGAAACTCAGTAATTTTAATCTAATGGTACAAACCTAAAAAATGTTTTATTATGTGATCATTAAAAATGATTATGCATTTGTGGGTTTTTTTTTTTAGGTGAAAGTACATTTTTTGTTGAGTTAAGTGAAACTGCCAGCATACTTACACACGCAACAGCCCATTCTCTGGTGCTTGTGGATGAATTAGGTAAGACATTACAGTGTTACATTACTGCAAAGAATTGCTTTTCTGGAAGATTTTTATAAAAGAAAAAAAAAAAAGCTTATGCATACATTCTTTTTTGTGCATAGACCCATAGCTAGGAGTAAGTAATAATGTCCTTGATTGTCTAATAATAAGGCTTTAAGTTTCTTTAGGGCCCCTGACTCATGATGAACCCATGCACAATGAGACTGGGTCATTGTGGGCTATGTTGGTCTAGAAGCTCTGCTGAAACTTTTGCATCATGGCAACAAGCATCGTTGTAATTAATAGATTCCCCTGCTTTTGAGGTACATCAGCTGGGAGTTGAACCCAGGTCCTTCTACATGGAATTTTACATGAACCACCATTGTCCCTTAAGTGTATCTTATTAACCTTAAAATTCACTTAAGAATATGGAAATTAAGTATTAATGTACTAATAAAATAAATACATACCCATTGCCAGAGTGACTTTTTGGGGACATAGGTTTCCAAGGCTGTTAAGTCTTCATGGAAAACAACTGCCACATCTTTTCTATGTGGAGCAGCTGGTGGGTTCCAACCCACTGACCTTAGGTTAGCAGCCAAATGCTTAAACCACTGTGCCAACAGAGTCCTTAATTCACTAATAAACAGTCCTGTCAAGTACTTAAAATTAACTGCACACAGACTATTTAATGTACTAATTTGATCTTGAATTCCTGCATGAAGAACTTCCTTTTTGTTAGAAGGCAGATTGTGTTATATAAGTTTTGCATGTGTTACTTTTTAAAGGAAGAGGTACTGCAACATTTGATGGGACAGCGATAGCACATGCAGTTGTTAAGGAACTTGCTGAGAGTATAAAGTGCCGCACATTGTTTTCTACCCACTACCATTCATTAGTAGAAGATTATTCTCAAAATGTTGCTGTGCGACTAGGACACATGGTATGTTTATGCAGAACTTGTTCAGTTTTTCAAGGATTTGGATATTTCTGTTTCTAGTACATGTGTACATAATACCACTGTTTTTTTTTTTGAAGGCATGCATGGTAGAAAATGAATGTGAAGATCCAAGCCAGGAGACCATTACCTTTCTCTATAAATTCATTAAGGGAGCTTGTCCTAAAAGCTATGGCTTTAATGCAGCAAGGCTTGCTAATCTTCCAGAGGAGGTTATACAGAAGGGACACAGAAAAGCAAGGGAATTTGAGAAGATGATGAAGTCACTGCAATTATTTCGGTAACTAAAATTGGCTGGCTTTAAAAAGGGGTTGGGGGTGGCGGGATGATGCACTGTGGAAAATGTAAACTAAAAAAATTTTTTTTTCTTTTAAATTTTTAAGGGAAGTTTGCCTCGCTAGTGAAAAGTTGACTATAGATGCTGAAGCTGTCCATAAGTTTTTGGCTTTGATTAAGGAATTATAGACTACATTGGACGGTTTGAGTTGACTTGGCGAAGGTGGTAAATTCAGACAACATTATGCTCTAATAAACTTTATTTTTTAAAAATGACCATTTTTCCATTTTCTTTCTAGGAAATTAAACCCTTTTAATTCTTATCTACCTTCTACATAATGGTTATTGAATACTCCACAATATATTAAGTCTAGATGTTATGGTACATGCATACACTTTCAGGCTGTTTATACCCACTGTCACCAATACACATAAATGGGGGGGGGAGCTATGAAACTGTATAGGGCTGTATATATACTTGTCTCAGCTTAATGCAGGAAATCGTTTTAATTTCCAGCAGTTTTGTCTAAACTGTTCAAAAAAAAACTATGAACAGAGTTCAAATACAGGACTGTTTTGAAGAGACTTTCTAAAGTGTACTTTAAAACATAGTAGTTTTTACCTTTCACAAAACTGAGTTACAAGAATACTTTTGTTTTACAGTGCATCCCTTCCTAGGAAGTCTCATTAAAACACTCAACTTTTTCTAGGGGTGGTTTTGAATGCTGCACAGGGAAGGGAAGGAAATAATAGTCTTAACTTTTCTTAAAGGATACCAGAAACATTGCTGGATATAATTTAAGATTAGTGTTTTCTCTTTCATAGAAAGAACGTACATACTGGGACATGAGTACAGTTACAGCAAGTCTAGGTGTGCTAACAAAACAGGGCACATTCAAGTACAATAAGACTTTGCTTGAAATTAAAAACAAACTACATGAGATTAAAGCATTAAAATCATATTTCTCAATCTGAATACATGTTAAAAAAAAAAATCAAAAGAAACGCAGAAGTGCTAGCTCACATTTTTACCATATTACAAAAGCAATTGGTACCCATGTCCGTAAAGGCAGCAACAAAGCTGCTTGTCTATTGAAGATTACTACTGCAAATTGGACTGCATTCAATGCTAGTTGTAAAAACACCAGCTTTTCAGAAGTTGGTATCTGTACAAAATTGCAGCTTATTTTCTTCACTTCTGTCCCTTCAAAAGTCTTTACACAGTAATGCTAAAACACCCAGCTTTGAGATCCTGAGTCAATATATTGCCACTTTCTTTTTGGTAGCTTGAGCTTCATAGTGTCAACTGACCTCGTGTATCCATTTTTAATACAGTCTTTTCCTGTAGCATGGGCAAGTATTTTAAATCTTCTTCCAAAAAAGAGTTTTAAGTTATGATGTTAGAATGGCAGGACTTTTTCTTTAGGGAAGGAATTCAGTTGTGCTGCAATGTATTAGATTCTATAGGTGGAGCAGAGTCATATAGTGTATCTGTATCATGTGTAGGCTCACCAGCTAATGTACAAGGATTAGACAGTGTTCCAGCACCACAGTCACAGAAAAACCTAAAGCAAAATGAAAACCCAAAAATTAGGAAAGGAAGGGGGAAAATAATTAGGTAATATAGCAATCAAGTGTACTACATACCTATCATGTCTAATAAATTCTACATCATGTCCCTGATGGCACTTCTTAATGCAGTTCACACATATGGCATTTCGATCTGTGGTGTTACAAGTGTGACATCTAAAAAGCAAAAGCTCACGTTATTTTTCTTGACTATACTAACTGAAAAATGCATTTATTTATGTATTACCCTAATACTTTGGCTTATAAGGAAAGAGGACCAAAACCTGAAAATTTATGTAATTTTAATAGAGTAAGTAAATTTCCTGTCTTTTACCTTCTAAAGAAAATAAATTTGTAAGTTGTAGGAGCTCTGGTAGCATAGTGCCTAAGGCACTTGACTGCTAACCAGAAGGCTGGCAGTTCAAACCCACCAGGCACTCCTCGGAAGGAAGGCTGGGCAATCTATTTCCATAGTGATACCGCCTTGGAAGCCCAAGGAGGGGAGGGGTCACTATGAGTCACGGCCAACTAACAAGAATTTGTAGAGAGGAATTAAAACTTTCAAGTTAAAACCCTCACCCACATGACTGGGATCTAGGGAACATTTAATGACCAGTTTTGCTCTGAAACTTACAAGAACAATGTGTGTTACAAATAAACACTGTATTCCATATTGTGAATTTTAGCTATATTTCAAGTTTTTCATATTTTATGGTCCCAACACAAGATCCTCCAGTAGACTGATCATAGAACTCAATGTGGACAGTTTTCCATTATAGTCTTTCCACTTTTAAAACAGCTGATCTTTGCTGAAGCTTATACATTTAAGGGAAGAAAAAATCTCTTAACAACGCTGGGTGGGCACTGCCAGTTTAGAAGAAAAAAATACTGTAAAAAAAAAAATTACCCTTTTTTAGGACTCAAATAATTTAGAAATATACCTGTAGAAATCATGCATGGGATAGCTGGTATAACTTGATATTTTATATAAACATTGGCCTCTACTAACAGCCTTTTCTATGGCGTCTTGATTGTTCATTATTTTGTTATCTGTAATAAAGAAAGAAAAAAAATAATAGAGGGTATAAAAGACTTAAGATTTTAAAAGCTACTGTAAACATAATAGGATTACTCTAATAGAATAGATTCTAACTTTAAGAAGCTAAGCAATGAAGTAATTGTTTGAAATCAGCCAAGAATTAAAATGAGTTTATCTTGTACTAGATACTCCACCTACTTATGAACCATTATGTCCTTCAAAATGGTTCTCTTAACTTGCCAAGTTATCAAGTGAAAGGAGGAATTAAGTTGCTGTGTAACAAACTGGCTTCTGATTATCATCTTTTCATGGGACATTTCGTGTATTTATAGCCAGAACACAGACCCCACATACCTTTCATTGTCACATTAACACCAGATGCTAAAAATAAGCCTCCAAATCGGTTGTTAAAAATTTGATTGCCTTCTAGTGTTGCAGTTGCATGATTTGTAATTTCAATACCTAAAGTAAAAATTTACAAACAGTAGATGCATCACTTCATATAGTTTCTTACAAGAAACCCAAAATACAGCAAATGTAGTAAATTAGTTCTTTTATATTCAAAAGTTACAACCTCAACATCTAAAGCAATTCAAATGTTTATTTGAATCAGTAAAATTCACTTTTCATGATTTGTAGTTCACTATCCTTACTAATAGGAGCTCTGGTAGCAGAGTGCCTAAGGCACTTGACTGCTCACCAGAAGGCTGGCGGCTCAAACCCACCAGCCACTCCTCCTCGGAAGGAAGGTTGGGCAATCCTTCCGCAGTGATACTGCCTCGGCAACCCAAGGAGGGGTCGCTATGAGTTGGGGCCGACTCGACGGCAAACAACAACATCCTTACTAATAGAAGGTTCAAAAGTTTTAGACAGCAAAACGTTTTAATTCTTTAATACCCCCCTCCCCAATCTTAATGATTTGTTAGTTGCTACATAGTTGATGCCAACTCATGATGACCCCATGTATGTGAGTTGAAGTGTGCTCCATAGTATTTTCCATAGCTGGTTTTTCAGAAGTGTATCACCAGGCATTCTGGGCAGCCTCTGGGTAGACTCACACCTCCAATCTTCCAATGAGCCGCTAAGCAAATTAAATGTACTACCCAGGGAATCTGGTAGTATAAGCCTGCATTTATTCAATCCCAATTATGTTTCATCATTATCAACCAATAAGAACAGCATTTCTTTTTGGTTTAGGGTGAATAATCTAGAACTTGGAATAGGTCCTCTTACAAGCAATTGTTAACAGATACTTTTGCTTAAGCAAAAGAGTAGTAAATCAAAAACCAAACACTTCAGTTGACAGAGAACAAGCCACAGGTAACAAAAGAAAATACAAACCTGCAGCAAATCCATCAAATATTCTGTTTTTCCTTAAGACTGGATGGCTATTAGTGCTGATGAGAACACCTGCTTGAGCATTTCTGAAAATATCATTTTCTTCAAGGAGACCTATAAAAAATATTTCCTTAGATGAAGGCTAATACATATAACAAATGTTACTAGCCTTTGTTGTTGGTATTTAGGCTTTGTTTTGGTTGTGTATTAACTAACTGGATTGTAAAATTCACAAGACCAATTTCAGCCAAAAAGCAAGTTTATTAGTATTTCAGAGATTTTCAAGGTAGAATTTAATCTAAAATTACTGAAAGTAGCAAGGAACCATTCTAACCAGTAAACTGAAAATCCATGACAGCAAGGAACTATGCTTAGTTTACTCGTTACTGGTGAATTAAACTGAATTCCTTTAAAATATTTGTAGAAACTTTGGACCCTCTGTATGCTCTTATTATTTCTGGCCTTTACTGCTATAATCATTCCTGATCAATTGCTCTTCTCCAGTCTATTCATCTGATGTATCATTTCCAGTCCAACTTCCCGAAACTCTGATCTTACTGCTTCACTGCTTAAAATAACTACTTTTGGAAAGCAAAAAACTCCCTCAACCTACTCATTTTGCTATCAGATTTTCTCTGAATACATTTTTATGTCTAATTTTTGGTTTACATTTCTTCTTCCTGCAATGTCTTATTATACTCCTGATGCCACTTCTTTTTCAAATTTAATTACCTATTGTAAAACAGGGAGCTCTGGTAGCACAGTGCCTAAGGCACTTGACTGCTAACCAGAAGGCTGGCGGTTCAAACCCACCAGCCACTCCTCGGAAGGAAGGTTGGGCAATCCTACTTCCGTAGAGATACTGCCTCGGAAACCCAAGGAGGGGTCGCTATGAGTCGGGGCTGACTCAACGGCACGTAACAACAACAACACTGTAAAACAACGATTAACAGTGAATTTAGGGAATCATACTTTAGGCCTCTGAACTCTGGCTGGCCCTGCATGCCAGGTGCTGTCTTCCTCTCTTGTTGACTCCTTAAAATTAATAGTCCAGGCTCTCTTTTCCCTGTATATACACTGGGTTATCTTACATCCTCCCATGTTATGCCTATTACATACACATGGTCTGTAGTTCTTGCTAGGTGCCACTGAGTCATCTCCAACTCATAGTGACCCTATGTATAGCAGAATGAAACACTGCCTGGTCCTGTGCCAGCCCCACAATCTTTGCTATAACTGAGCCAATTGTTGAAGCCACTGTGTCAGTCCACCTTGTTGAGGGCCTTCCTCTTTTTCGTTGACTCTCCACTTTACCAAACATGATATCCTCCTTTAGAGAATGGTTCCTTCTGACAACATTACCAAAGTAGGTGAGACAAAGTCTGGCCATTCTTGCTTCCAAGGAGCACTACATATATGGTACTAATTCTTAAGCCCTTTTCTTCAATTTATGACAATAAATAACCTTCTGGTCATACCAGCTTGAGTATTCCAAGGAACTCCTTACATTCAGCCTGCTTAAAACTGACACTACTGTTTTTTACAAAATAGTTCTTTATTACCTTATCTTGGTGAAAGGTACCATTCAGTAGTCACCGATACCAGAATCCAGAGTATCATCTTTCACTCTTCTCCCAATTCCTATATTTAGTCACTGACCCAGTCCTTTGATTCTACCCCTTATAACATTAATATTTGTTCCTTCCTTTCCTCACTGTCATGTTGAACTTTAGCTCAGGTTCTCATCATTCCTTGCCTAGTTTATTTCAAGTCCCTGCCTCTAATCTTGTATTATTTTCACTACAACCTTTTCAAGTGCTATTGCTAAGATCTAGTCCAAACTCCCAGTCCTGCCTAACTTTTAGTACCTCTTGCTAAGTAAAGCCCTTTTTTCACAAAATGCCACTATTAGATTATAAATTTCTAGATGTAGTACATTGTGATTTACCACTCTTATCATTATTACCTATATCATTATTATCTATACCACAGTGCTTGGTTCAAAGGTGTTTTTATAGAACAAATGAAAGAGTGAACTAATTATGCTTTCTCTACCTGAAACAGCTTCTCCCATTTACCAGTGATTAGCAACTCATTTTTAAGATGGCTCAAAAGTGACTTCCATGATCCTTTTCCCAACACCCTACAAATAAAACTGACCATTCTATATTGTGTGTCCTACCAGACATACGTCACTTTATTCAATTAGATTCTAAGCCCCTTGAGCGTCTATGTCATTAATGAAATGAATTATCAATGCTTAGTTGTTGTAAATTTTGTTGACTGAATCTTGGTATGTTAGAGTAATAACTAGTTATAATTCATATAAGGTATATACAAAGTTGGACTGTCATCATTTTAGGGATGGTGATAAGTTTGTATTTGACACTTTTGCTATTCTCCCTTTATGAACAAAGATTTGGCAAGGAAAGGGACTGTGGAACTTTTGCCTCCATGCAACATCAGTTGATCTCTGGATACTAGACCAAGCATGCCTTGTTTTCATTCATTCTGTTCTCCAGCAAACAGTTGCAAACTGCTACAAAATCAATATCCATTACTATAGACATTTTCATGTATTTACTGGACGGCAGTGACTTGGTTTTTGGTTTTTACAGACCAATTTCTCACACCTAATTCTATAACTTGACTTTGAAGTTTATTACAATCGTATTACTATTCTGATTAATAAAAGGTCTAGATAGAGGATGTAAACAAATTTTTGCTACCTTAAAAAAAGCTTTACGGACAACTGGCAATTCAAGGTGGCTACAAAAGGAAAAAAGTTCTGTAAACTTTAACTCTAGGCACTAATCTCCTAAACCATCTCAAGACTTAGTAAAGAAAAAGACTGAGATCCACTCATTTATAAATTAATTGGCAATATCATTGATCATTAAAGATATGGAAGAAGAATAATGAAAAACTGGGTTTTTCACTAATGCAAAATTAACAACAATACCTCGACCCCCATTAAATATACAGATGCCACCATCTCTTCCATCATGAATTTTATTTCTTCTTAGTGTAGGATTACTATCTGTCTTAATCCAGACTCCAGCCATTGCATTGTCAAATATTTCATTGTCTTCTATACAGCCTAGACCTACAGATGCAAAAATTTAGGTTATGATATTTAGAATGTACATTTTTAATAACTACTAAAATTAGATTAAAAAAAAAAAGGATGAAAGAATGAACATACCAGAATTATAAACTAGAATTCCACCATTCTGTCCTCCCCATATTTTGTTGCGTCTAATTTTGGGGTTGCTTCCAGTCCTACAATAAAACAAAATAATGTCACGTCACTTGCTTCTACTCCCATTTCCATGTTACATGAGCCAACAGTGGAAATCCACATTAATCACAGGAAGAATTATCTATACAGTTGACTCTTGGTATCCTCAATGCCTTGGGTAACAAAACCCACAGATGCTCAAGTCCCTTACTGGCACAACTCACTTCCTCCTGTATACTGTAAATCATTTCTAGATTGCTTATAATACCAAATAATATGTAAAAAGCACTTTATGCTCCCTTTGATGGATTGCTCTGACCACTTAATTATTCACCCCCCTGCCCTCCCATAATATTTTCAATCCGTAGTTGGTTGAATCCACAAGTTCAGAACCAGCAGATATGGAGGGCTGACTGTACAATGGTGTCCCTCAAGATACTCTGAGAAGCCAGTCAGTGAAGAAACTAGTTTTTCTTTAACCCTGCATTTCCCATGAAGCACACTTTGCTACAGGATTATATAATCATAAACCAAAATAAAAAAAAACCACACTGCTGTCAAGTCAGATCTGACTCATAGCGACCCCTCCCCTTAGGTTTCTGAGGCAGTATCACTATGGAAGTAAATTGCCCAACCTTCCTTCTGAGGAGTGGCTGGTGGGTTTGAACTGCCAGCATTCTGGTTAGCAGTCAAATGCCTTAGGCACTATGCCACCAAACCAGTTGTTAATTCTGACTCACTGTGACCCGGTGTGTGTCAGAGTATAACTCTGCTTTAAAGGGTTTTCAATAGCTGATTTTTTGTAAGTAGACTGCAAGGCCTATTTTCCTGAGGCACCTCCTACTTAAATACTTTTGTCATGTGCCATCCAATTGGTTCTGACTCATAGTGACTTATGGTATAACAGAATGAAACACTGCCTAGTCCTGCACCAACCTTACAGTTGTTGCTATATTTGAACTCATTGTTGCAGCCACTGTATCAATCCATCTCATTAAGGGTCTTTCTCTTTTTCACTGACCTCTAATTTACTGAGCATGATGTCCTGCTCCAGGGACTAGTCCCTCCTGATAACATGTTCAAAGTACCTGAAAAGAAGTCCCACCATCCTTGCTTCCAAGGAACATTTTTGTTGTACTTCGTCCAATAAAGATTTGTTTGTTCTTCTGGCAGTCCATGGTATAGTGAATATTCTTCCCCAACACCATAATTCAAGTGCATCAATTCTTCTATAGTCTTTCTTATTCATTGTCTAGCTTTCCAATGCATGTATGGTGATTGAAAATACCATGGTTTGGGTCAGGCGCATCTCAGTTTTTGCTTTTAAACACTTGAAAAGTCGTTGACAGCAGATTTACCCAACACATCATTTGATTTCTTGACTGCTGCTTCCATAGATATTGACTGTGGATCCAAGTAAAATAAAATCCTTGACAAGGATTTTTATCGTGATGTTTACTAGTCCAGTGAGGACCTGAGTTTTCTTTATGTTGAGGTGTAATCCATAATGAAGGCTGTAGTCTTTGATCTTTATCTGTCAGTGCTTTGAGCCCTCTTCATGTTCAGCAAGCAAGGTGGTTTCATTTGCATATCAAAGGTTATTAATGAGTTTTCCAATTCTGATACCATGTTCTTCATATAATCCAGTTTCTTGGATTATTTGCTCAGCACACAGACTAAACAGGTAAGTTGACAAATACAACCCTGCCACACACCTTTCCTGATTTTAAACCAGGAGGTATCCTTGTTCTATGTGAATGACTGCCTCTTGGTTTATGTACAGGTATTGCATGAGCACAAGTGTTATGGAATTCCCATTCTGCACAATGTTATCCAAAATTTGTTATGATCCACATAATCAATACCTTTGCATACTCAATAAAACAAAGGCAAACATCTTTCTCGTATTCTCTACTTTTGGCCAAGATCCATGTGATACTGACAATGATATGACTCATTCCATGTCCTGTTCTAAATCTAGCTTGAGTGGCAGTTCCCTGTTGATGTACTGCTGTACCCGTTTTTTACATTAACTGAACTTGTGTGTGACATTAATGATACCATTCAATAATTTCTGTATTCAATCAATTTCTTTGGAATGGCATGAATATGCTCATTCTAGCTGGTTGGCCAGGTAGCTGTCCTTCAAAGTTCTTGTGAGTGCCTCCAGCATTGCATCCTTTTGTTAGAACATATCAATGGGCATTTTGGGTGCCTTGTTTTTCACCAATCCCTTCAGTGTAGCTTGGAATGCCTCCTTCAATACCATCGGTTCTTGATCATATGCTACTTCCTAAAATGGCTGAATGCCGATCAATTCTTTTTGGTACAGTGACTGTGTGTATTCGTTCCATCTTCTTTTGATACTTTCTGTATCATTCAATATTTTGCCCTTACCTTCATTATTGCAATTTGAGGCCTGAATTTTTTCTTTAGTTCTTTCACTCTGAGAAATGCCAAGTGTGCTCTTCCCTTTTGGTTTTCTACCTCCAGGGCTTTGCTCATTTCATTATAATACTTTCTCTTCTTGAGATGGTCTCTTAATATGTAAATTAAAATGAGTAAGATTAAATGACTATTATTACTGTATACACTCCTTACAGGTAAAATGAAAGATTGAATCATATGATCATTAGGAATATTAAGAGTTCTGAAAATTGTTACACCAAAGCAAAGAAGTGTATAAACAACTATTAATTTTATAGAAATGGAAAAAAAAAATTGATTCTCATTTAGAGTGCCCACAACATGCCAAGAACAGCAACAAGTATTGTTATACAGACTTCTTTTTGAGAAGCACAAATTCCTCCTGACAGAGCTCTGGTGGTGCAGTGGTTGAGCACATGGCTGCTAACTGAAAGACTGATGGTTCGAACCCAATAGCCAGTCTGTGGGAAAAAGATGTGGTGATCTACTTCTGCAAAGATTACATACAACCTTAGAAACCTGGGGCAGTTCTACTTCTTACAGGGTGTTTCTTTGAGTTAGAAGTGACTCCACAGCAAGGGGTTTGGTTTGGTTTGAATGAGCCCTGGTGGTATAATAGTTAAGCACTCAGCTGCTAATCAGGATGTTATGGTTCAAACCCACTCAATGTGTCTACAGAAGAAAATACCTGGCGATCCACTCCACAAAGATTATGATCTAACAAACCTTATGGAGTAGTTCTACTCTGTCCTACAGGCTTGCTATAAGTTGGAATGGACTCAACGTAAGCACCTCCCACAACAACAATGCAGAGTCAGGATTCACTCTCCAAGTACAAAGGAGCATATTGACAGCTGATTTGATGGTCATGGTGGACGACAGAACAGTGGAAATAAGCTCTTATGGGTATGTTCCATTGGCTGCCGCTCTCAGCTAGGCTAAGGAAAGCTATATGCTGACAATGCAAGTCAAGAGTGCAATTAGAATATGAATATATATACAAAAGGGGGAATATAAAGACTGAACATTAAACAAGAGAAAAATTTCTTCTACATACCCCTTAAACCTAACTTCCTCCCAAAAGAAATCCAAATGTAAAAATGTTTACCTTATCTGAACCCCTGAATACATATGATTATATATATCATTGTCCTCTAGCACGCCATGTCCATTGTCATAAAAATAAACACCAACCTAAAAAAAATAAATAAATAAATTACAAGTAATAAAAAAATGCCTAAAAAACAATGTATTTCCCATCTAAAAGTCCAAGATAATCCTACCTGCTTGCCACTGTGTATCCTGTTTCTTCTCAGTACAGGAGTGCTGCCGGTTGTCACCCAGACTCCAGCCAGAGTATTACTATAAACTTCATTCTCTTCTATTACTCCTTGTCCTTTCTCATGCTAAATAAAAGTTGTACTAGTTACAACATTTATTTTTTAATAAGCATGCATTTTACAGTGTGCTTCCCCCTCTTAAAGATAGGTATGAAGAAAATCAGTTTTATTCATCTGGTAAGAAGGTATTGACAGCATTCTGTTTATGTAGCCTCTGGTAGCATAGTGGCTAAAGCACTTGACTGCTAACCAGAAGGCTGGCGGTTCAAACCCACCAGCCACTCCTCGGAAGGAAGGTTGGGCAATCCTACTTCTGTAGTGATACTGCCTTGGCAACCCAAGGAGGGGTCGCTATGAGTCGGGGCCGACTCGAAGGCACATAACAACAACAACAACCTGAATTTTAGCTTCCGAAGTTTCTATATTATTCTGTATGTGCTTTTGTACTTTCAAGTCAATTACAGTAAAAGTAGTAGCATTCAATTATTTTTTTTTAAACAAAAGAACCTCTTACTTTATCCTAAAATCTGTAACAAACTGAAGATCTTCCATTTGAAAAGTTAGAAGTTTTTCCCAATTTATCTCTAGTGAAATCACTTAAAAGTAACAGGTCTCAAGTTACTAAAATTTTTATTTTTATAATTTAAGACACAGTCATTTCTAGAACTATAAGCAAAACTATTTTTTATAAACAAAAACAAAAAAACAAACAGGGAGCTCTGGTGGCATAGTGCCCAAGGCATATGACTACTAACCAGAAGGCTGGCTGGTGGTTCAAACCCACCAGCCACTCTTTGAAAGGCTGGGGAATCTACTTCCGTAGATACACTGCCTCGGAAACCCAAGGAGAGGTTGCTTTGAGTCAAACTGACTCGCTAGCAGTGAGTTTCTAGAACTATAAGCAAAAACTAGAATCATATTTGGCATTATACAAGAACTTTTTTGAAATTCTCTATTATTAAACTATTTGCAATAGTTTCAGATACCATGGCAATAGAAGATACAGGAAAAATGCAGTTTTAAAATTTTCTAACAAGATGCTCAATTATGATCAATATACATTCAAATAAATACTTGGCTTTTTTGGAGACAAGTATTCTTGTTTAGTGTTACTACTTCCAGTGATGACATGTTTCTACTTACTACTTTTGGAAAATTTAAGAGATTCATACAGTAGTCACATTAGCAAAAATTCTAGTGTAATAAATATAACCCAGATTGTCAATCAGTTTGTTTTTATGTGTTCAACCCATATGGCTAATTATTTTATAATTAAGAACTTTAATAAAAAGGTATCTCTCCTATAGGCTAAATTTAGTCTGTTGGGTACTGATTAAATTTTTACAGAACATTATATACACTACGTACTCATACTCTAAAAGTTGTATGTGGTCTATCTACCTAAAGCTACCTAAAGTTACACATGATCCCTCATCCCCATAACCCCTTTTTTTTCCTGGTTGTGATGTCTGAGTTTTCAGGAACTATACTCATTAACTTACCACATAAATCCCACCATGCTGGCCATCATGAATTTTGTTATGTCGAACAATTGGACAACTGTTTGTCCTAATCTGAATTCCTGCTAGTGCATTCCCTATTTAAAAATAAAAGTTATAATGTCAACATTTTGAGCCTAATGCCACATGGTAAATTTTATATTTGGTATTTTAGTTAAAATTCATCAGAATTACAAGACACATTGGGTTCCCATCCATGAGCTGGAATCGACTCAATGAACTAATACCAATACAAGACAAAATTAAGAGAACTAGAAGTATACATGAATGCAGAACAGTTGCATGCAGCATTGAAGTTAAGAACAAAGACTCTGAAGCCAGGCTGCTGTTAAAACCCAGAAATTCTACTTACTTTCTGTGTGACCTTGAAAAAGTTATTTAACCTCTCTGTGCCTCTATTTTCTGATTATAAGTGGGGATATTATTAGTATCTGCCTCAATCGGTTGATGTGCAGATTATACGATTTAATTAAATTAAATGTAAGGTGCTCAGAACAGTGCTTGGAACTCAATAAGCTGTAAGTATTATCATGGTAAGTGTTAGCAGGAGACAGAAAGCCCAGGAACATATTGGTGTCTAGCACATATATATCTAATTAACTGTTGGCTGAATTAATGTCTCGAAAGCGTTAATGAATAGGTATTTTCAGGCACTTGACTGCTGACTAGAAGGCTGGCGGTTCAAACCCATAAGGAAGAAGACTGGGCAATCTACTTCCATAAAGATTTACTACCTTGGAAATCCAAAGGAGGTTGCTATGAGTTGGAATTGACTCGGTAGTAGTGAGTTTTGTTTTTTTTTTTTTTCAGTGAGTATAAGAAATGTATTAAAACTACCACAGAAATAATTCATTAATTATTAAGCAATGGAATGAATGTAAAGAAACCATAACAAGTCCTTGAGACTAACTGCTAATGTCAAGCAGATAGGCTAATCTCTAAAATCTTATAAACAAAACCATATGCTTACCATAAATGTCATTTCCTTCAATAAGGCCTCGTCCATCACCAAAGATGTAAACGCCACCTTGATTTCCATTAAATATAGAATTCCCCCTATAATTATGTAAAATAGTAATTAAAAAAGCATCTATTTAGCAAAGCTTGCTTGTTTTATAAATTGTAAGGGCATTCATGGTCATGTGAGCTTGGACAAATCATTTATTTAACTCTCTAATCTGTAAAACAAGGGGCTGATGACACAAGATGATTTCTAAGTTTCCTTCCAAGACCTATGCCTTTACAAAAGTCATTTATTATCTCATCATTAAAAATTCAAAACTGAAAATATATTAAATTTTTACCTGATCCAGAAACATTTGTTGAACATTAACAACATGTAAGTCCCATAATCTATAAAGCCAGTGGAAAATAAAATTTGACAAAATAATGTATGGTCTTTGAGTAAATTGTAATAGTTTATTCTACAGTCTTGGTTAATGTCTTTAAGACTGGGTCTATTTGCTTTCTTATTGTGGCCAAAAGGGGACAGTAGGAACTATTAAATAAAAGTGAGAGGATGAAGTTTGAACTTTTATAATTTTGATCTCTCTGTCCAAGAATCTTTAACATAATTAGTTTCCTGAGTTATTCTACCTGCTAATTCTCAGGAAAGGAACATAAGTAAAAAAAATCATTCAGGTTCTGAGGAAAGGTCATAGCCCTATTTATTCATCTATCATACAGTCTGATGAATTTCAAATAAAAATCACAGCATTTCTAACTGTTTATGAAATCATATTGTACATGGCCTAGATCAATAATAAAAAACAAACAGAACACCAAAAAATAAATAATGCAATACTAGACTCATTCATATGGATGACTTTTATTGGTAAAATCTATTTCCTTAGTACTGACACAACTGAGGAAAAACTCTTTTAAGAGTTAAGTCTAAGTATCTTGATTTTTCTTTTAACACAAAATCTAAGTTTGTGAAGAAAGTAACTTCTAACAATAATTATATGTAAATACCTTATTGTTGGGTCACTATTTGAGGTAATCCATACACCTGCAAAGTTGTTTGCATATATTTTATTCTCTATGAATTGTCCTCTTCCTTTTTCATGGACATATATTCCTCCAGTCTGCCCATGGTGTATTTCACATCGAACCACTGTGGGGTTAGCATAGGCTTTTACTTCAAAGCCTGCTATCCTGTTTCTGTGTATGTTGCAACTTTCAAAGTAACCCTGAAAAATACAGAATTTAACTCCTTAGGTAAAAGCTACTTTCCAAAAAAGAAACATTAAAAAAAAATTGTTTTTAAGTGCCATAAATGTATAAGAACAGACAGATTCATAACAAATTTCTAATAATAAACATATAAGAAAACAGATTTAAATGTTTTAGTGAAAAAAAGAAAGGGATTGGTGGGTTCAGTGACACAATTCTCGCCTTCCAGAGGCAGATTTGCATTTGATTCTCATATGCACAGCTACCACCAGTCTGTCACTGGAGGACTGAATATTGTTATGCAACAGGTTTCACTGGTGTGTCCACCAATGAACTAGGACAGACTAGGAAGAAAGGCCTGATAAGCTACTTCTGAAAAATAAGCCAGTGAAAATGCTATGGATCACAATAGTCTAATCTGTAACCAATCATGGAGATGACACAGGACCTGGCACAGTTTCACTCCAACAGTAACAATAAAACCACCAACCAGAAATCCTCTAAGTAGTCTGAGTAAATTCAAAGCCAGGGGAAAAATAGGGAAAAATCTATTCAATAAATGCAAGTAAATATAAAAAAATGTTCATCTTAGTCTAGTAATAGGGGACCGACTTAGTAAAATATTTCTGAAGACTTACTCATACTGTATACATGACACCATGTTAAACAAACAGGCTTCAAGATAGTATATGTTAAGTATGACCTCAATTTTACTTAAAAATAACTTTAAAGATGAAACAAAAATATGACGGCATTATTATTTGAGCATTGGGATTATGGATGACTTTTATAGTCTTCATACTTCTTTGAATTTCTTAAATTTCCTATAATGGACACCTTTTTAAAAATGAGAATGAAAACTGCTATATATAGATATCCTACGTTGAAAGACTCAATTAAAACTGAATATTAAGAGAAAAAAAAAATTTACAAGATGGTGCTTTTCTAAAAAGCCATTTCATTATCTCTCCCTTTAAAGACTGAGTGTGCTTTCTTCTCTTTTTAAACTCCCTTTAATGTTAAGGGTCTTTCTTACACCATTTCCATGAATTATTCCTTTATTTGTTTTATCTATTTCCACATGATAATTTGTTCCTTTGGAGGAAAGGAGTGTGCTAACCTATGGAGCATCTATATATATATACATACAAGTACGTACTCAAGTAGGGTTTGTTGAACCTTTTGCTACATTGACTAGAAGGAGAAATGGGATATAATTTTGAATACCACATATTTAACTCTGAGAAAACGGACTCCAAGAAGAACATTCAAAAAATAGTTCTCAGCTTTCATATTCCACAAGTACAAATTACCTATAAATTGTATATCTACAGCTGAATTTTAATATCTTAATTTTTTTTAAATCAGAGAATTATGTAAAATTGAATAGCATCTTTAATTATGAAAAAAGTATTTCCTTCTTAATTTCACATCAAATAAAAAAGTGAATGTACACTGAACATAATAAACTACTATGGCCAAACTAGGAGCTCTGGTAGCATAGTGGCTACGGCACTTGACTGCTAACCAGAAGGCTGGCGGTTCAAACCCACCAGCCACTCCTCAGAAGGAAGGTCGGGCAATCCTACTTTCGTAGTGATACTGCCTCGGAAACCCAAGGAGGGGTCGCTATGAGTTGGGGCCGACTCAACGGCAAACAACAACAACAACAACATGGCCAAACTGATCATCAAAGAAACAAAAACAAGAAAAAAAAAAAAAGGTTGGACTAAAAGACCTTAACATTAGAGATCAGAACAATTCACCAATTCTGATGTTTCCAACCATAAGAAGAGTGCTCAGTTAGTCTAGCTTTTGGTCTATCTTTCTGCCAGAAGTTGGAATGACATACCTAATTGGTAAATTTGGGAAAGAATATACTGAATATGTTCAATTTAGCTTCACTCTTTTCCCTTAAGGGAGTGAGCTGCCTTTAAGAAGCGTGCCTTCTGCTACTCCTTCATGAACACCGCCTGTAACTAAGTGGGTTGTCGTGGTTGTTATGTGCCGTCAAGTTGGACCTGACTCATAGCGACCCTTCCTTGGGTTTCGGAGGCAGTATCACTATGGAAGTAGATTGCCCAACCTTCCTTTGGAGGAGCAGCTGGTGGGTTTGAACCGCCAGCCTTCTGGTTAGCAGTCAAGTGCCTTAGGCACTATGCTACCAGAGTTGCTAACTAAATGGGTAAGTATATTTAATTTGGAGGTCCAGTTAAACAGACCCATTTGGCTCTCATTCTAATTTGTGTCCTTCAACTTAACCTTTAACACTAACAAATGTAGTATTTTAGCTTCTTCATGCCAATTCTTAGCTTTATGTTTTAATTTGTCCAGAAATGAGGTTGGGGAAAGATGTGCTATTTACTAAACTTCCTTAAAAATTCCTAGTCTTTATGACCACTGTCATTTCCTAGCTCTACTAGTTAAACATTTATTTTGCTATACTTTACACTAAACTCACTTTTCATTCAGATGCATGGGATTCTTTTTCTGTTTTCTTTTTAGGTTTTGATTTTACACAGTTCAGAGTAAATTAGATCCACAAATTTGTTGAGGTAGACAGCAGCCCCCTCTCTATGTTCCCTTCTCTAGATACTCCCCACATGCAATTCTATTAGCTGACTCTTTTGACCTATGTCCGTATTTTTAAGTACACTAAGTGCACTGCTATATGTTAGTTTTCAGTATTCGGTATTACCTACTGCCTTCCTATTACAGATACGAGGATTTAGCTCCTGTACCTCTGTATCCCCCACCATACATACTCACTCACTTTAGCCTTCCAACGCAGTTACATCGTAATTTTGGTTAGATTAGTGTGCTATTCAGAGCTGAGCCATAAAGTATGACTACATATTCTCTGCTGTACCATTTTTCATTTTCCTTAAATTTAGCAGCTGTCTTTGCTTTTGTCCTTTCCTTAGTTCTCTAGTGATAATTCTATCTCAAATTTGCTGGCAGTTGTCTAAATCATCTCTTAATTTACTTATTCGTAGTAGGTTTACCAATTTATAGAAGCCCTAGTAGCACAGTAGTTAAAATGCTTGGCCATTAACCAAAAAGTCAGTGGTTCAAATCCACCAACTGCTCCACAGGAGAAAGATGTTGCAATTTGCTTCTATGAAGATCATAGCTTTGTAAGCCCTATGGGACAATTCTATTCTGACTTACAGGGTTGCTAGGAGTCGGAACTGACTGAATGGTAGTGGGTTTGGTTTTGGGGTTTAGTAATGTATCTTCCTGAATATAAAGAATCCTTATAACTTGTCCAAATGTGGACTGGTTGCCCTGGTCACAAGTTCTCAATCATTTACCCTATTTACCAGTTTAGGTTAAAGACTTTAAATATCCCCAACTTCAAACAAAGATGGAGTCTGAATGTTTTAGTTTATGGTAACTTCTGAGAAAATAAAGCAGCAAAAAGATTTTTTTTCTTCCATGATCTTAAACCAGAAGTCACTACATGACTACAGCAGTGATTTTTGTCACAGTTTGGAAGGACGAAGATTGACTTATAGTTTTATAATGGGTTAAACAGTTCAGTTAATGTTAGCCGCTTTAAAATACAAATGTATGTATTTTGTTAAGCAATGCCTCTACTGAAAAATGATCCAAGAATGTAGAACTGTGAGTAGACACAATTCTGCTTTGCATTTTAATATGAAGCCACACAAGCCCCAACATACATGTGCACACACACACACAATTCCAAAGGCAAGATAATTGTGCTGAATCTGGATGATCCCATATTACGACTTATTTGCCTGCTTTAAGGTATCAGATTACCAAGAGCTTCTACTATATTTAAAAATAAGAGCTTGTTCTCAATGGGAATAACATGCTACACACACACACACACACACTGTTATACATCTGCGGTATAGTAAATTACTTTGTATGGCTTTTCTACCCATAAGTCATCGTAAACTCAGTGGTAGAATGAGCAACTGAGGAGCTCCTGATTGTAAATGTTATCCACGTGGAGTATTTCTGTTGGGTGTGGCACAATACAATGTTCTGGGAGGTTCCCACTCTCTCTCATGTGCTTAGAGTTCTGATGCTGTGATTGGCTAGTTTGACCACCCTTCCGGGCTCAAAAGGAGGCCTCCTGGAGGCAGAACTCTCTCTCTGACTGCTGGTTGAGGAAGACGTGCTGCTGAAAGAGACACGGGCTCCTGAGACATGCGTTGCTGGGAAAGAGACGCAAGAGACACGCAATGCTGAGTTAGACACCGAGGGACCAGCACTGCTGGGAAAGAGACTGTGAGAGACTGTTGGATGAGGGACGGTGGGCTGGGAGAGAGACTGAGCATTTTTCCTGAACCTGAATTGTAGCCTGTTGTGCTTCCCTAATAAACCCCATAATCTGTGAGCTCTGTGTGGCCACTGCAGCGAATTATCGAACCCAAGAGAGAGGTGGTGGGAGCTTTGGGAGGAACAGTTGGTGAAAGGGCTGGAGGGAGGCAGCATGTCTGGCCTGGCAGGAATAGGCCTTGGGTTACTGCTGGTAATCCTGTCTTCCTCTTGTAGGGTTAGAGGAGGTCAGAACATGGGGCCTCCTTGCCATTTTAGCAACATCCTACTTTGGGGAGTAGTGACTGGGGTTTTAAAAGCTTGCGAGCAGCCATCTAAGATGCAACAATTGGTCTCTCCTCATCTCAAGTAAAGAAGAATGAAGAAAAGCAAAGATGTATGAAAATAATTAGTCCAAGGGACTAGTGGACGATGTGAACCTCCGTCTACATGATCTGGAGACCAGAAGAACTAGATGGTGCCTAGGCTACCACTGTCAACCACTTGGAAAGGGATCAAAATAGGAGATACTGGATACAGTGGGAGAAAAACGTGAATAAGTCTCAAAATCATAAAAAAAGACCAGGCTTACTGGTATGATAAACCAAACCAAATCAAACGCACTGCTGTGGAGTTGGATCTGACTCCTTGGGTTTCTGAGGTGGTATCACTATGGTAGATTGCCCGACCTTCCTTCCAAGGAGTGGCTGGTGGGTTTGAACCGCCAGCCTTCTGGTTAGCAGTCAAATGCCTTAGGTACTATGCCACCAGAACTCCTACCGGGATGATAAAGACAGGTGAAACCTCAAAACTATGGCCCTTAGTCACCTTCTGGGCCTAAAATTGAACTCACTCCCGTGACTACCAGCCAAGTAACAGACAGGTAGGTACACTCCTTAGAACAATCAATCATGGACGATCAGAAGGGCAGTATTTGCCTTGTGAGACAGCAAAGAAGGTAGGAATGCATAGCAAAGAAGAACACAGGGAAAAAGTAAACACAGGGAGGAAGTGGGAAGACAACCGCTACATTATGCGGTTATGCAATCAATGTCGTGGAACAAAACGTGTATGAACTGTTCTAAGTTGTATGGAAAATGAATTTCCTCTGTAAACTTCCACCCAAATCACAATTACAAAAAAAGACAAAAAAAAAAAAAAAAATCATAAAAAAGACTAGATGAAAATCATAAAAAAGACTAGGCTTATTGGTCTGATAGAGATTGGTGAAACCCCTGAGACTATGCCCCTAGTTACACCCTGGCTTCCAGCCAGAAAGGCAGGCCTATACAGTGAACATTTATACCAGTGAGGTATACTCCTTAGAACAATCAACCATGGGAGATCACAAGGGCAGCATCTACATGGAGATAGCTCAGAGGGCAGGAATGTATTGGAAAGGACATAGGGGAAAGGCAACCACAAAGAGGAAGTGGGAAGAGAGCTGTTACATTATGGGGATTGAAATCAATGCCATGAAACAAAATGTATATGAACTGCTGAAAAGAAAATTAATTTGCTCTGTAAACTTTCACCCAAATCTTAACTTGAAAAGAGATGACTAGCAAAAAAAAAAGTTAGCTTCTCACCACAAGCATTTCTGAATCTATTATACAACATTACTGCAAATCCTTGAAAATACCATTTTAACAAGTTAAAAACCTAACATTTAATATAAAAGTAAAAAGCAGAACTAAGTACTTTTTTAGTTTTCACTTTTGTGAAATGAAATATTCTTTATTAAATATGACCAAGTAAAAAGAATCAAGCTTCCCTTTCTTAAAACTCTCCAAATAAAAAGAAACGGAAAATAGAAGAAAATAAGCTATATTCATTGAAATAAACTTTACAATCTCCAATTATAATCAACAAAACACTTGCCAAATACTATGAAATCTGGATAAGGAAGAGGGTGCTGATAGTAAACTAATACATTAGACCTTCATCAAAGTAGAGTTTTCCCCAACAGCTGAGGGTGCTAACAAACAGCAATGAACTTCTAAGTAATAAGACCTAATGGCATGAATGGGACATAGCAAAGGAAAAAAATCTCTCTCTTTTGATATTTTTATAGAAATAATTTCAGCACAAAAAGTAAAAACGAAGAAAATATACTAATGTACAATTTCTCTCATCTGAAACTCAAGTTTCTTATCTAACAGAGACTATCCAAAAAGCAGAGGGAGAGCTTCCTGATTTCAAAATAGGAAATACAGAGAGTATGTTATCTTAAGCAATGCTTTTAAACTGTAGCCCTAGTGCCATGCAATAAGCTGCTTATTTTTGGTCCATAAGGAGTTCAACACAGAAATTGTTGTTGTTGTTGTTATGTGCCATCGAGTCAGACCTGACTCATAGCAATCCCTCCTTGGATTTCTGAGGCAGTATCACTACGGAAGTAGATTGTCCCATCTTCCTTCCAAGGAGTGGCTGGTGGGTTTGAACCGCCAGCCTTCTGGTTAGCAGTCAAGTGCCTTAGGCACTATGCTACCAGAGCTCCTGAGTAAAGGGAGTAAAGAAAAGGTGAGAAAGTACAGAGGAAACAAAATTGGCCATGAACTGACAGTTGTAGAAGACAGGTGGTGAGAACATGGGAATTCACACTATTTGTTTTATATTTGTGTATGTTAAAAAATTAGTGATGAAAACCAAATTGGAAGAAGAACAGTAACACAAAAACGGACAAGACAAGACTATGGACACACAGCAAGGGACATGAATAGATCTGAGGAAATCATACAGAACTTGAAAAGAACATAGTAATAAAGTAACAAAACAGAGAGTCAAATATCTGCAGAAAAAAAAAATAGTGAAAGGAAACAAAACAGCAACAAACATCAATACTAAGGTAGAAATGCAAAATACTACCACAAAGAAAAACCAGGATGCATCTCAGACTCTCATCTATATCTCATGCTAGAAAAATGTACATAAAAGTGTATCTAAAATTGTATATTCAGCCTAGTTAAAAGGCAATTGACAGTCATCATGTGGCAAGAATTCGACCTACAACATCCATAAGCCCTTCCTGTGATCCATGAGAAAGTAAATAAATGGCTAGAAGACAACAAAATACCAAGAATGAATCAAACTCAAAAATCCAGGAATGGAGAAGTTTTGATAAAAGGACTAGTGGTAAATAAATTCTGAATAAACAAAGGTCATCACCTCTAGAAATGTGAATGTTAAAACCTTTACAAAAGAAAAATAAGGTTATAGAGGAGTAGAGATAGATTGAAATATGAAGTATATTAGTTTCTTCATTTTTGACTGAGGGAGTTAATACTTTAGTCAAAAGTTTAAGGATGCAATTGACAACATTTAAGACAAACTAGTCATATCTTTTCAAATTCTAAAGGCATCTTTCATATTGAGTATGTAGTGTAATTTTTACAAAACCATTAATTTCTTTAAAATAAAAATACAGAAAGTATTTTAAAAAATTAATTCTTGGAAATACAGGAATTTGAGTTCTACGTATGTCATAGACAAGGAAAAAAGGACAATTTTAGAGAACAAACAACATGAACATATTTAAAGACAGAAGAACCATCTTAAATGTTTACTTTGATAGACTCTGAAGTTCTATAGGAAATAAAGATGGGTGACAGATAGACAGGGATTTAAAAGGGTCATCCTTAGTGATATCCTATCAATCGAAAGCTGCCAAGACAAAAAGACAACAAATCAAGATACCTGGAATAGGAAAACATGCCCCCAGAAGGCTTTTAAAGATTGTGTCACAATACTAAAACAGACACAATAAAGATATGTTTCTCCCGCACCCCATCTTCTCTTACAAATCTATCACATCTTACAAATATCTTCATTAATCTTTACTGGGAATATCTATCTATAGCATTGCCTAGAGTTGTTTTAAAAATGCTGTTAAAATTTAGAAGTCTAGATTTACAAAAAATAAACTGTATCAGGGTACATGAGGAGGAGTAAATTACTATGGTGACCTTAAATAAGTAATCCTCACCACAGCTCTTTCAAAGATAAGGAATTTGTATGGAAGTTCAAATTATCTTGTACTGCAAATCATTTGCAACTCTGGTGCACAGCCCAAAGGCAATATGAGTAGTGCAATATTGGCACAGTATAGTTCCAATACAAAATAATAGTTCCTCTTAGGAAATACAGCCGAAGACTTAATCTTTGACTGATTACCTAGTCTTTCTCCAATGACAAGAACTTGTCAGAAACTCTGTAGGTATCTTCACTTACACCAATTAGAAAAAGAAAAAACAGTAACAAATCAAACCAGTTGTCATCAAGTTAGAATATAATTCATGGCAACTTCATGTGTATACAACTAGAACTGTGTTCTATAGGGGTTTCAATCCCTGATTTTTTGGTAGCAGATCACCAGGCCTTTCTTTTGAGGTGCCTCTGGATGGATTTGTACCTCCAACCTTTCATGTTAACCATCTGCACACCTAGGGAGTCCATTTACCAATTTACTATGCCATAACATCAAGCCATGCCTTAAGCAATGCTTCTGTAATACTTTTGATTATCCTCTTAACCTGCTCACAAACCAAACATTGCAGCTGAGAGCATCAGTATTATGAAAACTAGAAAGTTCTACAGGTACTAACATAAGCCAGATTCTCAAGAATCAGGAACTGGCTAATAGAATGAAGAGCCCTTTGGTCTGAAAACTATTTAGGTCTAATCACCACATGATACTCTTCATAGTGTGTTGTTGTCGTTAGGTGCCATCGAGTTGGCTCCGACTCACAGCAACCCTCTATACATGAGAATGAAATACTGCCTGGTCCTGCGCCAGCCTCACAATCTCAGTTATACCTGAGCCCATTGTTGCAGCCACTGTGTTAATCCATCTTGTTAAGGGACTTCTCCTTTTTCACTGACCCTCCACTTTACCAAGCACGGTATCCTTCTCCAGGGAATAGTTCCTTCTGATAACATGACTAAAGTTGGTGAGACAAAGTCTGGATATTCTCAATTCCAAGAAGCATTCTGGCTGCACTTCTTCCAGGATAGGTCTGTTCATTCTTCTTACAGTCCATGGCATTTTTGAGTATTCTTCGCCAACACAATTCAAAGGCATCAATTCTTCAGTCTTCCTTATTCATTGTCCAGCTTTCACATGATACTGAAGGCTATTGAAAATACCATAATTTGGGGTTAGGAACACCTTAGTTTTCAATTAGACATCTTTTCCAGCACTCTAAAAAGGTCTTTTGCAGCAGATTTGCCCAGTGCAAGACGATGTCTGATTTCTTCATTGCTGCTTCCACTGGTGTTGATTGTGGAACCAAGTAGTAAGAAATCTGACAACTCCAATCTT
Organism: Orycteropus afer afer; assembly: GCF_000298275.1. Taxonomy (NCBI): domain Eukaryota; kingdom Metazoa; phylum Chordata; class Mammalia; order Tubulidentata; family Orycteropodidae; genus Orycteropus; species Orycteropus afer. The sequence goes on from NW_006921711.1 coordinate 8,463,200, forward strand.
TTCTCCATTTAATGTGATGCTGCTTATTGGTCTAGTTGTGAGGATTTTCATTTTCTTTATGTTGAGATGTAACCATACTGCAGACTGTAGTCTTTAATCTTCATTAGTAAGTGCTTTAACTCATCTTCACTTTCAGCAAGCGAGGTTGTGTCATCTACATATTGCAGGTTGTTAACGAGTCTTCCTCCAATCCCAATGCTGCACTCTTTTTCATATAGTCTAGCTTCTCATATTACTTGCTCAGCATATTGATTGAATAAGTATGATGAAAGGAACAACCCTGACACTCTCCCTTCCTGATTTTAAATCATGCAGTATCCCTTTATTCTCCTGGTCTATGTACAGGTTCCTCACGAGCACAATTAAGTGCTCTGGAATTCCTGTATTTCTCAATGTTATCCATAATTTGTTATGATCCACGCAGTCAAATGCTTTTGCACAGTCAATATAACTGTGTTGGATTGGGTTCTCTAGAGAAACACAAAAACCAGCAAAGTATATATATATATATTTATAGAGAGAGAAAGAGAGAGAGAGAGAGATTTATCTTAGATAAATGGCTCACAAGCATGTAGAAGCCGACAAGTTCAAGCTGAAA
>NW_006921711.1:8469137-8477957 GCF_000298275.1 Orycteropus afer afer
AGGCCACACCCCTGGGGAAACTCCCCTTGGGCAGACCGGCCGCTCAGAACTCAGTCATCTGATCCCATCATGGGAACCACCACTCACAACTGGAGTCCAGCCAAGTTGACACATCTTCAACTATCACAATAACACAAGTAAACACTTTTCTGGTATTCTTTGCTTTCAGCCAAGATTCATCTGACATCAGCAATGATATCTCTGGTTCCACATCCTCTTCTGAATTCAGCTTACATTTCTGGAAGTTCTCTGTCAATATATTGCTACAAGTGTTTTTGAATTATCTTCAGTAAAACTTTACTTCCATGTGATATTAAGGATACTGTTCAGTAATTCCCATATTCTCTTGGATGACCTTTTTATGGAATGGGTACAAATATAGATCCCTTCTAGTCAGTTGGCCAGGAAACTGTCTTTCAAATCTCTTGGCATAACAGAGTGAGTGCCTCCATCACGGCATCTATTTGCTGAAACATCTCAATGGGTATTCTATCAATTCCTGGAGCCTTGTTTTTTTGGCAATTCCTTCAGTGCAGTTTTTGACTTACTCCTTCAATACTGTTGGTTCTTGATCATATGCCACCTCCTGAAATAGCTGAACATCGACCAATTCTTTTTGGTAGTCACTCTGTGTATTCCTTCCATCTTCTTTTGATGCTGCCAGCATCATTCAAAATTTTGCCAATAGAATCTTTCAATACTGCAACTTGAGGCTTGAGTTTTTTCTTTTGTTCTTTCAGCTTGAGAAATGCTGAGTGTTTTCTTCTCTTTTGGTTTTCTAACTCCAGGTTTTTGCACATTTTGTTATATCTGACTTTGTTTTCTCAAGCTATTCTTTGAAATCTTCTGTTCGCTCTTTAGTCTTGTCATCTCTTCCATCTGCTGAAGCTACTTTCTGTTTAAGAGCAAGTTTCAGAGTTTCTTCTGACATCCACTTTGGTCTTTTCTTCCTTTCCTGTCTTTTTAATGACCTTTTGCTTTCTTCATGTATAATGTCCTTGATGTGATCCCACAGTGTGTCTGGTATTCAGTCATTACAGTGTCCAATGGGTCAAATGTATTCTTCAGATGGTCTCTAAGTTCAACTGGGATATATAATCAAGATCCTATTTAGGGTCTCAGATACTTGTTTTAATTATCTTCAGCTTCAACTTGAACTTGCACATGAGCAGCTGATGGTCTGTTCCACAGTGAACTCCTGGCCTTGTTTTGGCTGAAGACACTGAGTTCCTTCATCACCTCTTTCCACAGATGTAGCTGATCTGATTCTTGTGTATTCCATCTGGTGAGGTTCACATGTATTGTTGTTATTGTTAGTTGCCGTTGAGTCACTTCTGACTCATAGCGACCTCATGCACAGCAGAACGAAACATTGCCCGATCCCGCACTAGCTCCATGATCCTTGCTAATACTTGAGCCCACTGTCGCAGTCACCATGTCAATCCATCTTGTTGAAGGCCTTCCCCTCTTTCGTGGACTTGTTTTAATTGTCTTTAACTACAAGTTGAACTTGCATATGAGCAGTTGCTGGTCTGTTACACAATCAGCTCCTGGCCTGGTTTTGGCTGAAGATATTGAGCTTTTCCATCACCTCTTGCCACAGATGTAGTCAATCTGATTCCTGTATGTTACATCTGGTGAAATCCACGTGTATAGCTGCCATTTATGTTGTTGAAAAAAGGTGCTTGCAATGAACAAGTCGTTGGTCTTGCAAGATTCTACCATGCGAGATCCAGCATTATTTCTGTCACTAAGGTCAAATTTTCCAACTACTGGTGATTCTTCTTTGTTTCTAACTTTTGCATTCCAGTCACCAGTGATAATTAACACATCCTGATTGCAAGTTTGGTCAATTTCAGACTGCAGAAGTTGATAAAAATTTTCAATTTCCTCATCTTTGGCTTTGGTGGTGGGTGCATAAATTTAATAATAGTTGTATTAATGGGTCTTCCTAGTAGGCATATAGATACTATCCTATCACTGACAGCATTGTACTTCATTTGTCTATTCCACATGTATAGACACCATTTATGTTGTTGAAAAAAAAGTATTTGCAATGAGTAAGTTGCTGGTCTTCCAAAATTCTATTATGTAATCTCTGGTATCATTTCTATCACCAAGGCCCTGGTGATTCTTCTTCATTTTCAACTTTTGCATTCCAATCTTGATTGCATGTTTGGTCAATTTCAGACTGCAGAAGTTAGTGAAAATCTTCAATATCCTCACCTTGGGGTTTGGTAGTTGGTACATAAACTACATAGTAGATCACATGGTTGTCTGTTTTAAAATGGCCAAAACCAGTATGTTTTAGCTCACTAATGCCTAGGGTATTAATTGTAATGTGTTACATTTCATTTTTGACAATTTCCAATTTTCCTAGATTCATACTTTGTACATTCCATGTTCCAATTATTAATGGATGTTTGCAACTTTCTCTTCCCATTTTGAGTTATGCCGTAGCAGCAAACGGAGGTACTGAAAGATTTACTCTGTCCAAGTCATTAAGATCAACTCTACTTTGAAGTGGCAGCTCTTCCCCAGTCATATTTTGAGTGCCTTTCGACTGGAGGGGCTTATCTTCCAGCACCATATAAGATCAAGTTTCAAGGCTATTCATGAAGTTTTCCAGTGTTTCACTGCTATTCAGAGGATTTTCACTGGCCAGTTCTTGGAGAAGTGGATGGCTCCTTCCTTCTTCTGAGTCTGTCTTAGTGCAGTTCACACTAACACAATACTGTCACTGTGTAGTTCAGTTTAAAAAAGGACTCTGCATTAGGGTTTCAGGCACAGTAAAAATAAATTTTTTCCTTTGCCATCGACAATGTGGACATGTGAAGCCTACATTGCTTAGCACCATGTAGTAACAAGAAAACCTTGCTATAACCTTTACTATCTGCTACCACTAACCACTTCTTTGCCAATCTCTTTTGACACAACCACAACAAAACATACTGCTAATGCTTTACTAGGACTTGGAAACTACCTCAAGGTATCTGAGTAGACAAGTAAGAATATTATTTTGAAATAAAATTTTGTTAAATTATATGGTATTAAAGCAGTATCACTCAGAAGGATGCCTAACACAACTACTGCTTACAAGTTTTAGAATTAATATTTTATGATCACTATTAGTGATACTGCCTCGGAAACCCAAGAAGGGGTCACTATGAATCAGATCTGACTTCACAGCAGTGACTTTGGTTTGGTTTTTATTGCTATGAGAGAAGTTCTGGTGGTGCAACAATTAAAGCATTCAGCTAGCTGCTAACCAAAAGATTAGTACTCACCAGCTGCTCCACAGGAGAAAGACAAGTAATCTGCTTCCATAAAGATTTAGTCTTGGAAACCCCATGGAGGCAGTTCTACTCCGTAGGATTGGTATGAGTTGTAATTGACTCAATGACAGTTGGTTTGTTTTATTTTTAATGCTATGAGTTGGAATCAATTTGATGGAGTAAGCTTTTTAAATCTCTATTAAGGGGGCCCTGGTGGCACAATGGGTAAAGCACTCAGCTACCAACCAAAGGGTCAGTGGCTTGAACCAACCGGCCATTCCACAGGAGAAAGATGTGGCAGTCTGTTTACCTCATGATTTACAGCTTTAGAAATCCTATAGGGCAGTTTTATTCTGAATCAGAATTGACTCAGTGGCAATAGGTATTGTTAAAGTTCTGCTATATAAAACATTTTAAGAGAAATAAAACTGAAGTCAAACTAATGATGAGATCATTAATTCTCAAATGTGGTCCACAGACAACCTGTACTGGACTCAGTATGGTGCTTATTAAAAATATAAATCCTGGGCCTCTTCATCACAAAGTCTGATGTATTATGTGTGGGGAATTTTCATTTTAAAAAAATTCTGGGTGATCTGCACGCACACTTACTATGTTTGAGAACTACTGGATTAGAACACACATTCCTATTACAGATCTTATTAATTCCCTAAGGACTCCATCATCTCTACATGGATATAGCGTTAGATGCACAAAATCACATGATAAAATACAGTATATTTATTTCAAAATATAATGCTAAAATTGCTATTACTCTTCAATTTCAATAATAGGGTAAAAATAATGATGAAATACATCTGAAATTTAATTTATAGAGAGTCAGCTTTCTATTAAGAATAAATGATCTTGGACTTCTGTTAAGATGGTGGAATAGGCAGATAATCTCCAAAGACCCTCTTCAACGAAGAAAAGAGAAACCAACTGACAGAGATACAGAAGATAATCTTGGAACCCTGAGCTTTGAAAGGAAGTGGATTAGGCACCAACTAGTGGAAAAACCTGAATGAAAACAGTGAGTACGGAGAAGGTCGGACTACTGGACTGTCAGCTACTCTGACAGGACCAACAGCCTGAATACTTCCAAGTGGTACTGGGACCTGAGAATTGACCTAAAGATCAGCCCTGGTTGCCAAGGGCTGCAGGGATGACTGCGCTGGTGGTCTATGACTAGGAAGGGAAATAGCAAGGAGGGAGACAACCTGAGCTGTGAACTTTTGGCTGTTTGGAGGGTGCAGCCATTTTGATTGTTTACACGTGCAGCCATTTTAGATATTTAAAGTGATCAAGGGCGCAGCCAGTTTGACTGTTTACAAGCAGTGGCCATTTTGGATTTTAAAGTGATAGCATTCTCATTCGGATTCCAGGGACCTAAGAATAGGCTACATTTGACAAGGACGGCAGGGACACACAAGAGGCAGACAATGGGAAAGGAGACAGGTGATGAGTGTGTAAGTGCTGCTAACTAGCGAATACAGGAGCACAACACAGTACGCTGCTTACATAGATAACATACAAATAAAACAAAGAAAATGAAAAGTGTGGGCAAGTCACTCCAACGTACAATCACCAATTCAATACAAACACAAAAAAGGTCACAATGCCTCAGAGACAAAAGAGCATCCCAGTCCACACAAAGAAGCAAGATAGAGCAGGAGACACAAGAGACCAGGATACAGATCTAAAACACATCCCTGAGGAAGATGCAGCACTGGAACTCCCTGATAAGGAATTCAAAAGAATTATATTTAGGTATCTTCAACGAATTGAGAGACAGATCAAGGAAAACACTGACAAAATTGAAGAAAACATAGAGAAAACCCTAGAACAATTTCGAAAGACAACAGAAGAAGAAAATGACAAAATAAAGGAAAATAAGAAATGATACAAACTCTACAGACAGAAATCCAGATTTAATACTGAAGTTTCAGAAACAGGTAAGTCATTGATCACTGAATGGGCAAAGGAGTAGATATGAATCAACGGAAGACAGAATTAGTGAGATTGAAGGCAAATACCTAAATATTTCTCTGGAAAGAGAACAATCAGAAAAGAAGATCAAAACAAAATGAAGAAAGCCTAAGGTTCGTGTGGGATACCATCAAAAGGAATAACCTACATGTAATCGGAATTCCAGAACAGTAAGAGAAAGATTAAACCACAGAAAAAATTGTCGAAGATTTGCTGGAAGAGAATTTTCCTGGTATGATCAAAGATGAGAATATATTCATTTAAGAAGTCCAAAGAACCCCAAACAGGATAGACCCTAAAAGAAAATCAACAAGGCATATCATCATCAAACTTACCAAAACCAAAGACAAAGAAAGAATCCTAAAAGCAGCATGGGAAAAACAAAAAGGTACCTATAAGGGACAATCAATAAGAATAAACTCAGATTCTCAGCAGAAACCATGCAGGCAAGAAGACAATGGGATGGTGTGTGTACACATAATAAATAAATAAATAAATAAAAGATAGATAGACAGACAGACAGACAGACAGACAGACAGATAGATAAATAAATAAATAAACCCTGAAAGAGAAAAATTTCCAACCAAGAATTATATACCCGGCAAAATTGTCTCTCAAATATGATAGTGAAATTAGGACATTTCCAGATAAGCAGAAACTAAGGGAATGTGTTAAAACCAGACCAACTTTACAGGAGATGCTAATGGGAATCCTTTGGACAGAGAACCAACAACCATAAACAATAAGTGACCATTAACACACAAGATGACATAACCCAGAAACCAATCCAGTTACAGAAGTATCCAAAGTAAATAAGCCTACAAGATTGTAAACAGGGAACTAGAGACATCAATTGAGAAATGAAGACAACTACAAACCAAAAAGAGGGAAAAAAGTGTGTAGTTACAGAACTTCTAAGTGGTAGGGAAGCCAAGACAACTATAACATAGAACGGACTGTTCTATACTTGGAAAGAAATTATAAATCACAGGGTAACTTGAAAGAAAAACGATAAACCTTTACATCAAAATAAAAAAGAGGACCAGTACAAATATTTAGCAAATACTAAAACAATAGCAATGAAGGAAGTGATAACACAATTCACAAACAAAATGAGCTCAGCACAGAAAATTATATGGAACAAAGAAATCAACACTATGAAAAAGCACAAAGAAGCAAGACAAAATGACAGCAGCAAATTCATACTCGTCAATAACTACATATCCAACAAGGGACTTATCTCTAAAATTTACAGAAATCTCCAGTACCTCAACAACACAAAGATTAACAAGCCAAATAAAAAACGGGCAGAAGACATGAATGGATACTTCAACAAAGAGGATATTCAGGCAGCCAGTAAATACATGAAGAAATGCACATGATCATTAGCCATCAGAGAGATGCAAATCAAAACAACAATGAGATACCATCTCACCCCACACCAATGGCAAAGTTCAACAAGACAGAAAATAACAAATGCTGGCGAGGACATGGGAAGATTGGGACTCTCATACACTGTTGGTGGGACTGTAAAATGATATAACCACTGTGGAAAACAGTATGGCGATTCTTTAAAGAGCTGGAATTAGAAATACCATTTGACTCAGTAATCCCATGACTAAGTATATATCTTAGAGAAGTGAGAGCCAAGACAAGAACAGATATATGCACACCCATGATCACTGCAGCAGTATTTACAATAGCAAAAAGATGGAAACAACCTACGGGTATATCAACAGAAGAATGGAAAACCAAAGTGTGGTACATACACACAATGGAATAGTATGCAACCCTAAATAATGAATGCTATGCAAAACACTACATAACATGGATAAACTTGTAGGACATTATGCTGCGTGAAAGAAGTCAATTACAGATGGACAAATATAGTATTAGTTCATTATTGTAAAAAGTCAAGTGAAAGTTTATACATGGAAGGGAACTTTCTTTGTTGGTTACTAGGGGTGGGAGGGAAGGGGAAGGAGCACTACAAACAAACAAAAAAAATGCACTGACCCATGTCACTTTAGTTTTGTGTATTTCACTGTACATAAATTATACTTCAATAAAATGCATTTAAATTTTTTTTTTTAAAAAAGAATAAATGATCTTACCATGCCATGATCAAATGTGAACACACCAACATCACGTCCATGATGAATATGATTCCGTCTAATAATTGGGTTTCCATGATTTTTAACCCAAATCCCAGCTAAAGCATTATTGGAAATTTCATTATCCTCATATATTCCCTACAACAATTATTCAGAAGCAAAAATTAGTAAAGCTTTAAAAAAAATTAAAAAAGAAAAGCAGAAACAAAATTTTAAAATACCTGTGCATGATCTGTTATATAAAGTCCAACATTTTCACAGTCGCTGATGTTACAGTGTTTGATAGTGGGACATGCTCCTTGACCACTAACACATACCGCAGAGCCAACTGTAAGAAAAATAATCTATTTAAAAACATATTGGGCAAAAACATACTGACTCATTTCATGATAAAAGATAAATGAAACACTAACCTGTACATGTACTTCGGATGATACAGTGATCGATAATAGGGCTACAGTTGACTGTAATCTCTAAGCAGTGGTGTGCATTGTGGTGCTGCGCAGATTTATCATCAGGGTTAAACTGAAAAGTAAATATTTTGCTTGAAACAGACAAATGCTGCCTTAATGATTTCAACATGAATATTTTAAATCTTAAAATTTCTTACCCTTATTGTCATATATCCAACATAAGCATCCTCAGAACCTTCCATAAAAACGAAGGTTGAATCTCTAGTGTTTTCAATTATAACTTTGTCTGCTACTTTTCCAGGTGCTGTGGACAAGATTATTTTAAAGCACATTACCTTTAACCAATAGATGAAATGGAAATTAAAAAAAAAAAAAATTACTCTTTTTAATTAGTAAAAATACTGTGCTATAAAATATTACAAAGGAACTTTTTTGTTGTTTTTGGTTTTAAGGTGGGTACTTTTTGGGAGAGGAGGGCTTTTTTTCCAACATTAGTATTGATTAGAAAGGACTAATGCCTACTTCATTGGTTAAATATTTCATCAATCTTTAAGAGGATATTATTTGATTATTATTATAGTCAAATCTAATAGGAGCTCTGGTAGCATAGTACCTAAGGCACTTGACTGCTAACCAGAAGGCTAGCAGTTCAAACCCATCAGCCACTCCTCGGAAGGAAGGTTGGGCAATCTGCTTCCATAGTGATACCACCTGGGAAACCCAAGGAGGGGTCACTATGAGTCAGGTCTGACTCACCCCATAGCACATAACAACAACAACATAGTCAAATCTATGTATAATAAACATTCTAATGAGATTCAAAGGAGCTTGGTGGCAGTGGTTAAGAACAACAGCTGCCAACAGAAAGGTCAGTAATTTGAACCCACCAGCTGCTCTGCAGGACAAAGATGGGGGAATCTGCTTCTGTAAAGGTTTACAGCCTTGGAAATCCTATGGGGCAGTTCTACTCTATCCCGTAAGGTTGCTGTGAGTTGGAATGGACTCAATGGCAATTTTTTTTTTTTTTTT
>NW_006921711.1:8478172-8498301 GCF_000298275.1 Orycteropus afer afer
TAGTGATACTGCCTTGGAAACCCAAGGAGGGGTTGCTATGAGTCGGGGCCGACTCGATGGCAAATAACAACAACAACAACAGAAAGATGAAAATCAAAACAATGAGCTATCATCTCACCCCAGCATTATAGCAGAGTTCAAAAAAACCCAAAAAACAACAAATGCTGCTGAGGGTGTGGAAAGAATAGAACACTCATACACTGCTGGTGAGACTATAAAATGGTACATACAACCACTGTGGAAGTGGTATAGCACTTCTTTAAAAAGTACCATATGATCCTGCAATACCATGACTGCAGTAATATATATAGCCTAGAGAAATGAGAGGTGACATGAACATATGAACACCCATGTTCGTTGCAGCATCAGTCACAATAGCAAAATGACAGAAACAACCTAAATGTCCATCAATGGATGAACAGATAAACTATGGTATATACGTACATACAGTGGAATACTATGTAACGTTAAAGAATAATGATGAAGCTGCAAAACACCTTATAACATGGATGAACCTATAGGTCATTATGCTGAATGAAATTAGTCAGTAACAAGGGACAAATATTGTATGAGACCACTACTATAAACAGCCAGGAAAATATATACACAAAGAAAGAATCATTCCTTCAAGGTTACCAAGGGTGGGAGGAAAAAGGAGGATAAGTCACAAACTAGAAGGTACACACACACTAACCTGGGTGAAGGGAAGTGCAATATACATATATAGTAAGCGGGAGATCAGCACAAAATGATCAAGGCAGTGGAAGACACAGGGAGGGCCACAAGAAGTTAAAGACAACAAAGGTGAATATTATTACATACATAATCCTGCAACACAGCAATAACAATAATCTACATGTGTATACATAGATACTCAAGCTGAACAAGGGTAGGAAGGCAAATGGCACCACATTTCATATAGGTTTGAGAAAGGTTATCTCTCTCTATATATTTATATGTGCTACAAATATATCCATGAATAGAGTAGAGTATACAAGGGGCAATGTTATGGAAACTTCTTAGTCATAACAGCTACCTTGAGGGTACGAGTCACTGGGTACAGGGGCTCAGGACCATAGTCTCAGGGGACACTAAGGTCAATTTGCATAATACAGTTCACAAAGACAATGTTCTACATTCTACTTTAGTAAGTGGCGAGTGGGGTCTTAAAAGCTTGTGAGCAGCCATCAAGAGGGCAACTACTGGGCTCTCCCTGTCCAGAACAAAGAAGAACAAAGAAAATCAAAGACATAAGGAGATAATTAGTCCAAAGGACTAAATGGACCACATGAACTCCAGCTTCCATGACCCTAAGACCAGAAGAATTAGATGGTACCCAATTATTACTGCTGACTGCTCTGTAAGGGATCACAATAGGAGGTCCTGGATAGAATGGGAGAAAAATGTGGAACAAAACTCAAAATGATAAAAATGACCAGGCTTCCTCTTCTGATAGAGACTGGTGGACCCTCCAAGACTTTGGCCCTTACCCACCCTTCAAACCAGGATCTGGACCCAACCCTCAGGGTTCAACTTTCAGCTGAACAATAGGCCTATAAGGTGAAAAACAGTATCAAGAAGGTATGTACTCAGTAAAACAATCAATCATATGAAATCAAAAGGGCAACATCTGCCCAGGGACAAAGCAAAGAAGGGAGGAAGGGATAGGAAAGAAGGATGAAGGGAAATAGTATATACAGGGAGGAAGTGAGAAGAGTGCTGTTACAATCTGGGGATGGCAATGAATGTCACATAATACAATATGTACAAATCACTGAATGGAAAACCAATTTGCTCTGTAAACATTTCCTCAAATCATACTTTTTTTTTTTAAAAAAGTTTACGTTGCTTAAAAATAAAGTTGGAAAACTTGGGGGGAAAATGGTTTCTTATATAAATGAAGTCAGCAACAGCAGCAGCACTGGACAGAGAGGCTCAGGGAGGGGAACAGAGAAGGAGAGGATGAATAGGGAGAGAAAGAGACATCTTTATTTAAATTTATTTATAATAGTGGCCTTGATTTGGAAAGTAATGTAAATCTCTAGACACAAATTTTAAATCACCTCCCCCACCTTTCTTTATGGTGGAGATTAGGGAGAGAAACACTAATGCAAAGAATGTAATAGTAAATGCAAATTTCATAGAAAGTAATAATTACTAGCTTTTTTTAAAAAAAAAATCTATGTACTATATCCTTAAAAATCAAAGATAGTACAAATCTTCAATAACTGATAAGTGTTCATAAGTATGTCATCAGTTATTTTTAGAAACTTGACCATAAAATACTTCTGAAGTAATATGAAACAAAATATATTTTAAAATTACATTTTGATTCCATTAAAATCATAGCAGTAAAAACACAGTATTTTATTTTTAAATAAAAAATAAAATGAACAAATGTTTTTCTTCTTTAATGGGTAACTGAAGGGCAATGAGAGACAGTTCTGACATTAAAAAATAGGTGTATCAATAATTTCTGAACTTAGGCTTTTGTTTTCTTCACATAAAATATGCAAGATATCTTTACTCCCATTCTTTCCTACCATTAAGGTATCAATTGGAGTTTAAAAACCCCACTATGTAAATCAAATAACATAAATAAAACGTTAAAATTCTAATGATAATGCATTTCAAAATACCTGCACCAATCATGGTGATTGGAGATTCAATATATATCCATTCATCAGTATATATTCCAGAATGGACAAAGATAAGTCCATCAAAATGAGCCTCTTGAACCCCACCAAGGGCATCTTCAATGGTATCATAATACTAAGGGGAAAAAAAAGGCGTCAGTACAGAACTGAGAGATTACCATTTTAAGTCTTATAAGACTAGAAATCAAACATACCAACATATTTTCTCTTCCTTTATATCTTGCAGGGTTACTGTAGAAATGTTCAGCAAATCCTGGTTTTACGTGCGCACCTTTATACTAAAATGTCAAAAACAAACAACAACCAAAAAAAAAAATAACATTAAATACTAATATAAGCATTATATCCTAAAGTTTTAATTTACCACTGTATTAGCAACTTTTATTAAATTAAAAAAAAAAACCACAAAAACAATTATTCCAATTAATTTTCTGGTACAATGTAAAATCCAGAACACGTTATTAAGAAAAGTTAGGGCTTCTCAACCTAAGCATTATTGACATTTTGGGGGCACATAATTCCTTGCTGTTGGGGCTGTCCTCTGCACTGCAGGATGTTTAGTAGGAAACTTGGCTCACTCACTAGATACCTATAGCACCCTCCCTCCTCCAGTTAGGAGAAACAAAAATGTCTCCCTCCAGACATTGCTAAATGTCCTCCTGGGAAGCAAAATCATCCCCAGCTGAGAACCACTGGTAAAGAATCATATTAAAATTACAGTAAACATGAAATTTTAAAACCAATTAACTGAAAAGTAATAATTAAAAAATAAAGTTCAGAAAGACCCACAGTAGTATTAACTGCTCTCCACACTAACTGCCACTGGATAAATTATTAATGAACATGTCAAGTAGCAGTGAAAAAAATTACTGAATATTTTTTGGCTGATAAATGTTCACTGGCATACTTTTAAAATCTATTCTTGAGTTTAAAATTTACTTTTTTAAAAACCAAATGATCATTTAAAAATTTATAATATAAATCTGTATTTTGTATTTATACTTCATACCAATTGCTGGAAACTCTCTTTCCAAGGATTTGGATGTTCATACTCTTCTGGATTAATTTGGTAGAATTTACCAGGTTCTGGATGCATCATAGGGCGGGTATATTCAAATACTTCCATGTATAATCGTTTCCTAGGGGGGAAAGGAATTAAAAAATTTCTTCACAAAATGCCCTTCACATCAATAAAGTTTCACACTAGTATAAGAATTATTTGAAGTCTCAAAAACATAGAAGTATTTAGAATTGTCAAAGAAGAGAGGGAAAAAGAACAAACAAATATTGAAATACTTTAAATGTAAAAACATTTTGACTAATACAATGTAACTGCATAAGAAAAACAATTCAAAATTTGACTGTTCAACTTGGGGGAAAAATGCTACCTCCATAGCCTCATAAAGTTATTGTTAAAATGAAAAATGTCAACAAAATACTTTCAACTTAATTTTTCCTCTATCTTCAATTCACTTACACTCCCTATCAAGAACTACCACCAAATCTTACATTCTGTAACAATTCCAAGATATACAGTAGACTTGGCAAGGGAGAAGGTTGTAGTCACTTCTTGGCCACAGCCAGCTACCCAGAGGGAGCGAATAGTTGGACCTGTGGGCTCAGGACCACAGTCGCAGGGGACATCAAGCTCAATTGGCATAACATAATACACAAAACACTGTTTTAGATCCTACTTTGGAGAGTAGCAACTGGAATCTTAAAAGCTTGCAAGTAGCCATCTAGATGCAACAATGGGTTTCTCCTCGTCCAGAGCAAAGAAGGATGAAGAAAACCAGAGATTCATGGAAACAATTAGTCCAAGTGACTGGTATACCATGAGATCTCAGCCTATACAGCTATGAGACCAGAAGCACTAGATGGTGCCCGGCTACCACTGTCAACCACTCGGACAGGGATCTATGTAGGAGATCCTGGATACAATGGGAGAACAATGAGGAACAAAACTCAAAATCATTAAAAAAAAAAAAGGGACCAGGTTTCCTGGTCTGATAGAGACTGATGGAGCCCCTGAGACTATGGCCCCTAGTTGCCCTTCAGGTCTGGAACTGAACCCATTCCTGTGGCTTTTAGCCAACCAAAAGACAGGTAGATGAGCTGAACATTTACATTAGGTAGATACACTCCATGGAGAGAACAACCATGGGAGAATAGAATGTCTGTGTATGCACAAGGAGATAGCTCAGGGGCCAGGAGTGCATGGACGGAAGGACACAGGGAAGAATAACTATGGGGACGAAGTGGAAGGGGAGCTGTTACAGTGTGGTAAATTGTAGTCAATGTCATGAGACAAAGAGTATGTGAGCAGCTGTATGGAAAGTAAATTTGCTCTGTAAACTTTCACCCAAATCACAATTAAAAAAAAAAAAAAAGAACTACCACCAAATCTTAGAATCAGAGTAATAGTAACCACTATTTCTTATAAAATGCTTTATCTTCCTCTGCTCTTCATTCTCATTTCTCCCTGCTAAAAATAATTTTTCTCTCTTAAATATACAGTGTACTTTATTTTTATGATCATAAAGGTAATATATAACTGCTGTAAAATATAGAAAACAGAAAGAAAGATAATAAGTGGTTTCAACATATTCACTATTAATAGTTTATTGTATTCTCCTCCAGGATCCATGGGTAATGCAAATGGTTAATACACTCAACTGATAACTGAAAAGCTGGAGGTTCAAGTCCACCCAGAGGTACATTGCAAGAAAGGCCTGGTGATCTACTTTTGAAAAATCAGCCATTGAAAACTCTATAGAGCAGTTTCTGACATACATGGTGTTACCATGAGTTGGAGTTGACCTCACAGCTACTGGTTTTTATATTTCCTTCTGGCTTTTTTTTCTATCGACAGTGTTATTATAGTTGTATATAGCATATAAAAATTGATATTCTGCTCTTTTCCCTTTTTAATATAGATTTTTTTTCCATGTTTACATTCTATAAGAATAACTGCTAATGGTTATATGACAACACTCTAAGTAGATAATATTACACAGTTTATTTAATTCATTCCCTTATTGCTGGGCATTCAGCTTATTTCAAATTTTTCTCTATTAATTATTCAGGTCCCCAGGAGATGCAAAAGGTTTGTACTAAGCTACTATTATGAAAATTTGTACATAAGAAAAATTTTCCATAGAATTACTGGGTGCACTAAACTGTTACACTGAATTCATTAGCTATTTTAAATTAGATCTTGTTCTGTTTCTAAAAGCAATTAAACAAAAAAACATTTCCCATAATCATTCTGTTATTAAATGACAAATAGCAGAGAAAGTACTTCATTTACTGTTGCTTTAACTGAGAGGCCACATTTGTGTTAAACAGGTAACTTAGCATTTATAAGCATTTTAATTTTGTTTCAACTACTTAAAGGTAAGTACCAAGTCACACTTCAATTTCCCTACTATCGTTATAGCATTTTGGGCCACAAACTATATATCAAGATAATAAGGAATAGGTTTTCACTTACCACAAAATTGGATCATTAGCAAGCTCACTGAAGCGTTTACACACACATGCTGCTCTACAAAGATCTTGTTCCAATAAGTAAGAGAAGATTTTTAGAACTACTTCATCTGGCAGTTTCTCCTGAAGATATTGTTCAGCAGGGGCTGCTATAAAGAGATTAATAAACATATTATAAACAACCTATTTATCGTGCTAGCAATGACTATCTTATTATTTAAGGAGCACAATTTTCATTTATTATTTGATGATTTTATAAGCACTTTTTTTTTTTCGTAGATGTCACACATTTATTTGCTCTTATTTTGATTTAACAAGGTTTCTTTCTTTTAGTTACTATGCGTCATCTCAAAAAGTGTTTAATTTAAAAAGCATTTTTATACAACAATAAAAGTCAATGAGAGAAAGGTCAGAGTTCTAGTGTGTATCTTAATCCCAAATGTAACTCAACTGTATTTTAGTATCAAACACAAATTTTAAAAATTTTATTCTATTCTTTAGTTTTCCCATAGGAAATACCTGATAAATCTTGTGATTTTCCAGATACTCTTGCCCGTTTTGCACGATGACCAAAGTTTTCTGTAGTAGAAGTTGAAGCACCCTCCAAAAACAAAAACAAGCAAATATTTTTACCATACATAATCACTTTTTAAAAAACGATGGCATTTCTTTTTGTTTCTAAAAATTCTTTTGTTACAAAAAGAAAAGCCATTACATTTAACTTACCTCCATGCTGCTCTTTGTAGGACACGCTGTTCTTTTTGGCAAAAGAGTTTTTCTACGAAGTTGGTATGGACTATTTTGTGCACCAGGACCTGATTCTTCTGCAACCATATCTGCAGGTACATCATCATCTGTTATGAACAAAAGCAGTAAGAAAAATAAAACTTGTATTACAAATTTAACACCCCTGGATAATCATGCTATAGATTGAACTGTGTCCTCCAAAAAAATACATGTTGTGAATTTTAACTTCTATGCCTGTAGTTAGGAACTCTGGTAGCTTAGTGCCTAAGGCACTTGACTGCTAACCAGAAGACTGGTGGTTCAAACCCACCAGCCACTCCTCGGAAGGAAGATGGGGCAATCTACTTCCATAGTGATACTGGTCGCTATGAGTCAGTCCAACTTGAGGGCACATAACGACAACAACGTGCCTGTAGTTATAATCGCATTTGGGAATGGGTTGCCTTTGTTATATTAATGGGACAGAATTAGTATAAAGTGTATCTTAAATAAATCTCTTTTGAAATATAAGAGATTAAACAAGCAAGCAAATGAAGCAGAGATAGGGGAAGAGAGGTGCAAAGCTACATGAAGACTGTCCAATACTAGAAACTTAGAAAAGACAAGGACCTTTCTCCAGAGCTGAAAGGGAGAGAAAGCCATCCCCTAGAGCTAGTGCCCTGAGTTCAGACTTTTAGTTTCCTGAATTGCAAGAGAATAAATTTTTGTTAAAGCAATTCACTTGCACTCTTTCTAACAGCACTCGAAAAGTAAGAAGAGATCATCTCAAGGAAATGTTGGATATCTTCTTCATTTCTTATTTCAAAATACATTCTGATGTAAGTATATACCCTTCCTCCTCACTATCTCATTACCTGACATTTATAATTTATGATCGTAGTGAAAAATGTACTCCCTGACTATTTTATAAATTGACAACATACATCTGGCAGTAATGAACACAAAGGTGTGTGGTGAGAGTTACCCTGGATTTAATGGTTAAGGTTATGTGTCAACTTGGCTGGGCCATGAGTCTCAGTGGTTTGGCAGTTATGTAATAATATAATTTAACAGTTATTTATGACTGCATCTTTAATGCAGTCATCTTTCGCTTTGCGAGGATATGATCATCCTCCATTTTTGCATAACACCAATTTTGGCATAATGATTTGGTCTTTGGAACCTAACCATGTCAAAAAGTAAGGAATGGGCCTATTTATATTTAAATATAGGGAGTGGGAAGGTGGGGCTAGATACTTCACTGCCAGAGGCCAAACAGGATGAGGAAGGCAGCATGGCAAGTAACAGAGTTGGGAGTCCTTGGGCAGTGCAAACAGTTAAGCAGTTGGACTACTTAGCTGAAAGGTTGGTGGTTTGAACCCACCCAGACGTGCCTCAGGAGACAGGCCTGGAGATTTGTTTTCAAAAGATCCAACCTTGCAAACCCTATGCAGCAGTTCTACTGTGTGCACATGGGGTCACTATGAGTCGGAACTGATTCACAGAAACTAAAAACAACAACGTATGTAAGCTCCCTGTTCGATGGACCCAACTCAGTGACAACTAACCACAAATAAACAATGATAGGCAAAGGGGTACTAGAGTGAAGTGGATGAAAAGGGTGCTCATGCAGAGGGTGGTGGTTGTTGTTAGGTGCTGTGGAGTCAGCACTGTTGTACAGCGACCCTACGTACAAGAGAACAAAACACTGCCGGGTTGTGCACCATCTCTACAATCCTTGCTATACTTGGTGGGCCCACTGTTGCAGCCACGGTGTCAATCTTTCTTGTTGAGGGTGACCAAAGTGTTGTGTTGTTTTTGTAAGGTGCCTTCGAGTTGACTCCGACTCACAGGTACCCTATGTACAGCAGAACGAAACACCCCCCGGTCCTGCGCCAGCCTCACAATCCTTGATATACTCCAGTCCATTGTTGCAGCCACAATGCAATCCATCTTGTTGAGGGTCTTTCTCTTTTTTGCTGACCCTCCACTTTACCAAGCATGGTATCCTTCTCCAGGGAATGGCCCTTTCTGATAACATGACCCAAGTAGGTCACGAAATCTAGCCATTCTCCCTTCCAAGGAGAATTCTGGCTGCACCTTTCCAGAACAGATTTGTTCATTCTTTTGGCAGTCCATGGTATTTTCAGTATTTTTTTGCCAACACCATAACTCAAAAGCATCGATTATTATTTAGTCTTTCTTATTCACTGTCTAGCTTTCACATGCATATGAGGCTACTGAAAATACCATGGCTTGGGTAAGGGGAACCTTAGTCTTCAAAGAGACATATTTGCTCTTCAGCACTTAATAGAGGTCTTTTGCAGCAAATTTGCCCAGTGCAATATGTTGTCTGATTTGCTTTTTTTTCTTTTTAAATTTTATTGTGATTTGATAATGGATACTATTACTCTAATTCTAAGATTTGGTGGGTGGTAGTTCTTTTTTTTAATTGTTATTTGGGTGAAAGCAAATTTACTTTCCATACAGCAGTTCACATACACTTGTCTCATGACACTGACTACAATTTATCACAATGCAACAGCTCCCCTCCCACTTCCTCCCCATAGTTACCTCTTCCCTTCCCTGTGTCCTTCCCTCCATGCACTCTTGGCCCCTGAGTTGTCTCCTTGTGCATACACAGCTACTCTATTCTCCCATGGTTGTTTTCTCCACGGAGTGTATCTACCTAATGTAAATGTTCAGCTCATCTGCCTGTCTTTTGTTTGGCTAGAAGCCACAGGAGTGGGTTCAGTTCCAGACCTGAAGGACAGCTAGGGGCTGTAGTCTCAGGGGCTCCATCAGGCTCTATCGGACCAGCAAACCTGGTCTCTCCCTTTTTTTTTTTTTTTTAAATAATGATTTTGAGTTTTGTTCCACATTGTTCTCCCATTGTATCCAGGATCTGCTACACAGATCCCCTCTGAGTGGTTGACAGTGGTAGCCAGGCATCATCTAGTTCTTCTGGTCTCATAATTGTATAGGCTGTGGATTACACGTGTACCGGTCCCTTGGACTCATCATCTGATTTCTTGACTGCTACTTCCGTTGGTGTTGATTGTGGAATCAAGTAGCAAGAATTCTTTGAAAACTTCCATCTTTTCTCTGTTTATCACAATGCTGCTTATTGGTCCAGTTGTGAGGACCAAAGTAGGTGAGTCAAAGTTTGGCCATGCAAAAGGTAGACTGGTGTATAGCAATGTTGGAGCTTAAGAGGATTAAAGAAGGAAGCCTGGAATGGTGAGTCAGAGCCAGAGCAAGGAAAGGAGAGTATCTACACAGGAAATGGGTTACTAAAATGGAAGATTAGCTGCATAGAACAGGGGGGATTGAACAAGTAGGATAATGAAAGCAAGGTTTCTCAGAGAGGGGAGTTATAAATATGAAGGGAAAGCTAAAATAAATACTGTAGTGTTAGGCTGGAATGGGAATATCAGCTGTGAACTCTGCTTTTCAGTATATAGATAAATACAGATGTAAATGTGTATGTGTATGTGTGTATTCCCTAGCTCTGTTCAATGAAAGAACCTGGAAGCAAAGATACTCTAAAAGCAATGAGCATGTCTAATGATTGGATCTTGGATTCTGGCTACCATTTCTCATAAAAGGAATAAAATTTCCTCGCAAAAAATGCTGATTACAGGGCAAGGAAATATACAATGAGCCTAGAATACCTTGTGCTAGAAAGTGAGAAAATGTTCAAAGAATGATGAGCTCATGTCAACAGGACATAAAAATCAGGCTGAAGGTGCTCCCACTGGCAAAACTGTGGTGGTGCATTAACATTAATAATGAGAGTAAAAGGATTATAACTCACGGAATAAAACAGAAAATCATAAATCCACAGTGATACACATAAATAAATTACAAGTCTGATGAGGAATGTGATACCCAAAGTATCATCTCACAAAATACTTATGAAATAGAAAGGGAAAAAGAATAACTCTATAATAGAGATACCATACAGTGCCTTAAATCCAGTGAACATCATCATTTACACAAATCGAAGTTGCATTCTACCTGATAGCATACAAAAAAATTGTAGCCATCCATTACTTCTTATTAGGAGGAAGCATAGCACAAATCCTAATTTGTTGTACAAAATAACTGACTTGTAATCTTCAAAACTGTCAAAGTCATGAAAGTCAAGGAAAGACTAAGGAACTGCTGCTGACGGAAAGACATGGTTTGGAACTGAAGGGGACTCGTTACAGATTGAATTGTGTCCCCCCCAAAATAACCGTCAACTTAGCTAGGCTATGATTCTTGGTATTATGTAATTATCCTCCATTTTGTGATCTGATGTAATTATTCTATGTGTTGTAAATCCTAATACCTATGATGTTAATGAAGCAAGATTAGTGGCAGTTACATTAGTGAAGAACAATACCATCTACAGGATTAGTTTGTATCTTGAGTCATTCTCTTCTGAGATATAAAAGAGATTAAACAAGGTAGCAGAGATCAAAGAATTTCAGTACCACCAGGAAAGAAGAGCTGGGAGCAAAGCATGTTCTTTGCACCTGGGTTTCCTATACTGAGTACCTCCTAGACCCAAGTGAAAACTGATGCTGATACACATGTAGATTTCCAAGGAATGCTGTATGCACAAATGTTGAAAGGAGACAAAGACCTCCCCCCAAAGCTGACTAAGAGAGAAAGCCTTCCCTTAGAGCTGTGCCCTTTGATTTTGGAATCTAGCCTCCTAGGGAGCTCTGGTAGCATAGTGTCTAAAGCATTTTGACTGCTAACCAGAGGGTGACAGTTCAAACCCACCAGCCACTCCTCGGAAGGAAGGTTGAGCAATCTACTTCCATAGTGATACCCCCTCGGAAACCCAAGAAGGGGTCGCTGTGAGTCGGATCTGACTCGACGGCAGTGCATTTGGTTTGGCTTTTTGGTTTAGACTGTGAAATAGTAAGTTTCTGTTTATTAACGCAATCTGCTTATGATATTTCCCTTTTAGCTACAGCAGCATGAGATATTACTAGGACAGGGAATAAAGAGATAAAGCAACTAAAGCATCATGTTACTCTGAACTGGATCCTTTTTGCTAAAAGAATGATGCTATTAGAGCAATTAGCAAAACCTGAATGGCATCTAAAGATGATATGATAGTAATGCATCATTGTTAACTTCCTGATTTGGGCGACTGCAGTATGGTTATTTAGGAGAATATCCTTGTTTGTAGGAAATATACAACAAAGTATTAGGAGGTAGTGATGGTGGTGGTAGTGGATGAAGGGTTCTTAAAGTGTGGATTGTTTAAAATATTATAAAAAATTATTTTGGAACTTCCAGTGAGATGGAGGAATAGGCAGACAAGTGACACAGACCCTCTTCAACAAAGAAAAGAAAAACCAATTGACAGAGATACAGAAGATAATCCTGGAACCCTGAACTTTGAAAGGAACTATATAGAAGTGGATTAGGCACCAACTAGTGGAACAACCTGAACGAAAACAGTTGAGTACAGAGATGGTCAGAGCTGCAGACTGTTAGCTACTCTGACAAGACCAAAAGCCTGAATATTTTCAAGTGGTGTTGGGACCTCAGAATTGACCTAAAGCCCCGGTCACCAAGGGCTGGAAGGACAATGGCTCTGGTGGCCTATGACTAGGAAGAGAAACAGCAAGGAGGGAGACAACCTGAGCTGTGGATTTTCTGCTGTCCGGAGGGCGCAGCCATTTTGATTGTTTACACGTGGCAGCCATTTTGGATATTTAAAGTGATGGAGGATACAGCCATTTTGAATGTTTACAAGTGGCAATCATTTTGGATTTTAAAGTGATAGCATTCTCATTTGGATTCCAGGGACCTAAAAACAGGCTCTGTTTCCAGGATCAGCAAGGACATATGAGAAGCTGACAAAGGAAAGGAGACAGGTGGTGAGTGTGTAAGTGCTGTCAACTAGTGAATAGAGGAGGACAACACAGTACCCTGCTTACATAGATAACATACAAACAAAACAAAGAAAACGAAAATTGTGGGAAGTCACTCCAATATACAATCACCAATTAAATACAAACACAAAAAGGTCTCAATGCCTCAGAGACAAAAGAGCATCCCAGTCCACACAAAGAAACAAGATAAACCAGGAGAAACAGAGGACCAGGATACAGACCCAAAACACACCTCTGAGGAAGAGGCAGCACTGGAACTCCTTGATAAGGAATTCAAAAGAATTATATTTAGGTATCTTCAAAGGATTGAGAGACAGATCAAGGAAAACACAGAAAACCCTAGAACAAATTCGAAAGACAATATAAAAACAAAATGACAAAATAAATGAAAAATTAGAAATGATACAAAATCTACAGACAGAAATCCAGATTAATACAAAATTGTCAGAAATAGATAACACATTAAAAGGGCAAAGGCGTAGAACTGATGCAGTGGAAGACAGAATTAATGAGATGGAAGACAAATACCTGAATACTTTTTTGGAAAGGGATAAATAAAAAAAAAGATCAAAACAAAATGAAGAAAGCCTAAGGTTATGTGGGATACCATCAAAAGGAATAACCTATGTGTCATTGGAATTCCAGAACAGGAAGAGACAAATAAAACCACTGAGAAAATTGTCCAAGATTTGCTGGAGGAGAACTTCCCTGTATGATGAAAGATGAGAATACATCCATCCAAGAAGTCTAACAAACCCCAAACAGGATAGACCCCAAAAGAAAAACACCAAGACATACCATCATCAAATTCACCAAAACCAAAGACAAAGAAAGAATCATGAGAGCAGCATGGGAAAAATGAAAAGTTATCTACAAGAGGCAACCAATAAGACTAAGCTCAGATTTCTTGACAGAAACCATGCAGGCAAGAAGACAGTGGGACAGAGAAGCAAAACCAGTCAACAACAACTGACCATTAACACACATGATGATATAACCCAGAAACCAACCCAGCTATGGAAGTATCCAAAGTAAATAAGCCTACAAGATTGTAGTACCAAAACTTCTTGATGGTAGGGAAGTCAAAACAACTACAAGATAGAACAGACTGTTCTAAATTTGGGAAGAAAACTGTAAATCACAGGGGTAACCTCAAAGAAAAATGATAAACCTTCACATCAAATTAAAAAAGAGGACCAGCATAAATATTCAGCAAATACTAAAACAATAGCAATGAAGAAAGTGATAACATGATTCACAAACAAAACAAGCTCAGCATTGAAAATTATATGGAACAAAGAAACTGACACAATGAAAAAGCACATGACAAAAATGTCAGCAACAAATTCGTAGTTGCTGATAATTACGTATCTGGCAAGGGACTTATCTCTAAGATTGATGGAAAACTCTAACGCCTCATCACCAAAGGAATTAACAATCCAATTGAAAAATGAGCAGAAGACATGAATAGACACTTCACCAAGGAGGATATTCAGGTAGTTAGCTAATTCATGAAAAGATGCTCACAATCATTGGCCATCAGAGAGATGCAAATCAAAACAACAATGAGATATACTGTCTCGCCCCAGCAGTGATGACAAGGTTCAATGAGACAGAAAATAACAAATGCTGGTGAGGATGTAGAGAGATTGGGACTCTCATACACTGCTTGTGTGACTGTGAAGTGACACAACCATTGTGGAAAGCAATACGGCGATTCCTTAGAAAGTTGGTATTGGAGATACCATTCGACCCAGCAATCCCATTACGAGGTATATATCCCTAGAGAGCTGAGAGCCAGGATAGGAACAGATACATGCACGCTCATGTTCATCACAGTACTATTTACAATAGCAAAAAGATGGAAACAACCTACGGTCCATCAGTGGGTGAGTGGCTGACCAAACTATGGTACATACGCATACTGGAATGCTATGTAGTACTAAAGAATAATGTAGAGTCTGCAAAACATCGCATAATATGGATGAACTTGGAGGACATTATGCGGAGTGAAGTAAGTCAATCACAGAAGGACAAATAGAGTATTAGTTCATTGTTGTGGAGGGTCAAGAAAAGGTTTATATATGGAAGAAAACTTTCTTTGTTGGTTGCCAGGGGTGGGAGGGGAGAGAACACTGCCAGAAAAACAAATAAAAATGCATTGACCCATGTCACTTTAGTTTTGTGTATTTCACTGTACATAATTATATTTCAATAAAATGCATTAAAAATTGTTTTAAATTCTGCTTTGTAAATAAATACCATATAGTCAAAAGCAGCAATAAAATTAAGGGGAAAAAATATCCACAGCACGTATTACAAAAGGGTGATGAACTTACTATTTCTGACTGCTTACAAGTGAATATAGGAAAAAAAAAAATGTCACCAATAGAAAACTGGGTCAAATACATAAACAGATATTTCAA
Source organism: Orycteropus afer afer (assembly GCF_000298275.1). Classification (NCBI taxonomy): domain Eukaryota; kingdom Metazoa; phylum Chordata; class Mammalia; order Tubulidentata; family Orycteropodidae; genus Orycteropus; species Orycteropus afer. The sequence continues at coordinate 8,493,374 of NW_006921711.1, forward strand.
AATTAATGAAATTCAAATACAAATTGCAATGTGATATTGTTTCATCTAGCAGATTACCAAAGATCAATAGGTTTGATAACAAATATTATCAAAGGAGAAAAAACAGTCCTTGATTGCTCTATGAAACGCAATTTGGTCATAGCTGCAAATTAGCAATTCTATTTCTAGAAACTGATCCTGCAGCTATGAAATGTGGACAAAGTACACCCATTCCTTACTTATTGACACGGTTAAGTTCCAAAGACCAGGTTGTTATAAGAAAACTGGCATTATGTAAAAATGGAGGATGACCACATCAGATGACAAAAGAGAGTTACTCTATAGCTACATAATTGCCACATTACATCATTACAGGCAGTCAGTCCTCAGGTTACTAACATCCCACTTACAGACAACTCCTATTTGCCTTTTAATACAGGGTTTGAACCAGTTCTGTCATGGCCAAAGAAGAGAAAAAGGAACAAACTCAAATTTTTACAACTTGGGTAATTTGTCATGGTAGACTAGAATGGGATACTCGAAAGGGGCATAATGAACCCTTTCAGGAGCCAGATGTGTGAGACTGGATTATTGGCAGGACTGTGGAGACCCACACACATAGAAAGTGGTGAGGCTGGCCACCATCTTTGAAGCCTTTTTTAAAAAAATTGTAGTTTGGGTCAAACTTTACAGAGCACATTCATTTTTCATACAGCAGTTCATATACATTTTGTCTCATAACACTGACTTTAATTCCTCACAATGTAACAGCTCTCTCCCCCCTTCCTCCTGGTAGTTAACTCTTCCCTTCCCTACATCCTTCCCTCCCATGCACTCCTGCCCCCTAAGCTGTCTCCCTTTGCACACAATGCCTTTCTGTTCTCCCATGATTGATTGCTCCAAGTAGTGTACCTACCTGAAGTAAATGTTCACCCCATATGCCTTTGTATTGTTTGGCTGGTAGTCACAGGAGTGTTCAGTTCCATACCTCAAGGATAGCTAGGGGCCACAGTCACAGGGGTGTCACCAGAATCTATCACACTAACCTGGTCTTTTTTTTTTAAATGATTTTGAGTTTTGTTCCACACTGTTCTCCCACTCTATTCAGGATATCCTACACTGATCCCCCTCCAAGTGGTTGACAGTGGTCACTGGGTACCATCTAGTTCTTTTGGTCTCGTGGTCATACAGACTAAGGATCATATGGTCTACCAGTCCCTTGGACTAATCATTTCCATGCATTTTTGGTTTTCTTCATTATTCTTTGCTCTGGAAAAGGAGAGACTCATTGTTGCATCTAGATGGCTGCTTGCAAGCTTTTAAGAGCTCAGTCACTACTCACCAAAGTAGGATGTAGAACAGTGTTTTTGTGTAGTATGTTATGTCAGTTGAGCTTGATGTCCCCTGCGACCATGGTCCCAAGCCCACAGGTCCAACTACTCATTCCCTCCCTCCAAGTACTTGGCTGTAGCCAAGAAGTCACCACAACCTTGTCCTCTGTAAGCTCTACTATACACCTGGACATTTTTACAGCACATACAAATATGCTTGTAGAAGCATCATCTGCCAACCCTATACATGGTCATGGGCACACTTTCCCCTGCCTAGACATAACTGATGGTGCAGTCTGTCTACCCACCTACCTACCTACCTGTATCAACGTTTGCCATAATGGACAACATAGTACTGTATATGCAAAAGTGTTCATCTTTGTTGTCTGTATCTTCCATGTACCTTTCTATGTCTTCTGCTTCCTCAATGCCACTATGTTGATCACTCAGATTTGGTACACTGCCTTTCCCTTCACCCATACCCTTATCAATACTTGTCTCTACCTATCTAGCAGTGTTCCCTCTCCTCCCTTCCCACCCCTGGTAACCAACAAAGGAAGTTTCATTCCATATATAAATCTTTCCTTGACTTTTTACAATAATGAATACAATATTTGTCCTTCTGTGATTCACTTATTTCACTCAGCATAATGTCCTCCAAGTTCATCCATGTTATGCATCACACACACTCATTTTATATTCTCTTTTAGATAGTTCTATCACTGAGTTAAGGAGCTCTGGTGGCATAGTAGTTAAAATATTTGGCTGCTAACCAAAAGGTAAGCAATATGAAACCACCAGCCACTCCACAGGAAAAAGATGAAGCAGCCTGCTTCTGTAAAGATTTATAGCCTTGGAAACTCTCTGTGGCAGTTCTCCTCTGTCCTACAGGGTAACAATGAATCAGAATCGATATGATGGCAGTAGGCTGTTTTTTTTTTTTTTTTTTTTAAATCACAGGGTTTGTTTTTATTGGGTGCTAGACTCACAGGCACTTTTTCTAATCTCTAGGTACAATTAGCAAAAATTTTAGGTTCTAGACCTCACATCTGGGGATCTGAGGTCCAAGGCCCCATCTCTTATTTACGTATGTGCACTAAAATTCTATCTGAGACCCTTTAGGATATGTATCTAGAATTAAAAGACCCCTTAGCATGGCAGCTCCAGTTCCCATTTACTGCTTTAATTTGATTTCCTTTTATCTCTGGCAACTGGAGATTTCTTTCTTAGAGTTTAGAGTTATGCATTTATAATTTGTTTTTGTTATGTGTTTCATCTCTGTGTTTGTAATGTATATGGAGGTTATTCTCCATCAGCTGTTTGTCATGCTGCTAAGAACAAGTCAATCTTCACAACACTCAAAAGTATAGTACAAGAATGGTAATTCTCAAACTTTTTATCCTATAGAACCCTCTCTCTCACTCCACCCAACCCCTGTCTATAATCTATAGATCTTATTACTAAAGATACCCACCCTCCACCTCCAGCTCCAGAACCCTTCTTTCCACACCAAAATATTAAAGACTGAAAAAGAAAGAATTCAGAGGAAATAACTGGAAAGAGAAGGGGCTAGTCAATTCAGCTGCAGCCTTAAGTTCGTATCAAATTCAAGAAGAAACATATTTGAATCATGTATGTGCCACAGAAATCTCAATTTCCCATTCTTAAACACTGACCTGTCCTAAAGCACTCAAAGCTCAGTTCCAAAAATACTGTATTAAATTCTGTGTTGAGGTAAAGAATCTGTGCTCAATTTTATTTTTCATAATAAATTATCATTGATTGTTCTGAGAATCAATAGTTTTAGAGGGCACTTACAAAAGGTCATTCTAGAAAGATCAATTTGGCTACTACTACTATGATAACAAACAAAGGAGTAAGATTAGAAAACCCTAATCTCTAGTCATTAGTACACTTGTCACCTTTTGAATTCCTATAGTATTGTATAGGAGCTCTGGTAGCATAGTGCCTAAGGCACTTGACTGCTAACCAGAAGGCTGGTGGTTCAAACCCACCAGCCACTCCTCGGAAGAAAGGTGGGGCATTCCTACTTCCGTAGTGATACTGACTCAGAAACCCAAGGAGGGGTCGCTATGAGTCGGGCCGACTTGATGGCAAATAACAACAACAACATAGTACTGTATATGTACCATACATTCCTTATCATGTGTTAGGTGCTTATCTTTTTACTTACTGTTGTGGGTTATGGCTTACTTCTCTAACTAAATTACAAAGCTCTGAAGGTAAGGGGCCCCCCCCCCGTTTTTTTTTTTTTTTTTAATATTCTTCCTCAGCGTTTAACGTTGTGCCCTTCCTATGGGAAGTACTCAAAAAAGGTTGGTTCCTATCTATGAAGAACTCTTTAATTTTACTCGTTTCAAGGAGTTTTCCCCAGAAACCATCACTATGAGTGGGTTATTATGACCTCATGTCTTACTTTACAGAAAAAATAAAAAGCCAAACAGGAACTACCTCAACTTCTTTCTACTCCTAAATCTATAAAATCATTTAATGTACCATCCATTACTTTCTTGTTCCCTCCTCAAATTACAGAATATTCCCTAAGACAAATTTGGCACATCTGAGGCAAACAAATAATTTGTTAATGCACAAAACAGTGAATCCAATGAATGATCCATGGTAGCTGCAAAACTGGCTCCAACCCCAAAACCAAGAAATCATGAAGGATTAGTTAAATTTTTGTGCCACAAAAAGCCTAAAAACAAGACTTCAGAATAAATTTTTTTGTTAAACAAATTTACAACTTTATAAAGTTTTTTATATTAGAATGCCAATATTTAGATATCAAGTTGTTACTAAAGCCTACTTAAAAAAATATTCTCAACACCAAAATCATTCAATTACAATCATAACTTTTAGAAAATTTAATGTTAAAAAAAAAAAAAAAAAAAAAAGGTTGTTCTGGACCAGGGCAGTTCAACAGAAACAGAATGAGATCCATATACCAAAACCAAAAACCAAACTCACTGCCACTGAGTCAAATCTGACTCACAGCAACCCTTCCTTGGGTTTCTGAGGCGGTATCACTATGGAAGTGGATTGTCCAATCTTCCTTCCAAGGAATGGCTGGTAGGCTTGAACAACCAGTCTTCTGGTTAGCATTCAAATGCCTTAGGCACTACCCCACCATATCTGTAAAGTTTTTGAGTAGCCACATTAAAAAAGCAAAAAGAAACAGTGAAATAATTTAATAATCTTTTATTTAACCCAATATCTAAAATATTATTTCAACATATAATCAAAATGAAATTCTTAATGAGGTATTTTGCATTTTTTCCTCACACTAAATTTTCAAATTTCAATGTGCATGCTTAATACTTTTAGCACATCCCAATTTAGACCACTATATTCCAAGTATTCATTAACCACATGTGGCTACTAGCTACCGTACTGGATGGTGAAGTTCTAGACTATATTAATATAGCTTTTATTAAACTCTTATTAATCCTCTAACAGATAAAGAAGTTAATATCATACAATTTAAGTTGTTGTTGTTATTGTTGTTATGTGCCGTCGAGTCGGCCCCGATTCATAGCGACCCCTCCTTGGGTTTCCGAGGCAGTATCACTACGGAAGTAGGATTGCCCAACCTTCCTT
>NW_006921711.1:8498401-8502134 GCF_000298275.1 Orycteropus afer afer
ACCTTCCTTCCGAGGAGTGGCTGGTGGGTTTGAACCGCCAGCCGTCTGGTTAGCAGGCAAGTGTCTTAGCCACTATGCTACCAGAGCTCCCTACACACAAATGATATCAACACTTATAGTTTCTAGATTTCACTATAAATTCCATAAAAATATATTAGAATCTTCATTACTAATAGGAATTACAAGTATAAGTAAAGGCTTCTGGAGAACAAATATACTTTACCTAAAAAATAATCTTTAAACCCTTTGGTGTTAAATATTACTGAAAATTTATATTAGGATTCATTTCAATAAAAGAAGGAACTTAGGTGTATACATTCTGAGGCTAGTAGAATATCTCAATTTTTAATACTTTTGTAACAAAAAGATTTGCTAAAAACTGTATCATTGAATGGCTGAGGTTTAAAGTCTATAGATTTTTGGTTACAGATTAAAGTTACAGTGTAGGTTTATAGAATTTAATTTACGGAAGCATTTCCCTTTCAGATACTATATATATATTCTGTATTACTTACCCATAGCCACAGATCAGACTGGAAACTTAGGCAAATCTGCTAGTAACAACTGTGTGTTTAGAAACAGCTCCCAGTCTCACAGTATAAAGAACCACACTTGACAACTGTTTCTAACACAGTTGAGAACTACCACAGCTTTTCTCCAACTACTAAAAATATTCAATGAATAAACGGAAATCAAGACAAAACTTATTTTAAATACAGTTTTTAAGGTAGAGAATCCAGAAGCAGTCATGAAAAATTGCTTTTAAAAAGCTTGCTGTAATCAGTGTATATACAATATAGCTAGAAACTACCATAAACTTAAAAAAATTTGTTCAGGATATTGTATTAGAATACTTTCTCTAATGTATTCAATTATAACACACATATACTTTTGCTGAATTTTCACTGCAACATGAACTACTGTTGTTGTTGTTTGCCGTCGAGTTGGCCCTGACTCATAGCGACCTATAGGACTGGTTAAAGAAAAAATATATATACACTTTGACTACTGAAAATAGCAATCTTCAGAAACCACATCTTTGATATCGTAAAGAACTACTGAAAACTTATTACAAGGTTTCATTTCAACAGAAGAAATTTAGATCTATCCATTCTAAACTACTACAAAGTATGCTCAACAAACATTGCTGAACAAATGTCCCTGTACTAGGGACTGGTGAAAGAGATCAAATAGAATATTGTACTTGCCCTTCAAGAGCTTAAACAACTAACCAGGCAAAACGAACAAACAAGCAAAAAAACCTAGAGTGTATCATGTCCTACAATATTAAAGACAAGCAAAAAAGTACTACGAAAGACACAGTAGTATCTAATCCAATCATAGATGGTGTTAAGAGTTTTCGAGAGAATTTCTTGAAGAAAGCCCAAGTTGGGAATTGAACAATAACCAGGAGTTTATAAAACAGAAGGCTTGTATCTATCTGAATCTTGGCCTTTTCTATGGAGACCAGAAAAAACTAGATGCTACTTGACAACCACTACTGAACATTTTGATCAAGGTGGCTCTTGATAGAAAAGGACACAAATGTGGATCAGAGCTTCAAATTCTCAAAAAATCCAGACTTTCTTGACCCATTGAGACTGAAGGAATCCCCTAGACTATATTCTTTAACCCTTGAAATGAAACTATCCCCTTAATTTTACCTTTTAGCTAAATAGCAAGTTAGCTCATAAAGTAATGAGTATCACCCTTGAACACTGCTCTTTTAATAAATCATCTACATTAGACCAAATGGTCAACAAATTCTCTAATGCATAGATGGAAAGAAGGGTGGGGAACTGTGAGACTAGGTCAATGGAAACAGAACAACTACAATGGAAATAATGAGAATGTTGACACAATGTGAAGAATGTAACCAGTCACTGAACAGTACGTGTAGAAATTGTTGAATAGGAACCTAGTTTGCTATGTATAATTCCATTGAAAATATACTAAAACATTATTTAAAAACAAAACAGAAGGAACAGTGTGTGTGAAGACTTGAAGGTACTCACCTATACAAAGCATAGATCTCAAAGAAATGAAAATTATACTGTTTGGCTATACCATTTAGCAGAGGCTAGATTATAAAGAGTGTGATAAACATTTTAAAGAACTCGGACTTTATCTTGAAGGTAATGGATGGCCACTGAGGGTTTTAAATAGAACAGTAAAGTGCTTCGATTGTGTTTCAAGGCCACAAAAACAATTGCAAATGGACAACACTAGTGGTAAGACTAGTGGGAGAGTAGGTAGGAGGCTATGGCAGTGATACAACTAAGAAATGGAAGAACTGAATAAATTTGAGATATATTCATAGGTAAAATGCATAAAACTTGGTAACTGATTGGATATATACAGGTAGGGGTGGAGAAGAGGCTGGAATGGGGAATAATACTGATTTGAGCAATCTAATGGATGGTGGTGCTATATACTAAGGCAGGGACCACCTTTGGAGGCTGAAACAGGAAAAAAGAAGAAAAAAGAGATGAGTTCAGGTTTGGATTCTGGGTTTGAGTTACTTGTGGGATAATCAAGCAGAGAGGTCCACCTAAAATATATATCTCAAGCTCCAATGAGTGATTTGTGTTGGAGGTAAAGAATTAAGAGATTTTGTCACTGCTGAAAATATACCACAGGAAGAATAGGGAATAAGAAAGTTTAAACTAGCTATAATTACTAGCATATGGTATAATAATATTGACATTTCACGGTATATATGCCACCTTAACTCTTGAGACATGGCTATCTAAGGTAAAGTGGATTGCTATCTGTTGATGTCAAAATTATCAACACTACATATAAAAATTAATGTCTGTCAGTCTTACACTTGACTGTAGTTCCTAACTTTAGCTTGATGAAAAATAAAACTCTGACAATTCCTAATTCAAGGCTTAATATCCTCTGGGGTATAGCGGTATATAGCTTAGCTTTATTTTCACTCTTTTCCTGTTACAGATCACATTCTGTTCTCATGGCCTAAGACACATGCCTTCAGGGAAAGCAGAAGTGTTGAATAGCTTTCCCTCAAGATGAAACATTTTAAAATGCTTTTTTTTCTATTTTCATACTTTCCCTTCATTTTCTAATTTTCAGTTATTTCCAAAAGGATGAAATCCACAAAATAAACACAATCTTTCTTTCCTATTTTACAAATAATTTTTTTTAGCTAGCAGCTTCCATACATTTTATCTATTTTTAAGCTTGATTCAAGTTCTCTTGGAGAACAATTTAATCAAAAGCAACTTTGCACCCAAGTAGGAGCTGGTATGATCTAGCAAATTAATCAATCAATTAATTTAAGATCAGAATGACCATGATCTTAAGTTAACAGTAAATTCACATATAATTTCAGGCTAACCTATAATGTGTTGATTTTTAATTTATTAGCTAGTTACTGTGAATACAACGATCTGCCATTGAGAGTTGGTCTAAAAGAGGAGACATGTAAACAAGTAAGTGAAGCAATATAGTAAGTGACATACTAAAGGTTTTAAGGAAGTATAAACTAGGACATATAAGTCACCGTACTCTCACAGCTTAAAAAAAAAAATTAGCTTGTCTCTAATTTTATTTTCACATAAAATTTAGAAATTCCTAGAAACACCTTTTCTTAGTTTAGTTTTATGAGATGAATAGCTAAGATTGTTGTTGTTGTTATGTGCCGTCGAGTCAGCCCTGACTCATAGCGACCCCTCCTTGGGTTTCCGAGGCAGTATCACTACGGAAGTAG
>NW_006921711.1:8502234-8516147 GCF_000298275.1 Orycteropus afer afer
CTTCCTTCCGAGGAGTGGCTGGTGGGTTTGAGCCGCCAGCCTTCTGGTTAGCAGTCAAGTGCCTTAGCCACTATGCTACCAGAACTCCCATAGCTAAGATTAGGAAAGCAAAATATGAAAATAAGGCTCTTATATTATTATAAGCATTAAATGCTTAACCTTTCCTTTATGAATTCACACAAGAAACAACTATATAATTGAAAGAAGGAAAAATTCGAGAGGCTGCATATCATCAGCTCTTTCTTTTGTGGTCCCATAGTTGGACCCTAATTTCTGAGAATGCAACATGATTTCTAGTAATATTTTTACAGATCAAGAGATCACCTGGCAGGAGTTCTACTGATGGGCATTCAAGGCCCACAAAGTTTAAGTGAAATATTGGAGGTTAAAAAACTACTTAGTAGCAAAATAATTTTAAGTCAACAGACTCCAAGATTATTGTTCCTATTTTGTAGATGAGGAAACTAAGCATAGAGAAGTAACATGTCCCAGGACTTGAACCCTAGCTCTAGAGCCGCACACCTACAGCCACTGTGTGATCTAAATACAAACACAGTGGTGCTATACTAATACTATTGAATATATTTATTAGAAAATCAATTGCCCGAGTCGATCCCAGCTCACAGTGACCCTATGTGTGCCAGAGTAGAAATGAGCTCCACAGAGTTTTCAATGGCTGATTTTTCGGAAGTAGATCATGAGACCTTTCTTCTGAAGTGGCAATGAGGGGACTCAAACCTCCAACCTTTTGGTGAGCAGCCAAGTGCTCTGATCATTTCCACCATCCAGGGAGTCTGATATGTTTATTACTAGGTGTATATTAGTTTATAAAAGGATGCCACAAAATGATAGTATGTATACCTTTCGGAAATGTTCTATTAAAAAAAATAAAGTTACACTTTTTCATAGAATATTTTGTCCAAAGTATTAATGAGTTAATTTTTTACACAAAAACACAACAACACGTACACATTCTTCATAACAGTAAACACAGTATGAAACGAGGAGTCACTTTCTGATACAGTAAATTATGATAATATAAATTTGGGGAATAGTCAAGTTACTTAGTATATTTCAACCTAAACTTTTTAAAATAAAAACGTGGGGTAAAATGGCAGTCTAGGTTCATTTTATCACCAAGACTCCTTATTCTATTAAATAAACTCCAAACCAAACTCCCTGCCATCAAGTCAATTCCAATTCACAGCAATCACCACTAGGTTTCCAAGGCTGTAAATCTTTACTGAAAGACTGTTTTATCTTTTTTTCTGTGGAGTGGCTGATAGGTTCAAACCCCTGATCTTTTTGGTTAGCAGCCAAATGCTTTAATCACTACACCATCAGAGCTCTTTATTCTGTTAGTAAGGAAATAAAACTACAAAAACCCCTACAACAAAGAGAAAAGGATGGAAAACCATCAACGCATGTGAGAGTTCAATGGGCTTCTGGAAGACACAAAAATAAAGGAATACAAATTGGTGAAGCAAAGAAGCTGACTAAAAATTAGGCTGCAGCACAGAAGAAGCTGCCAAGTTCCCTTAAAACCTCAGAGAAGCTTTAAACTCTGCAAGTACAAGTAATAATAGTGAAAAGTGGGTCTGAAAACAATGGTATTCATTATGGGACAATAAAAGTAAGTTATATCTCCTCACCAAACCACAAACAATGGTAAAAGAAGAATAAAGAAATATGCAGACATGTAAAGACATATAGAGTTTACCTCCTACATAACATTTCTTAAGAAGTTAATTGAGGGCACAGCAACAATTTAACCAAAAGCTCAGTGGTTCAGAACCCCCCGAGACGCTTCAAGGAAGAAAGAAAAGGCAGTCTGCTTCTGTAAAGATTTACAGCTTTGGAAACCCAAAGGGGGTCGGTATGAGTCGGAATAGACTCAATGGCAGTGAGTTTGGTTTTGGTTGCTTCAGTAAAACTAGAGATAAACAGAGAAAGAGGAAGACATTTAAGAAAAAAAACAAAGGGAAGAAGACCAAAGACAAAAGGTGTGATGCAGGCTCAAAGAAACCAGCATGTATTAAAACAGGGCTACAGGAATGAAATTTTCTGGAAATATAGGGTAACTGATAGATTAGATAGCAGAGATTGGAAAAACTTGAGATGTGATAAAGGCTATTAAATGGAATGTTAAAAAGTGAATCCATTAGAACCACTAGGAATCTCTCTTCAGTGAATTAGGAATATTAATATTAGCTAGTGAAGAAGGAAATATAATTCTACCATATTACTTGGCTGTACAAAGATGGTATCTCCATATTCACAGTAAGGTAAACACCATAATTATTTTTCATCTTCTAGAATCAATCTATATACAAATCACTGAAAAAACATTGTTAACAATAGATGTTGAAAAGGTAGAGGTCAAACAGTGGTGAAAGAAGAGGACCACGAATGTCCTCACCTTAGAAAGGAAGGAATCTATAGATATTATCCATACCTGAGGAAATGAAAAATTAAAATTTAAAAGTATGTGGTGGGGTGGAGGGAATGCTGTAAACTGTTATAGCAGAAATCAATATAAACATATTTTTTGCACAGAAACTCATCCATTGCTCCAAATACATTTATTTTTACTCTGCACATAATTCTTCTAATTAGGACATTAGATTTCCAAGTCTGTAAACCTAATTGTGCAAGAAGATTTGTTATCTAAAGATTAAAAATCAGTATATAAATTGTCCTAGTCCAAAAAGAACATACCATTTTTAGGGTGAAGAAAAGACGTATACACACACACACACACACACACACAACGTATCTGTACTACAGTATCAGATCACATGAGACAATTACAAAGGAAGATGCTGTATCTGTAGTGTGAATGATTTATATAAAAGAAGCTGTAAAAAGCAGTAAGAACCAATGTCGTTTAGATTCACAGGGGAAGATTTCACACCATGAGAAAGATTGGACTTGAGGATAAGATATAGGTAAGCTATGCAACACGAAAAAGTAGGTGTTCAGAAAATAAGTACTGAGTCCAGTGAACCTATCTTACTCAGGAGCCCTTGGCATGGGAAGACACATGAAGTAAGAGACAACTTCAGAAATTCAAAGGCACCGAATGAATATGCAAAGGTGGCAGAGGAAAGAGTACAAAAACATGTTTTAAGCAAGCCTATTTTTTACCACCAAACTTACAAGGAAGATAACTTTGTAATTTCTACCTTCCAGTTGGCGATACAAGAAATATAAGGCAAATCTAACAATTTTTTAAATCCCATTACTTTGGAACAGGAATTCCGAACACTTAATTGTGCTCATGAGGAACCTATACATAGACCAAGAGGCTGTCGTCATTCATATAGAACAAGGAGATACTGCAAGGTTTAAAATCAGGAAGAGTGTGCATCACAGTTGTATTCTTTCACCATAGTTATTCAATCTGTATGAGAAGCAAGTAATCCAAAAAGCTGGACTATATGAATAGGTGGCATCAAGACCGGAGAAGACTCATTAACAACCTGTGATACGCAGACAACAAAACTTTGCTTGCAAAGTCAAGAGGACTTGAAGCACTTACTGAAGAACATCAAAGACTACAGCTTTCAATATGGACTGCAAACCAACATAAACGAAAATCCTCACAACAGGACCAATAAGCAACATCACAATAAATGGAGAAAAGATTAAAGTTGTCAGGGATTTCATTTTACTTGGATCCACAATCAACACCCAAGGAAGCAGCAGTCAAGAAATCAGACATCATACTGCAATGGGAAAATCTGCTGGAAAAGACCTTTTTAAAGTGTTAACAAGCAAAGACATCACTTTGAAGACTAAGGTGCACCTAACCCAAGCCATGGTATTTTCAATTGCCTCTTATGTGAAAGCTGGACAATGAATAAAGAAGACCAAAGATGAGCTGATGCCCTTGAATTGTGGCGTTGGTGAAGAATATTGAAAATACCACAGGCTGCCAGAAGAACAAACAAATCCGTCCTGGAAAAAGTGCAGCTGGAATACTCCTTGGAAGTGAGAATAGCCAGACTTCATCTCACCTACTTTCATCATGTTGTCAGAAGGGACCAGTTTCTGGAGAAGGATATCATGCTTGGTAGAGGGTCAGTGAAAAAGGGGGTAAGACCCTCAGTGAGATGGACTGAAACAGTGGCTGCAATGATGGGTTCAAGCGTAGCAAGGATTTGAGGATGGCACAGAACCGGGCAGTATTTCATTCTGTTGTACATAGAGTCGCTATGAGTTGGAGACAACTAGATTGCATATAACAATATTTTTTTGCTTTATATGGGCAAACAGGACAAAAAAACTGAAACTACTACCCTCAAGTTTTAAGGTACAGTGGTTAGGCAGTAGGATGCAAACCAAGATTGGTGGCTGGAACTCATGAGCCGCTCTGCAGTAGAAAGACGTGGCAATCTGCTCCAGTAAAGATTACAGCCTTGAAAATCGTATGGGCCAGTCCTACTCTGTCCTCCTACGGGGTTGCTATGAGTTGGAACTGACTCAGGGCAAGGATTTGGTTTTTGGTTTACTTTCAAGTTTTACTGAAGCAAATGAAATATTATATGAAAGAACAGCAGATGGCGCCAAAATATCATTTTTTTAAAACTAGTGCCTTGTTATTTGATATCAAGTCGGAGGACTCACAGCAACCCCTCCTTGGGTTTCCAAGGCAGTAACACTATGGAAGTAGACTTTCCTTCCAGGGAGTGGCTGGTGGGTTTGAACCTCCAGCCTTCTGGTTAGCAGTCAACTACCTTAGCCATTATGCTACCAGGGCTCCTAACCAGTGCCTTAGGGCACTATAAATTATTAACTAAAATCAAAGGGAAAAAAGCTTATTAGAGATGAAGAGTATAAAATAGAAAAAAAAAATTACTATTTTAAATTTCATATAGGTACATATATATAGGAGCTCTGGTAGCATAGTGGCTAAGACACTTGCCTGCTAACCAGATGGCTGGCGGTTCAAACCCACCAGTCACTCCTCGGAAGGAAGGTTGGGCAATCCTACTTCCGTAGTGATACTGCCTCGGAAACCCAAGGAGGGGTCGCTATGAGTCGGGGCCGACTCGACGGCACATAACAACAACTAACAACAACACATATATATATTGATGTCAACCTTCTATAGCATAGTTAGGGAGCTCTGGTGGCACTGTGGTTAAGGTATAACCAAAAGGCTGGTGGTTCAAACCCACCAGCTGCTCTGTGGGAGAACGAAAAGACAGTCTGCTTCCATAAGATTTACAGCCTTGGAAATCCTATGGGGGTCACTATCAGTTGGAATTGTCTTAACAGCATTGGATTTGTTTTGGTTTTACAGTGGCTCACTGCCATCGAGTGGATTCCACTCATAGCAACCCCACTATGGGCATGGGTTTCTGAAGAGGTAGCTCTACAGAAGTAGATTGCCCCATCTTCCTCCTGAGGAGTGGCTGGTGGGCTTGAACTGGTTAGCAGTCAAATGCCTTAGGCACTATACCACCAGAGCTCTAGGTTTTACAGTACAAATACTTATTCAAAAACACAGAGTAACATCAAATGTAAAACCTGAACTCATTGGAAGTACTTTTGGGTTTATTAAAAATTTAACCATACTGTGTTTCTTAAAAAGGAGTGACTAGTCCACAAAAAATGCTAATTAATAACACCTACAAAGCCACTCTTCACAGAAATATATTTCCTTCCCTAATTTCAAGATGAGTCAGTGGGAAACACTATCCACAATAAAATATACCCACTGATTTCAGACTATAGAGTGTTCAAAATATTTAAGTGAAAAAATAAAATACTAAAATAAATTGAGAATTTGGAAACAATTTGTGGTAAAGTCAACCAATCCTAAAATACTTGATCACTCCCATAAAAGGTTCACTTATAAGATGCCTGGGTTAGCTTCTTGTTGTTAGGTGCCGTCGAGTCAGCTCCGACTCATATCAACCCTGTGTACAACAGAATGCAACACTGTCTGGTCCTGCACCAGGATTAAACTAATTTGCAATGACTGAGGATGGAGGAAGGAGGAGAAACACTTGGCAAGATTTTAAAATAACAGGCCATGGATCATTTACACAAAGAAAAAACAATGGATTTTTATAAATTAATAAAATTAATGAAATCTTAAGGAAGATTTTGGTCCAGTCCCTATGTACAATAGCTAAAACTTCACTATGTCTTACCTGTAGCCCTCAAAGAAAAGTGTTTTCTTCGCAGCTAAGTTTTGAGGACAGGTGATGTATGTTTATACCAAGTACAAAACAGAATTTTAGTTTTTACATTTTGATTACAACATTTATAATTTTCCTTTTAAAAGAATGTCCTTAAAATAATGTAGTATTTTCTTGATACTATAATTATTATGATCATGAAACAGTCTACTGTTTTATATAGTATGAGACCCAGAGGACTCATTTATTAGCACAAAGCTATTTCCTAGAATAAGTTGTCCTAAACTCTTGGGTGGCTTGAGTTACTCCCGCTTTTCATAGGCCTCTTCACCCCCTTTCTTGCATGTTGTTAGCTGTCACTTCTAGCTGTCTATGAGACAAATTACAGAATCCTTCTTCTATCATAAACCAAAGAAATAAGTTTGCTAAAAATATGTGTTTTTAAAGTAAGGTTTTTCTTTTCCTTCCTATATTTAAGATTTTCAAGGCTTGAATTGGTAAATGTAGATGTTCTCAAACCTAGTTATACACAGAATCACTTACAGGCATTGTAAAAATGTATAATCCATCCCCAGACTTTATGTCCTATGGAATGGACAAATCCACTCCACCCCAAATGAAGTCTATTTTATGGAAATTCCATACCCCTCAATATTGGGCAAACTCAAGCCAGTGTGGCCCAGTGAGACAAGAAGCAGTTTGCTCCTGGGAGAGAGAGGTCTTTTTCCCTCCTGGTAGATACAAACAAGGATAAATGCTGCATTATTTATGGTAGGCAGAGGGAGCCATCCTAGGACCTTCAAGGGAACTAAAAGTCCTTGCTGAGACATCGAGGAAGGTAGAGCTAAGACAACTGCAGAAAATGAGCGACAGGGCCATGACCCAATGCATCATACCTCAAAATATGTGAGGCAAGTCTTCTTACTGATAAAGTCAGTCTGAGTCACATTTAAGTTAGTGGCATCCTGAAAAAGCTCCACCACCCTGGATATACAGCCAGGGTTGAAAACCACTGGACTGGAAATTCAAAAGGAGTTAAGGAGAAGTGATGTGAAGAACTGGGAAGGAAAAATGAAAATAAGAACCAAGACCCAATCTACAGGCAAACACCTAATCATAAAAACGTAATAGCAAATCTCAAAATATGCACAATACACAATAATCTCTGGATCCTCCTCCAACTGTACTCTAATAGTACAATCACATGACAAATGCTCAATATTTGCTGGAAAACTACAATGAATTTAAAGCTGTTAATTCAAAAATTTACATTACTCTCAATTACGATATTCCCATCATTGTTTCTAAATCTATTTCAATGTATGTAGAAAATAAAACCAAAGTATTGCTGTTAAACTAGCTCAATATGAAGCTGTCATGTTAAAAATGCTGCAGACCTGTTGGTACCATAAGAAAGCTAACGAGCTGATTATCAAATGAGAATTCTATTCACACATTTATTGCTAGAAATAATCACTAGATGATTTTATAGATGCTCTACAGTAGCACAGTGCTTGACTGTTAACCAGAAGGCTGGCGGTTCAAACCCACCAACCACTCCTCGGAAGGAAGATGGGGCAATCTACTTCCGTAGTGATACTGCCTCAGAAACCCAAGGAGGGGTCGCTATGAATTGGGTCTGACTTGACGGCACATGACAACAACAACAACAACTTTAAGGCAGAACAGAATTAAATGGAAATAAACTTTAATTTCCACAAGCAAAGCCTTGAAATTTAATTCTACTTCTCGGATTGCCAAATGAATCCACAGATATTTTATTAATCATACTCTATTTGCTGTATGACACAAAACCATTCCTTTCTTCATTTAGTTTGCTAACATTTTAAAGTAAAATATCACCTTAACTCTTGACAAGCCTTTTTTTTTTTCTATGTATACAAATAAAACACCTGGATACTCTTTATTCTATTTATATAAAGTAAAATTTTCATAAACTGGAAATGAACAGTTTATTTATTAATACACTTTACCACTGTATTTATTTATGAACTACAGCACCTGGTACATAATAAGTGTACTATAAAATGCTTATTGAATAAAATTTGAAATGATATTGAACATAATTTGAAATAAAACCCAAATACACCAATGTGACAGAAATTGCCACTACCCCAACTATATTCACCCCTTCTATGATAAGACTCCAGATTTTCAGCTGAGAAGATGAACATCTAGAATAAAGTCCACAAATCTCAGCCTCCCTTACTGCTGAACTGGCCATTTGACTAGGTATTGGGTGAAGGGAAAGCAGAAATCTGACTTCTGGAGTTTAACTTCTGGGATACTTTCTAAAGGAAAGGAAGAGTGCCCTAATTCATTCTACTAGATAGAATGTTGAAGTATAAACAGATATTTTGGATCATAAGACAAAAGTCATGTGTTTAAGGATAGGGGAACAATATATAATAGAAGCCTAGGTGCAAAATAGGAGCTTAGGTCCCTAATGTTGTGGTGGAGCCTTCATACCAACCCTAGATGCTTGTCTCTAGATTTCTATTACAACAGATAGAGAAATAAACTTCTGTCTTTTTAAACAACTACTGTTTTGGGTTTCCTGTCAACTCTGACAACTCTAGTTTTAATTAATAGTCACACAAAGTAAAACCATTATCTACATGTGTGCAAAAATCTTAATTCATTTAAGGAATTAGTGCAAACAGCAACTTGTTCAATTCCCAGTTCTGCTACTTGGCTATTTTTGCAGATTATTTAGCATCATTGAGCCTCAAGCTCCACAAGCAGAAAATGCCAGATAACATCTACTTCTAAGAATTATTGTGAGGATTTAAGTATGATGGAGAAGGAAAACAGGAAGCAAAAGGAAAACAAATACTGGCAGAGAGAGCTTAAGAAAAACATTAGTTGGGAAAGGTAAATAAAAATGGTATTTGAAACCTAACAACTATGTACAAAGTAGCCAATTCAAGCATGTTTTTATTTAATCTTTTATAACACATAATAACATCTATAAAATTAGTGTTGTATTAGATGATCCTAAGGGTTCTTCCAGCTTTATAATTATATCACAAAATTATGTGTTATGTCATAAATATCTATAATCTATCTAGCAATGTTTTAAAAACTTCCAGTTCTATACCACTCTGAGAATAACCATACACACACACCCTTTAATAGGCGCTCTGGTAGCATAGTGTCTAAGGCACTTGACTGCTAACCAGAAGGCTGGTGGTTCAAACCCACCAGCCACTCCTCGGAAGGAAGGTTGGGCAATCCTACTTCTGTAGTGATACCGCCTCGGAAACCCAAGGAGGGGTCGCTATGAGTTGGGGCCGACTCGACGGCATATAACAACAACAACACCTTTTAATAACAGGAAACATTCTTTATGATGAGCCTTACTCTAGAATTAAGAATCAGCTCTTGATGTGGTATTAATACACAGAACTTTTGCTTCATTTAGTACTGTGTTCAAAGTAAGTTTAACTCCAAGACATATATGCTCATCACAACTTTAGATCTATGCTAAAGATACTATACTGCAGAATTTAATCAATAAACAAGGAAATAGCTTATTTTTTTCCCCTTTAGTCCTTCTTCGAGAGACACAAGTAAAATTGTTCTATGTGAATGAATGTATCTATCTAAAGATACAGAGATACAAACAGACAGATATTGGCAGTCCCTGAATTTCAAGTTTTAACTAAGACTCAAAACTTTCATACATTTTATATTATCACCCCTTAAGAGGAATCTCAAATTTTTAAACATCAATTGAAAAAAAAACTGAGGTATTACATGACAGATATCCTGCTAGCCAATTAAGTCAATTTCAGTAATTTTTCTGTCTCAGTACTACTTATTTCTGCTTGCTTTGTGTTATTGTTGTTGTTAGGTGCTGTTGAGTGGGCTCCAATTCAGAGACCCCATGCACAACAAAATAAAACACTGCCCAGTCATGTGCCATACTCACAATCCTTGCTATACTTGAGTGCATCCTTGCAGCCACTGGGTCAATACACCTTGTGGAGGGCCTTCCCCTTTTTGGCTGACCCTCACTTTACCAAGCATGATATCCTTTTCCAGGGAATGGTCCCTTCTGACTACATGACCCGAAGTAGGTGAGACGAAATCTGGCCATTCTCGCTTCCAAGAGCATTTTGGCTGCACTTCTATCCGGACGGATTTGTTCATTCTTCTGGCAGTCCTTGGCATTTTCAGTATTCTTTGCCAATACTACAATGCAAAGGCATCAACTCATATTCAATCTTTCTTATTCAATGTCCAGCTTCACATGCCTATGAGGCAACTGAAAATATCATGGCTTGGGTTAGGTGCACCTTAGTCTTCAAAGTAGTATCTTTGCTTCTTAACACTTTACAATGGCCTGATTTCTTGACTGCTGCCTCCTTGGGTGTTGATGTGGATCCCAGGAAAATGAAATCCCTGACAACTTCAATCTTTTCTCCATTTATCGTGATGTTGCTTACTGGTCCGGTTGTGAGAATTTTCATTTTCTTTATATTGAGGTATAATCCATACTGAAGAATGTGGTCTTCGATCTTCATTAGCAAATGTTTTGAGTCATTTTCACTTTCAGGAAGCAAGGTTGTGCCATCACAGGTTGTTAACGAATCTTCTTCCAATCCTGATGTCATGTTCTTCTTTACTTAGTGCAGCTTCTCAGATTATGTGCTCAATATACAGATTGAGTAAGTAAGGTGAAAGGATACAACCCTGACACACACCATTTTAAACCATGCAGTATCCCCTTATTCTGTAGGAACAATAGGCTCTTGATCTATGTACAGATTCCTCATAAGTATAATTAAGTGGTCTGGAATTCCCATTCTTTGCACTTTAAGCCATAATTTGTTATGATCCACACAGTCAAATGTCTTTGCATAGTCAAAAAAGCACAGGTAAACATCTTTCTGGTATTCTTTGCTTTCAGCCAAGATCCATCCAACATTAACAATGATATTCCTTGTTCTGTGTTCTCTTCTGAATCTCACTTGAATTTCTGATGTTCCCTGTCAATATACTGTTGTAACCGTTTTTGAATTATCTTCAGCACATTTTACTTGTGTATGGTTCAATAAGGAGCTCTGGTGGCGTACAGCCTAAGACATTTGACTGCTAACCAGAAGGCTGGCGGTTCAAACCCACCAGCCACTCCTTGGAAGAAAACTTGGGCAATCTACTTCCATAGTGATACCACCTCAGAAATTCAAGGAGGGGTCACTAAAAGTCGGAATCGACAGTGAGGAGTTATTATTTTTTTTGATGGTTCAAGAATTTCCACATTCTGTTGGATCACCTTTCTTTGGAATGGGCACAAATACTGATCTCTTCTACTCAGTTGGCCAGGTAGCTGTCTTCCAAATTTCTTGGCATAGATTAGTAAGAGCCTCCACTGTGACATCCATTTGTTGAAACATCTCAACGGGTATTCTGTCAATTCCTGGAGCCTTGTTTTTCACCAATTTCTTCAGTGCAGCTTGGACTTCTTTCAGTACCACTGGTTGTTGATTATATGTTACCTACTGAAATAGCTGTTCATCGACTAATTCTTTTTGCTACAGCCACTCTGTCTATTCCTTTCATCTTCTTTTGATGCTGCCTGCATCATTCAATATTTTGCCCATTGAGTCCTTCAATATTGCAACTTAAGGCTTGATTTTTTTTCTTCAGTTCTTCCAGCCTGAGAAATGCCAAGCATGTCCTTCCCTTTAGTTTTTCTACCACTAGGTCTTTGCACATTTCATTGTAATACTTTACTCTGTCTTCTCTAGCTGCCCTTTGAAATCTTCTGTTCAGCTCTTTCATGTCATTATTTCTTCCATTCGCTTTAGCGCCTCTCCATTCAATAGCAAGTTTCAGAGTCTCTTCTGACATCCAACTTGGTCTTTTCTTCCTTTCCTATCTTTTTAATGACTGTTTGCTTTCTTCATGTATGACGTTCTTGATGTAGTCCCACAACTCTGTTTTTTGGTCATTGGTGTTCAATTTGTCAAATCTATTCTTCAGATGGTCTCTAAATTCAGGTGGGATATAATCAAAGTTGTATTTTGGGTCTCGTGGACTTGTTTTAATTCTCTTCAGCTTCAACTTGAACTTGCATATGAGCAACTGATGGTCTGTTCCACAGCTAGATCCTGGCCTTGTTTTGGCTGAAGATACTGAGCTGCTTCTTTTGCCTCTTTGACAGATGTAGTCAATCTGATTTCTGTGTATTCCATCTGGCAAGGTCAATGTGTATAGCTGTTGTTTATGTTGTTGAAAAAAGGTATGTCCAATGACTAAGTCCTTGGTCTTGCAAAATTCTCTGGAGTCATTTCTATTACCAAGGCCATATTTTCTTAACTACCGATGATTCTCCTTTGTTTCCAATTTCACATTCTAATCACCAGTAATCATCAATACATCTTGATTGTGTGTTTGGTCAATTTCAGACTGCAGTAGTTGGTAAAAATTATTCATTTCTTCATCTTTTGCTTTAGTGGTTAGTGTGTAAATTTGAATAATAGTAGTTTTAGCTGATCTTCCTTCATAGGTGTACAGTTATCATCCTATCACTGACAGCACTGTATTTCAGGACAAATCTTAAAACATTCTTTGTGATGATGAATGCCACGTCATTCCTCTTCAATTTGTCATTCCCAGCATAGTAGATCATCATATGGTTGCCTGATTCAAAATGGCTAAGACCAATCCATTTCAACTCACTAATGCCTAGGATATCAATCTTTACGTGTTCTATTTCATTTCGCACAAATTCCAATTTTCCTATATTCATACTTCGTACATTCCACATTCTGATTAGTAATGGCTGTTTGCAGCTCTTTCTTCCCATTTTGAGTCGTGTTCCATCAGCAAATGAAAGGCCCGAAAGCTACTTTACTCCATCAACATCATTAAGGTTAACTCTACTTTGAGGAAGCAGCTCTTCCCTTCTTGTATTCTGAGTGCCTTCTTATCTGAGGGGCACATCTTCAGGCATTATACCAGATAATGTTTCAGGGCTATTCATAAAGTTTTCCAGTAACATATCAGACAGTAGTGCTTCATTGTAACTCATAAGGTTTTCACTGGCCAATTTTTTTAAGAAGTAGATGGTCCCTTCCTTCTTCCCAGTCTAACCTCTTTGCTTAGTCAGTCTTATTAGAAGTTTGTCTAGTAGCATTATGTTTTTCATTTCATTAATTTCTACTTTATGTATATTTTTATTCCTTCCCTTGCCTTTGGTGTTGTTCTACTGTCTGTCTGCTAGCTGCACGGTTGAAGGCTTGAATACTTTTCAATTCTTTCTCATAATCATTATTTTTAAGCCAATACATGTCTATTGAGTTCGCGGCAACCCACACGTTCTGACATGTAGTATTCTGTCAAAGAGCTATATATGTTTTGTAATTTTTATAGTGACTTTCTTCTTATCTCATTTATTTAGATTTAGTTTTTAATTTTGTTTTCAAACTTATATTTCTGATTTCTCAATTAAATAGGTCAAATAATTAGTTCTAAATGACAATGATTCCATGAAATCTGATGACACTTCCACCATGACTTAAACAAATTCATCTTCTAAAACCCTTTTATGCTTGAAAATAATGTATATGTCCATTTGTATGTATACTGAGTTCTATCTGTTACAAGCCAAGTTCTACTCTGGGTCTTAAAAGCTTTCTAATGGTGATCTGGTAGCATAGTGGCTAAGACACTTGCCTGCTAACCAGACGGCTGGCGGTTCAAACCCACCAGCCACTCCTCGGAAGGAAG
>NW_006921711.1:8516247-8536672 GCF_000298275.1 Orycteropus afer afer
ACCAGCCACTCCTCGGAAGGAAGGTTGGGCAATCCTACTTCCGTAGTGATACTGCCTCGGAAACCCAAGGAGGGGTTGCTATGAGTCGGGGCCGACTCGACGGCACATAACAACAACAACAACGGTGATCTAAGATGCAACTATTCGTCTCCTCTCATCTGGAGCAAAGAAGAGTGAAGAAAATCAAAGTCATCTGGAAACACTAAGTCCAAAGGTAAGATGACCTGGAAGACCTCAGCCTTCACAACCCTGAGACCAGAAGAACTAGATGGTGCCTGGCTACCAATGCCAATCACTCAGATAGGGATCAAAACTGGAGATCCTGGATAGAGTGGGAGGAAAAATGTGGAAGAAAATTAAAAAACACCATAATGACCAGAACTACTGGCTGGACAGAGACTGGTAGAAGCCCTGAGACTATGGCCCCGGGTTACCCTTCAGGCCTAGAATTGGACTCACTTCCACGGATCAGCTCTCAGTCCAACAGTAGAAAGACCCACATGCAGAACACCTACCCCAGGGAAATGCACCCACCTACTCTAGGGAGATGCACCCCTTAGATCAGTCAGCCATGAGACATCACAGAGGCAGCATTCACATAGAGGGAAAGTCAGACAGACAGGAATGCACAGATAAGATGGGCACAGGGAGGGGGTAGTCACAGGGAGGAGAGTTTTTTTGTGGTTGGTGATGGTAATGAGGGCCACAAAATCAAATCTTCATCAACTGTTAAATATAAAACATATCTGCTTTGTAAATTTGCACTCAAAGAACAATTAAAAAAATTGAGTTCTATTTCTTTTAAATCAAACTCGTCAATTATGTTGTTTAATCTTCTATACATCCTGACTAAATTTGTAAGCTGTAATTATGAATGTAGACTTTTCCATTACAAATTATGGATAGCATTGCAAAGAACAGAAATTCCAGAACACTTATTTGTGCTAATGTGCAACCTATTAATAGAACAAAAGGCAGTTTTTTTCAAAAACAACAGGATAGTGTGTGGTTTAAAATCAGGAGAGGTGCACTTCAGGTTTGTATCCTTTCACCTTACTTATTCAATCTGTATACTTAGCAAATAATCTGAGAAACTGGACTATATGAAGAAGAATATGGCATCAGGACTGGAAGAAGACTCATTAACAACCTCTGATACGCAGATGCAAGAAAAAAGGACTTGCAACATTCACTGATGGGTATCAAAGACTACCGCCTTCAGTATGGATTACACCTAAACGTGAAGATAATAAAAATCTTCACATCCAATGAGCAAAATCATAATAAACAGAAAAGACTGAATTTAGTCAAGGATTTAACTTTACTCGAATCTAAAATCAATGCTCATGGAAGCAGCAGTCAATCAAACATGTATTGCATTGGACAAATCTGCAGCAAAAGACCTTTTTAAAACATTAAAGAGCAAAGATGTCACTTTGAGGAAGATGCTGCATCTGACCCAAGGTATTTTCAGTCACCTTATATACACATGTGAAAGCTAAACAATGAGTAAGTGAGACTGAGGAAGAATTGATGTGTTTAATGATGGCATTGGTGAAGAATATGATATTTGCCATGAACTGCCAGAAAACCGAACAAATCTGACTTGGAAGAAGTACAGCCAGAATGCTCCTTAGAAGCGAGGCTGATGAGACTTCAGCTCACGTACATTGGACACATTACAAGTCCCTGTAGAAGGAGGTCATGCTTGGTAAAGCAGAGGAGTCAGTGGAAAAAAAGGAAGACCCTCAACAAGATGGACTGGCACAATGGCTGCAAAAATGGGTTCATATAGCAAAGATTGTGAGAACAGCACAGGATCGGGCACAGTTGTACACAGTTGCTACGAATCGGAACCAACTCAACAGGACCTCATACAACACAGTTCTTCACGTATTTCAGATATAGACTATTCTACTTTCACACTTGATTGATAGTGTACCCAGGTAATGAATTTCAAGGTAGAAATCATCTTTCTCAGAAATTTGAAGACATTGCTCGATTGTCTTTCACTAGATCTCTAATTCCAGATCATTCCCACCCCCTATATATGTATGAAGACTTTATGCCACATGTGGATCATTTATCCTTTACTGACAGGAATGCTTGTTAGAGCTTTGCAATTTGCAAAGTCTTGCCCTTTACTTTTGAAAGACTGCCTTAAAGTATTTGCTTGGATGATTATTCTCAATGTTTTTTTGGGGGGTGGGGGGGGAAGAAGGAGAAGGTTTGTTTATTTCAAAGTTGAACCCTCCCTCCAGGCTGATGATTTGCTACTTTTGTTACCCATATTCTTTGTTTTGGATCTTTTGATTCCATTTTCTGGGAGATTTCTTCAGTCTTATCACCCAATAATTCTATTTGTATATTTTTAATCTTGTTTTATTTATTTTCATTTTCCTTATGCTCCTTATACAAAGGCAACTAACTATTTTATAGTGTTTAAAGTGAATGTGTTATTGCAAAGCTAGCAGTAGTTTGTATATATGAATTTTTAGTTTATATAAATGTTATTGTTACTTACTTTTTAAAAATTGTGACTCAAGTGAAAGTTTATAAGGCAAGTTCGTTTTCTGTTCAACAGTTCATGCACATTTTGTTCATGCACACTACAATCTATATAATGTAACAGCTCTCTTGCCAGTTCCTCCCTGTGGTTACCTTTTCCTGTGGCCTTCTTCCTATGCAGTCTTGCTCTCTGAGCTATTTCCCTGCGTAAATGCTTCCTTTCTAATCTCTCATGGTTGACTGTTCTAAGGAGTGTTAATTAACCAAAAAACCAAAATCTGCCATTGAGTTGACTGCGATTCACAGCAATCCCCATTGGGTTTCCAAGGCTGTAAATATCTTTACGGGAAGTAGACTGCCCCATCTTCCTCCTGTGGACTAGCTGGTAGGTTTGAAGTGCTGACCTTCTGGTTAGCAGCCAACTGCCTTAATCACTGTGCCAACCAGAGCACATTTAAGGAGTGTAACTACCTAGTGTAACTGTTCACTTCATATGCCTACTGTTTGGCCAGAAGTTAAGCCACATGAGTGAGTTCAATTCTAGCCCCAAGGGGCCACAGTCTCAAGGAAATCTCATTTTTCACTATTAATTATGTGAACAGCTAATCATGTGCTTCTGATTGTTGCAGGTCCATGTACATCTACAAATTTTACTTATCTACACTCAAATTAGTATAAGGAATATCCAGATTGGCTCAACTTCCTGACACTGTAAGAAATAATGCAATTAACATCCACGTATGCATCTTCTATGAAAGATGAATACAGTTTCTATGAAACTGTTACAAATACCTTGAGATACATATCTAGAAACAAAATTAGCGGATCACAAATCATTCACATACTTAACCTAATATTGCTAGATTGACTCTAGAATAGCTGCAGAATTCACATTCCTATTATCTCCATCAACATTTGGTATTATCCAGTGTGGCAGTTTCTGAAAGGTCATTACTTCTTTTGATACTCCTTCCTTTATGAGATGAAGCCAAAGTCTCCTACAATTAAGTACTGGTTGGACTTAGGAACCCTCCCCCATTTAAAATTATATATATTTATGCTTATGTGCTCCAACTTCCTTTTTTAAAAATTTTTTTTGTCAATGAAACATCTGCAATTTATCTTTCCCAACCTAAAGGAAAGATAGTGTTAGTTTCCACATGTATAATTTAATAACATTGATTACATTTTTCAAGTTGTGCAACCATTCTCAACCTTTTCTGAGTTGCTCCTGCAATATTAACATAAACTCACTGTCACCTAAGGTTCCTATCTAATCTTTCGAGTGGTCAATTTGAGTCCATATAGTTATAGCTCCTATAACTATATGGACTTTATAGCTCCTGGGAGCTCTGGTAGCATAGTGGCTAAGACACTTGCCTGCTAACCAGACGGCTGGCGGTTCAAACCCACCAGCCACTCCTCGGAAGGAAGGTTGGGCAATCCTACTTCCGTAGGAAAACGCCTCGGAAACCCAAGGAGGGGTCGCTATGAGTCGGGGCCGACTTGACGGCACATAACAACAACAACAACAGTTATAGCTCCTAAAAGAGCTAACTCTCAAGGCAGACTTTCTTTTATTTTTTTTAATTGCTCAGTTTTAAGATGACTTTAGGGGCTCTTTCTGGTTTAAAGTTTAAAGATTATATCAGGATAATAGTTTCAGGGGTTCACCTACCCTCCATGGCCCCAGAAAGTCTAGAGTCCATGAAAATTTGTTCTGCATTTCCTCCTTTTTGATCAAGATTCTTCTGTAATATCTTTGAACAAAATGGTAGCTGAGCACCATCCAGTTCTTCTGGTCTCATAGCAAGGGAGGCAGTTGCTCTTAGAGGCAGCTAGCCACACATTGCATATCCTCCTCCTATTCCTAACTCCTCTTCCTATTGTGCCAGGTGAATAGAGACCAATTGTTCTGCCTTGGATGGCTGTGGTTGTAACCTTTTAAGACCCCAGGCACTATGCAATGAAATAGGAGGGAGAACAGAAGCACTAAACCTTTTATTAGGTCACTAAACTGCGATTTCCCATGAAACCATGACCGTAAACCTCCAAACCAAAGAACCAAATCCCATGAGGGATTTTAAAAAAATTTTGTGAAAATACATACAACAAAACACATACTTGTTGTTGTTATGTGCCATCGAGTCGGACCCGACTCATAGCGACTCCTCCTTGGGTTTCCGAGGCAATATCACTGCAGAAGTAGATTGCCCCATCTTCCTTCCGAGGAGTGGCTGGTGGGTTTGAAACGCCATCCTTCTGGTTAGCAGTCAAGTGCCTTAGCCACTATGCTACCAGAGCTCCCATATACTACTTTGAGATTTTTTTACATGTACAATTTAGTGACATTGGTTAGTCTTCAAGTTTTGCCACCTTTCTCAACAATCTTTTCCAAACTATTTCACCATTATTAATACAAACTTACTGGCCCCCTAAGCATCACTTCCATAGTTTTGCATTGTTACTGTCAATTTGTGGACTTTAATATGTGATTCACAAATAGATAATTCTTTAATAGTGTTACAATGCTTAATACAGAAATTATTTTCTAATTAGGCTAACCTATTATTTGGTTCAAAGATGAATTCACTGGATAGTTTTGGTTCAGAGTTTAAAAGATTTCCTAAGAGCAGTCCAGCATCAATGGCTCTAGAAATACTGGATTCCATGATAATTTGAAATTCTGTTCCACATTTATCCCCTCTGATCAGGATTCAGCCATAGAATCCTTGATCTGAATGTTTAGTAATCTAGGTAGTGAGGCACCATTCAGTTCTTCTGGAAGTAGCTGTTCATGGAGGTGAATGAACATGTACTCTATCTCCGCCACCTATTCCTGACCCTCCTTCTTACTCTGATGTTCTCAACAAATAGAAACTGACTGTTGTATCTTAAATGGCCAATCACAAGCTTCAAGACTCCGGGCACTACACAACGAACTAGGAGCTAGAACAGAAGTACCAAAATCAATATTAGGACTAATGACTGAAATGGTGAGTGACTCATTTCTAATGAACAGGAAGAGACAGAATGCAATTTGGGAGATAGGCCATAAAAGACACAGTGGGTTCCTGCTTGCTCTCTCTCTCAGATCACTTACTCTGGAGGAAGCCAGATGCCACATCATAAGAAGTCATCTATGGATCTACTCAAGCAGTCCTGTGGACTGGCTCATATAGCAGAGAACTGTGACCTTCCAATAACCAGAAGGGAACTAAGGCCTTTTGCCAACAGTTATGTGAGTGAGCCATCTTAGAAGTAAATCTAGCTCCAATAAAACCATCACATACTGCAGCCCTGGCAGACAAATTGACTGCAACCTTACAACAGACTCCGAACTAGAACATCCAACTAAGCTGCTCCCATATTCTCAATCCTCAGCATCTGGAGATAGTGTATGCCTGCTGTTTCAAGATGCTAAATTTTGGGGGTAATCTGTTAAGCAGAAACAGATAACTAATGTATGCAGTTTTCTCATTTCCCCCCAAAGTAATAAGCATAAAGCGGTATTTCATTTACATTTTTCTGATAAATGATGATTTTGAGCATCTCTTCATAGGCTAGTTAGTTTTGGAGTTTCTCCTTTCATTAACTAGAGAAAAAGAAAAATATATATAGACATAGATGTATACACACATAGGCTTTTTTCTTTTGATTTCAAAAGAAAATAAGTTTTACATTGTGCAAAAAATATCTTCTGCCATTCTATCATCAAGTCCCTTTAATGCACACAAGTTCTTAACTCTGATGTAAACAAATTCATCCCACTTCCTGACTTACGTAATGTGTTTTTAAAGTTTTGTACACAAAGTTCTTTCCCAATTCTACATTACAAAGATATCTGTCAAAATCTCTATTACTTTATAGTTATATCTTTTACACTTTTTATCTGCTCTGGTATTAATTTCCAAGAAAGTATTTTTGCTCTCTTGAAGCTCCTTATTTATGCCTTCCAGTTCTCATTTCACAAACATAACTTCTTTTAGTCCTGAGACTTAGTTTCTTTCAAGTTTTCTTCCCTTTATCATTTCTGCTTCTTCCAAATGCTTGTTTCTACCTTCTTGTGTTGGCTTCTATCTTTCATGTTACAGATTTTCCAAAACTGGTAATCTCTGGCTGTCCATTCATATATTAGAATAAGGCACTAAATGCGGTTTAAAAATTCTGTGTGAGGCTATAACTAGTGAGCATCAATGAAGAGTAACTGTTCTCAAAGTGTGGAATGGGAATCCCATAGAGTTATCAAGTCTTTCAGATGGTCTTTAAGATCAAAAATTTTCATAATTAATACTAATGTATTTTATGTTTTTTTCTTTACTCATTTTCTCACAAGCACAGTGCTTTCCAGAGGTTCCATGGCATGGGATATTGTAACAGACTAAATGTAGAAGCAGCTATTAAAACCCAGCTGATTTCTAGTAAGCCTTACATGAGATTTTAAAAAATGTATAACTTTGTAAACCTGTAACATTTTAACATGTATAACAGGTTCACCATTGTTGCCTTTAAAGAAATATTTTTAAATTTTCCTTTTAATTTATAGTATATAGTGTTAGATATAACCCACATAAACTAAAGCTCTTAAGGTGTCTTCAGTAATTTTCAAGCATTAAAGGGTATCCCGAAACCAAAAAGTTTGAGAAATACTACTGTAAACAATAAAGTTTTGTCAGGTGCTGCTGAGTATATTTCCAGTCACACAGACCCATGTAACAGAGTGTAACAGCCTCCTAGGGTTTTCTAGGCTATAATCTGAACAGAAGGAGCTCAGATGGCATAGTGCCTAAGGCACTTAACTGCTGACCAGAAGGCTGGTGGTTCAAACCTACTAGCCATTCCTCAGAAGGAAGATTGGGCAATCTACTTGTGTAAAGTTTTACCACCTCGGAAACCCAAAGAGGGTCACTATGAGTAGGAACAGCCATGCCAGTGAGTTTGGTTTGGTTTGTAATCTGAACAGGAGCAGATTTGCTAGGTAGGTTTGAACCACCAACCTTTCCGTTTGCAGCTAAGTACTTAACTTTCACTGTCAATGCTGGTAAACTTATGGTCTAGGACTAGTTAGCTTTTCTAGATAGTAATCTAATCAGGAGTCCCCAAGGGGTGCAAATGGTTAAGCACCTTAAAGTCTGGCAGTTCACATTTACCTAAAGGGACTTGGAAGGCAGGTTTGACAATCTGCTGACAAGCAAAAGGTCACAGCCTTAAAAACTCTATGCAGCAGTTCCACTCTGCACAAATGGGTCACCATGAGTTTGAGAAGGCAACTAACAACAAAAACAATCTAATCTCTTCCCTGGAAGGCATAAATCTAGAAGTTAGAATCCAAGGAGTTAAGAAGGGGGAAGGGTTGGATTCTCAACTTTTCATATGCAGAGTTTACATTTAATCACTATTTAAGGTTTGAAAGCAGCTCTGGCAGGTGCAATGCCTAAGGCATTTGACTGTGAACCAGAAGGTTAGCAGTTCAAATCAAGCTGCTCTGCCTGAAGGAAGATGGGGCAATCTACTTCCAGAAATATTTACCACCTTGGAAACTCAATGGAGATCACTATGAGTCAGAATCCACTGATGGCAGTTGAGTATTTTTTTTAGGTTTGACGCCCCAACTTCATCAGTACTTGCATTCTCTCTCTGTCTTGATGGTGAAGGGGCAAATGCCTGGTTGCACAGGATGCAGGCAAAGGAGCTGGGAGTCTAATTGTTCTTTTTAAAGGTTTACAATCAGTACTGTGGGTTTTAGCTCTGCCCTACACACAACCCTGAAGGAGCTCTGCTGGCACAGTGGCTAAGACATTCAGTTGCTAACCAAAGGTCAACTTCAAACCTACCAGCCACCACCATCCCCCCTCGGGAGAAAGATGAGGCAATCTGCTTCTTTAAACATTTCTGTTGTTTGTTAGGTGCTGTGGAGTCGGCTCTGATTCACAGCGACCCTATGGACAACAGAATGAAACACTGCCTGGTCCTGTGCCAGCCTTACTACACTTGCTATACCTGAGCCCATCATTGTAGCCACTGTGTCAATCCATCTTGTTGAGGTCCTTCACCTTTTTTGTTTTACCAAACATGATATCCTTCTCCAGGGAATGGTTCCTTCTGACAACATGACCCAAGTAGGTGAGACAAAGTCTGGCCATTCTTGTTCCAAGGAACATCCTGGCTATACTTCTTCCAGAACAGATTTCTTAGTTCTTCTGGAAGGCCATGGTACTTTCAGTATTCTCTGCAAACACCATAACTCAAAAGCATCAACTCTTCTTCCTTATTCACTGTCCAGCTTTCACAGGCATATGAAGTGACTGAAAACACCATGGCTTAGGTTAGGTGCACCTTTGTCTTCAAAGAGACATCTTTGCTCTTCAGCACTTTAAAGAGGTCTTCTGCAGCAGATGTGCTTTGGAAACCATACGGGGCAGTTCTATTCTCCCCTATGGGGTTGCTATGAGTCAGAATCAACTGGATAGGAGTTGGGTTTGGCTTTTTTCTTTTAACAGACCCAACTGTAAAAGGTACTTCTGTCTCTAATTTCCAATTCTTTCTTGGGTTCTAGGCTTGATTTGGTTTGCTTCTACTACCTTATCTTTTTGTAGGCTCAACTTCCACTTTACTGGGTATATTAAATCAGTTATCATCCATTCCACCACTTTTCAGTTTCCAAAATGGTGCCTTCTTTTGTGTCATTCCTTTTTGTTTTTATGTATTTATGCTTTTTAAAAATTATTTTACTGTAACATTATGGTGTTTTGAGAGGAAACAAAGATAAATGTATTCAATTTACCAATTTTCCATTCTTTTACTTTTGTGCCCATTTGCTTTGAGTATACCTCTTGTGAGTTAGCCGATACGATAATTTTCTTTCCCAATTTATATTAACTTCTAAACACATCTAATCCTTTATTATTAACTATATTTCTATTATTTTTATTTTGGTATGATACTTACCCTGCTTTTTCTTCACTTCCTACTCTCTCCCTTCCTGCCTTTTCTCATGCTCTAATGCTCAGTGTGTACCATTTATCATTTGGGTTCAATTAAAAAAACCCAAAAAACAAAAACAACAACAACAAAAAAAAAACTCATTGCTGCTCAGTTGATTCCAGCTCACAGTGACCCCTCCTTGAGTTTCTGAGGCAGTATCTACAGAAGTAGATTGCCCAGTCTTCCTTCCAAGGAGTGGCTGGTGAGTTGGAACCATTAGCCTTCTGGTTAGCAGTCAGATGCCTTAGGCACTATGTCACCAGACAGCTCCTATGGGCCCCTTTAAAAATTTTTAGGTCATTTTACAAAAAGTCATAGAAAAAAAGCATAGTCAAGAATAACTTTATTAAGAAATATTAATGTGAATTTAAACATAGCAAACCTTCTTGTACCACACATTAAAAAGTAAAAGAACACTGTCACAGGACCTTTTTTTTAAACAGGTTTATGTTACAAAATATTGGAAGATAGAATCCTTCCTGTTAAATGACTAACTGAATGAGACCACTGTATTTTGTCTTTAGAAATATATGTTTCTATTCTTGAGTTTGCAATATCTAAATTTATGTAGGATATGATCATCTCAAGATGCGCAGTCTAAGATTTCACTTTACATCAATTAATTTCACAATTAGTATTAGCATCTAGAGCAGTAGTATCTAATAGAACTTTCTGCAATGATGGAATTGTTCTGTATTTTCACAGTCCAATGCAGCAGCCATAAATGAAATGAGGCTAATCGAATATTTGACATATGGTTAATGTGACTGAGCAACTGAATTTTAAATTTTATTTAATTAATTTCTTTTTAAGTAGTTACATGTGGCTAGAGCAGCCCACGTTTTAGAATGTTTTTCTCTCTTTGCATTCATCTTTAGATTTGTCTAGCAACTGCAAAATGTCTTCCTTTCTTATTTTCTTTTCTTTTGTGTTACGAGAGAAAAATGAGAAATTCTGAATTCTCAACTATGTTCAAAGAAAGTTAAAAGGATACTGACTACAAAGATAATCTCTATCTACTTTTATATCTCCCTGAAGGAAGATGCAATACTTAGGTAATAAAATGAGAAAACAAGTATGACTATTACATTATTACATCATCCTTCTAGGAGATTCCACCATTCTTGCTTCCTTATTATTTTAGTCTTTTTTAGCATACTAGGAAATAATTCGTGAGTAATCATTAAATTCCAAAGTTGATGAAATACCAATTATCTTTTAATTTTTTTCTTTCCACTATCCATTTTCTCTGGAAAGTCTTTCCAAATCGCTAAGGCCTAATGCTTATTTCTCCTCTATTCTAAAATATTTTATGTATTCATTCATTCAGTAACATTTAATTTCAGTTACTAACGGTGAGTTTATAAACCTGACAATCTTTTTCTGGAAACAAACTCAGCAACATCTACCAAACTTTTAAATACACATGTCCCTTTAACTCAACAACCTCATCTTATGAATCTACTTACTGAAATTGTTACAAATCATGTCAACACATTTATACAAGAATGTTCACTGTAGTCTTATAACAGCAAAAAATAAGAACCTAAATATTAATCAGTGGAATAGCTAATAAACTGTGGTAAACTCCAAAACCAAACTCACTGCCATTGAACCTATTCCGACTCACAGAGACCCCTCCTTGGGTTTCCGAGGCAATAGACTGACCAGTCTTCCTTCCACAGAGTGGCTAGTGGGTTTGAACCACCAACAGCAGTCAAATGGCTTAGGCACTATGCCATCACAGCTCCTAATAACTACGGTAAATAAACTGTGGTACATTCCTTTAATTCTAGTCTGCAACTGTAAAAGTGAATGAGGTACAATCTTGTATCTATGGACACAGAAAAATGCCATGACATATTGGTTAAATAAAAAACAGAATTCAAGTTACAGATTAATAGTAACAGTGTGGTATCTTTTCAATGAAAAAAGTATAGGCATATACTTAAAAACTCAAAAGTAAATACACAACATATTTGTTTCCTTTGGGGAGTAGAAGGACAGAAAACAACAAGAACTGTTTTTTCCCTGTACCTTTTATACACCTCTGTATTCATCAATTCATTTAGCAATTATGTAACAATTTCTAAATTGCCAAACACCTGTGGTCTACAGTACTCACTTGGCATATATACAGTAAATATCTTTTGAGAGAATATTCTATGTTCCTGTCTACCCCACTGACCTGTAAACACACTGAAGACAAGCTCTTAATTGCTGCACAGCAACAACCATAACTCATTATATTAACTAAATCTTTACACATACATTTGTAGATGTGAAAATATTTAAACAGAATAACAGTTTCATATCAAATTCATAATAGTGATTGCTTCTAGGAAGGGTTAGAGTGAGGAGAAGAATGGGCTAAATGGTGCTTTTTTTTTTTAGTTCAGCTCCATTAGTAATATTTTATCTCTAAACACAAAAAAGGCTTTAAAAATTCATATATGATGTTAATCATGTGTATGTTAGATAAGTTGCAAATGTTTTTCTTCTAATCTGTCATTTACCTTAACTTTGTTTATAGCACTCTTTATTGCACAGAACTTTCAATTTACTTTATATAATACATTTCTTGATCTTCTTTTAATGGCTTTTAGATTTTTTTTTTTAACTTGCTTAGAAAGAAATATACTTTCTTCTAATTCCTTTATTTTTAAAAAAAATATTGACCTTTTTAATCATTTGGAATGTATTTTTTGGTAGTAAACAAAGTAGGGAATTAAGTGAATGTTCTTCCAAATGAATAATCAATAGTTTCAATATCATTTATTGAATAGTAAATCATTTCCTCATTGATCTGAAATACCACCATTATCATAAATGGACATTTGAATTCACAATGGAAAAGAGCTTTGCTTTACCTTTTCAAAAGCATTAATCAGTTTTTAAGCATCTGAAATCAGTTCCATTGGGAATTATCACATGAACCCATCATCAACAGTTTGTTTACCTTACACTGAATAATAGAACTGCTCTTTTCAATCAATCATAGCTAAAAACAAAGCAAAAAATTTAGATCAACCTAACAAGAATCTGAAACTATAATTTTACTTGCTTGTGCCTTTTAAGTTATAGAATAACTTAATTCTAAATAAAATTAATTTTTGTTAGTTCAACTGGGGAACTACAAAAATCTGTGTCAGATCAGTATGTTAAACAACTCACTGAACTCTTAAAATTGAAATAGAATGATACAATTCTGAAATAAGAACATATAACTTTATCACCACTGACTGCAGACTCAGAAGTCCTGGGTTCTAATTCCAAATGCCACCTTGAACAAGCGAATAAACCTCAAGAATTAGAATGAAGGTTCTTTGTATTTCAAACATTCTTTAATTCTGTTTCTAATTTACTATTTTTAATTAAGATATTTAAATTCATTTTCTCTAGTTATCTTCTAAGCATACAGAAAATAAATGAGCACCGTTTTTCTTGTAAGAATTATTTTCAAACACGTGAAATGTGGAGTCAACCTTTAGCTCCTCCCTTTCTAGAATAGGAGTTAAAATTTTCTAATAAACACCACTTTTCTACTATTCTAACATTCCAAGTTTTATTGCTATGATACAGTATCTTGTGTTTACATGCACACACACGTGTGAGCACTCACACACTTTAGAGTGATTCATTCAACCATATAGCCCAGATCACCTTCTGCTATGCTTGGTTCTGGCTAGAAATCTCTAAGCATCTACTTATTTGGTTTCTTTCTTTCCTTTTTTTTTTTTTAAAGTTATTCAAAGTTATTTGATTTCTATTCTAGGCTTCAAGGTACTTAACCTCATCCAATTTTGTTTTTACCATTTATGTAATTAAAATACTCAGTAATCTAAATTAATTATAGGAACAAACCTGGGTCCAGAGAAGAAAGTTGAAGGGAAACAAATAATTGAGTTACTAAGTGCTTACTTGCAAATGGATAACACTTTCTGTAAATTATAGTTTCCATCCACCACTTATCTGTTAGTCTGTTGTACTGTGGTGGCATTTGACTATGTAGAGATCATAACCAATTATGGATAACACTGCAAAGAATGGAAATTTGAAAACATTTAATTGCGCTCATGTGCAACCTGTATACAGACCAAGAGGCACCTGTTTCAACAAGGGAATACTGTATGGTTTAAAATTAGGAAAGGTGTGTGTCAAGGCTGTATCCTTTCACTATACTTAATCTGTGCTAAGCAAATAATCTGAGAAGATGGATTATACGAAGAACTCAGCATCAGGTCTGGAGGAAAACTCACTAACCACCATCACACACAAATGATACAACCTTGCTTGCTTAAAGTGAAGAGGACTTAAGGTACTTACTGATGAACATCAAAGACTACAGCCTTCAGTATGGATTACATTTTAACATAAAGAAAACAATATTGTCACAACTGGACCACAAGCAAGCAACATCATGATAAACAAAGGAAAGACTTAAGTTGTCAAGGATTTCATTTTACTTGGATCCACAATCAATGCCCATGGAAGCAGCAGTCAAGAAATCAAATGACATACTGCATTGGGCAAATATGCTACAAAAGAACTCTTTAAAGTGTTGAAGTGCAAAGATGTCACTTTGAGGATGAAGGTGCGCCTGACTCAGAAACCAAAAAATTCATTGCCATTGGGTAGATTCCAACCCATGGCGACTTCCATTGGATTTCCAAGGCTGTAAATCTTCACGAAAGCAGACTACCTCACCTTTCTTCCATGGAGTGGCTGGTGGGTTTGAACCACTGATCTTTTGGTTAGCAGCCAAATGCTTTAATCACTACATCACCAGAGTTCCTAAAACCAAAACCAAAAACCAAACTCACTGCCATCGAGTCGATTCCGACTCACAGCAACTTCCTTTGTGTTTCTGAAGTGGTAAATCTTTATATGAAGTAGACTGCCCAGTTTTCTGGGCACTCCACTTCTGTGGAGTGGCCATGGTATTTTTCAATCACCTCATATGCATGTGAAAGCTGGATGATGGATAAGGAATATTGCAGAAGAATTGATGCATTTGTATTGTGATGCTGGTGAAGGATATTGAATGTACCATGGACTGCCAGAAGAATGAACAAATCTGTCTTGGAAGAGGGCAGCTGGAATGCTCCCTTACAAGTGAAGTTTGGCGATACTTTGCCTCTTTTACTTAGTACATGTTATAGGGAGGAACCAGTCCCCAGAAAAAGATACCATGCTTGGAAATGTAGAGGGTCAGCTAAAAAAGGAAAGACCCTCAACCAGATGGTCTGACACAGTGGCTGCAAAGATGGTCTCAAACATAGCAAAAATTATGACTATAGTGCAGGACTGGGCAGTATTTTGTTCTGTTGCACATAGGGTAGCTACGAGTTGGAACTGACTCGAAGGCATCTAACAACAACACAGGTTCCATATACTACAACTTTTAAAAACCTCTGACAACTGGCAAAACACTAATAACAGTATTTTTATTGTGCTATAAAATAAAAGTTTTATTTAAATCTGGCTATATTGCTTGTGTCACTCTTCAACTACTAAAAGTCATTGTTTCAGAAAATCATTTAAACACATCTGATAGGATCAGCTCTTCATAAAACTATGTTGATTACTACCTAGAATCTAATCTACACTTTATGACTGATTTGCCTTAAACCACATCAGCAGTCCCTACTTAAAAAACAAAAAGCAAACTTAATTAACCTCTTCTAATGAAGGTTTCTTCTGTATTTTCTTGTTTTTGGTTTATAAGAAGAAGCCTGCAGGACAGTCTTCTAGAAGACAATTCAAATGAGTGTGAGATGAGTCAATTCAAAACCTAATACCTAAATTTAAATTTCAAAGACTCATATTTTTTTAAAGTCATTGCCCACTTCTTCTCATTTACCATTTATTTCCAACATGTTTTATATACAAATTATTAAACAGACATAAATCCATATCACCCTGGTATTCTGAAAAAGAAATGGCCACCAGGTGTGACCAACAATAAATTTCTCTTTTCTTTCTTATCATGCAGTTTGTCTGCATACTAAATTTCCATCTCCTATCATTCAGCCAAGCATGTAAGCAAAGTATTACTTGTATACATTTACTATCATAACCTAACCTAATTTTCTGAGGCAAAAAAAAAAAAAAATTCTATGCTATATTCACAAACTTATTCCAGAAAGACAGAATAACTAGCTCAAGCTAAGTCCTGAATATTTGCTTTCAACTAATCCTGAACTCTAATTCTTCTGATCATCATTTATTCTTCTTATTCCTACAAGTGATAGTCAATTATCATCCTAAAGTATCTGTGAATACAGAAACTAAAAGTGTCCATAAATAAGTAACACTGAAAAATGTAAAACTTAAAGCTTTTATTTAAATTTAAAATGACTCTACATGGGTACCACATCATCAAACCAAATAGTATGACTTCACATTACAATCAGATATCAAGGTATTTTTAAAAAATACAAGCCTCTTTCCCTCCAGATTCCATATTTTTTGTTGTTGTTATGTGCCGTCAAGTCGGACCCGACTCATAGCGACCCCTCGTTGGGTTTCCGAGGCCGTATCACTACGGAAGTAGATTGCCCCATCTTCCTTCCGAGGAGTGGCTGGTGGGTTTGAACCGCCATCCTTCTGGTTAGCAGTCAAGTGCCTTAGGCACTATGCTACCAGAGCTCATACAATATCTAAAAACAATTTAATGCACAGAGTAGAAAAATCAACTCAACTCCACCATCCCAAGGCACTATTGCTAACATTTCACCATATAAAAAGTGTATATTCTCAGTTTCACTATGCGTATGTTTGTGTTCTTAATACATGTGTGTGACTAGTATGTGACATTTTTCTAGCCCTTTACAACCAGATATTTACATTTACAGACCCTGAACAAGCTCACTATATATACTCTGCTCAGTTTTTCAGCTTTAGAGATAACAGCTTAAAGCTTCTCAAATCTCAACTCTCAAATGACTCAAAAATAAAGGACAGATTCCCTGTGCAATGTAGCAACAGAGATACCAAGAATCACAAAAATACATAAAGACATCCTAGGAGTTACAACAATCAGCTGGTACATGAGGTAATAGAGATGCTATGAGGACCCTTGGACTGTTTTATCTTTGCAACTGATGAGCTTCTAGCAACATGATTTATTTTAAACTTATCTTCCTACCTTCACTTTCTGGATATAAGGCAAAACAATGAATACAACGAAGTACAATACATGAAAACAAAACAAATAGCTCCAGCTCTACAAGTAATTTCCTTTACAAGGCACATGTTTCTTTCTCAATCACTTACATAAAAATATTGCAACTTGGCTTAATCCTTGGGCTGCAATAACTTTCTAAGCATGGCACAAACATAATTAAATCACTAATTACAGGTCAGAATATATACCAGTTCATAGCAAGCCTTCATCTTAACAGCATTTCACAGAAAGTTCTCCAACAGATTCTCTGGTCCTACAAACCATCTAAGAGAAAAGTTTACAAATAAAACTCCAGTTTATGGTATATGTGAATGTGTTGTTAGTTGCTGTCGTTTTTTGACTCATGCTGACTCCATATGTGCAGTGTAGAACAGCTCTGCAGGGTTTTCAAGGCTCTGACTTTTTGGAAGTAGATTCCAGGCACCTCTGTTGTTGTTGTTATGTGCTGTCAAGTCGGACCCAACTCATAGCAATTTCCAAGGCAATATCACTACGGAGGTAGATTGCCCAACCTTCCTTCCGAGGAATGGCTTGTGGGTTTGAACCACCAGCCTTCTGGTTAGCAGTCAAGTACCTTAGGCACTACGCTACCAGAGCTCCCTAGGCACCTCTGGGTGGGTTCAAATAGCCAAGCTTTCTGCTGATAATTAAGAACCATTTGCTCTATCCAGGGTGTATGTGTGTGAATCCATCCTTTAAAAAATTTTTTTTCATTGTGATTTGGGTGAAAATTTACAGCAAATTCACTTTCCATACAGCAGTTCACACACACTTTGTCTCATGACATTGACTACAATTTACCACAATGCAACAGCTCCCTCCCCACTTCGTCCCTATAGTTACCTCTTCCCAGTGTCAATCCCTCCATGCACTCCTGCCCCCTGAGCTGTTTCCCTGGGCATAAACAGCCCTACTTTCTCCCATGATTGTTCTCCCCAAGGACTGTATCTTGTTGTTGTTGTTGTTGTTATGTGCTGTCGAGTCGCATCTGACTCATAGCAACCCCTCCTTGGGTTTCCGAGGCAGTATCACTATGGAAGTAGATTGCCCAACCTTCCTTCCGAGGAAAGGCTGGTGGGTTTGAACTGCCAGCCTTCTGGTTAGCAGTCAAGTGCCTTAGGCACTATGCTACCAGAGCTCCTAATAAGGACTGTATCTACCTCAGGTATATGTTCAACTCATATGCCTGTCTTTTGTTTGGCTGGAAGCCACAGGTGGGGGTTCAATTCCAGACCTGACAGGCAGCTAGGGGCCATAGTCTCAGTGGTTCCATCAGGCTCTATCAGATCAGCAAACCTGGTCCCTCCTTCCCTTTTTCTTCCCCAAAATGATTTTGAGTTTTCTTCCACATTATTCTCCCTCTCTATCCAGGATCTCCTACATAGATCCCCCTCCGAGTGGTTGACAGTGGTAACCAGGCACCATCTAGCTCTTCTGGTCTCATAGTCGTATAGGCTGCGGATCGCATGGTATACCAGTCACTAGGACTAATT
The DNA here is from genome assembly GCF_000298275.1 of Orycteropus afer afer. Lineage (NCBI taxonomy): Eukaryota > Metazoa > Chordata > Mammalia > Tubulidentata > Orycteropodidae > Orycteropus > Orycteropus afer. The sequence continues at coordinate 8,534,422 of NW_006921711.1, forward strand.
GTTTCCATGAATCTTTGGTTTTCTTCACTCTTCTCTGTTCTGGACGAGGAGAGACCCCTTGCTGCATCTAGATGGCTGCTTGCAAGCTTTTAAGATCCCAGTCGCTACTCACCAAAATAGGAGGTAGGACAATGTTTTGTGTAGTATGTTATGCCAAGTGAGCTTGATGTTCCCTGTGACGATGGTCTGGAGCCCACAGGTTCAACTACTCAATCCCTCTGGGTAGCTGCTGGCTGTGACCAAGAAGTGACTACAACCTTGTCCCTTGTCAGCTCTACTATACACCTTGGAATTCTTACAGATCATACAAATATACTTATAGGACCATTGTCTGTCAACCCTATACATGTTCTTGGGTACACTCCCCGCTTCACAGACATACCTGATAGTTCCATCCTTAAATATATATATGTATATGAATTATTAAGCAGAAAAACATGCTGGTTCAGAAAATAACAGATGGAAAAGCTTATTTCTACTTATTAGAAGAGTATAAGCAAAAATAATCACAAAGATGAAAACATATCAACAAGCTTATTTACAATTTATCCTGATCTTAAGTGTTATTTAAACTCAATCTCTAACTCAACTGTAAATTCCATAAAGGCAAGAACTATGTGTATGTAGTAACACTTGACAAATTCAGACCTTACTGACTGGTAACTCAAATGATACAAGAAGAATTTTAAACCATCTCAGAAATCATCTGGGTCAATTTCCTAATTTAGAAATGAGACTAAAAACCATTCCGAGGGTAAAAAAAAAAAAAGCAAAACAAAAACCATGCAGAAGCAGCTCTGGCTCCTTATCCCTAAACTTAACAGCAATATTTACTGTACATGGCTATGTATAAGAAAAGACAATGAAAAGGAATGTGGCAATCTTCTCCATATTGCTCTTTGTGGTCATGAAAGATCAATGGTTAACACTAACAGTGGACTGGCAAAGGCTAAAAGCAGACACGAAATCATGAAATCTTCCTTCTCTGGTATCTAAGGCTACTACATCATCAATTTAAAGCAAGCATTTCCCTAAGAACAGCCTCATCTGTCATTATCAGGGGACACTTTGCATCAGAGGGAGTATAAGCTTATAAGCCACTAGGCACTTTAGCACAAGTTTTCACTTAGAGAAGAATTTAACAAGGATGCTGGCAGAAGCAATACCTTCCTTCTATACATCAGGAAGGTTGGGCAATCCTACTTCCGTAATGATACTGCCTCGGAAACCTAAGGAAGGGTCGCTATGAGTCGGGGCCGACTCGACAGCACATAACAACACCACCACACCATCAGGAATGGAGAGATCCGATCAAGGACTAGAAAAATATCTTGAGAGCAAAATGCAACCTAATTTTTCAGTGAAAGTTTTGCAATTTTAAAATAAGCAGACTGTAAGATAATAAAAATTAATCAATGACATGCAGAATAGCAATAATAATAAAATGAAACAAATCACCCAACAATAGAAACTTTTTTCCACAGGCGTTAAAAGGATGTAAGTGCTAAAGGGGCAATGAGGTGGCATCTTCTGATGCCACCTCTAACTCTCCTCTAACTACACAAGAGGAAGACAGAAGCACCATCAGCAGCCCAAGGCCTGTTCCTATGAGGCCAGACATGCAGCCACCCTCTAGCCCTCTTACCAACCTTGACACCAACTGTCCTTCCCGCAGCACTCACCACCTCTCTGCTAGGTTCCATAATTCGCTGCAATGGCCACACAGAACTCACAGATTACGGGATTTATTAGGGAAGCAACAGACTACAATTCAAATTCAAGCACGTGCTCTGGATACAGTTCTTCAGTCAGGACAATCTCCCTTCTGCTGTGCCCTTAAAAATGCCTCTCTGGGCTCTGGCCTCTGCCTCTATGGGCCAGGTAAGCATGCCACTCTTGTCTCGTGCCTCTTGGTTCCACTGCCACCGTCTCTCAGCAGATGTCTCTCTTAATCAGCAGTCAGATTCCTTTCTGCCTTTAAGAGGGCTCATTTTAAGCATAGCAGAGTAGCAAAACCAATCAATCCCAACATCAGAATTCTATACACCTAAGAGAGAGGAAACTTCCCAGATTACTTCTTGCTGCTCCAACCGAAATACCCAGGCAGATAACTTAACAACCAGAAGTTTAAATTGCATGGTCCTACCCAGTAACCCGGGAGCTCTGGTAGCATAGTGGCTAAGACACTTGCCTGCTAACCAGATGGCTGGCGGTTCAAACCCACCAGCCACTCCCCGGAAGGAAGGTTGGG
>NW_006921711.1:8537357-8537999 GCF_000298275.1 Orycteropus afer afer
TGCCCAACCTTCCTTCCGAGGAGTGGCTGGTGGGTTTGAACCGCCAGCCGTCTGGTTAGCAGGCAAGTGTCTTAGCCACTATGCTACCAGACTAATAGTGGACTGATAAAGGATGTAAGAGTAGACATACCATAAGATCAAGCAAAAAAGGTTAATCAACTATTTAATACACTAATACCTGAATTAAAATAATTCTTTCATCAACTGTTTTAACAATATAACTCATGAGGCCAGATTCATGTGTCTTACAGCTCTTTTATACTCCATTTCTTATAATGCAATCAGAAGTTTTGCCTTTAGGAGATGGAAGAGAAGCAATGATAAATGTTGATGTATAAATCCATAGGGAAGAATCTCATAATACCTGTAACATGAACTAAAAAATTCTTGCTAAAACTTTTAATCAAAAGACAAAGTAACCAACCAGTCCAGCAACTACACTGAGTTTATGCAACAAAAACGTGTACATGCTCACCAAAATACATATGTAAGAATGTTGATAGCAGCACTATTCCTGATAACCACAAAGGGAAAACAGCTCTGTTCATCAATTGTTGTTGTTGTTGTTGTTGTTATGTGCCGTCGAGTCAGCCCCGACTCATAGCGACCCCTCCTTGGGTTTCCGAGGCAGTATCACTACGG
>NW_006921711.1:8538794-8547494 GCF_000298275.1 Orycteropus afer afer
ACCTTCCTTCCGAGGAGTGGCTGGTGGGTTTGAACCGCCAGCCGTCTGGTTAGCAGGCAAGTGTCTTAGCCACTATGCTACCAGAGCTCCCTCTCCTTCTTTTACTGGGCCTAAAATAACAAAATTTGGCTAAGTAATCAGTCTCTAAAAATACAAATGCTTTTCAGAGGATTGAGGCTATCAGTCATTCACACACAACTGTGAATGAGTTCAGTGGCTATTCTTATCTCAACATATAGCTGATCTTATATGGAATATAGAAAAATGAGTAATTCCACAATTCTCTTTACCTTAAATTAAGATCACTTTGTTAAAAATACTAAATTTTAAATAAAACATCTGCCACCTCTTCACCCATTTCTTTTAAACATGTCTTCTTTGATCTTTCTTCTCTGCTAGGATTCAAGCCTGACATGACTCTACTTTTTTCATTTGTTAAATTTTATTAATTTCTGATTTTTCTTAAAGTCTGTTTTTTCTTTTTTTAAAAAAGATATGATCAGCTATGTGGAAAGAAATAATTACTGGTGGCATATACACCAACCTATTCATTTCAAATGTAACAGGTAGATGAAAAAGAGTTAATAGACTCCATACCCCTTTCTTTTTAACTGTTAAAGTATGATAAAGTCAGGTGTTCTTATATATGTTATATACTATGGATGCCAGATTAAAAAACAATACTTGAATGTAAAAAACAATTTTCCTATCTAAAACCTGAACACTATTAAGAAAACATCTAAATCCAAGTAGAGTTAGCAAAACAGCAAAGGCTAAACTGATTCAAGTAAGATGGTTATATCACAGTATTGAAGAACCCAATGCCAAAGGCTGAATCCACATTTTGGCCAGTTAATTCCATACTAAAGAAAAACTTTTAGCTGTCAAAGATTTTTTCCACAATCCAATGAGCCATCTGGAAAATGAGTACTGCTATTCACTAGGGCAAGATAATGAAGCTAAGATAGTCAATATTACCAGAAAAAAATAATACTACAGCACAGGTTCTTCTTCCATTTATATTCTTCAAATAACTTCTAAGCTTTGAGAAAATAGAAGAGTAGGCTCAAAAAAAAAAAAAAAAGGGAAGAAGAAGAATAGAATAATGGTACCTTTCCCCTCATGAGATATGGAAGTATTCCTCAATGTTTTTTAAAGTTTAGCGACCAGATGGGACTACAGGTTTTTTTCCCATCCTTCTTTTATGAATACAGCCCCACAATCTTCCATATGTTACAAAGGCAAAACATTTTACAATTGGACTTTTAGAAATTGGGAGATTAAGTAAATATTCTTCAAACAATATTCCTATTCATTAGCTATAGATATTAGATTTTATATAAACAACATATAGAACTCATACTTGCTTTAACATTGTATCTTATTTTGAGTGCTTTAAAATTAAAAAATGTAATTAATGTATTCATTTTCAAAGTAAAAGAACTACTTTAAATATTTGCCTTCAACTAAAATAAATTATGTAAAGGAAGTTAGTTGGTTTCATTTCTCTATTTTCTAAGGATTAAGTTTAAGCATACTTCTTGTGTTAACCAAATATATATAAAAACCCCAAGCTACATGTGTTAAGGATGAAGCTTTAACCAGTCAAAATTCATGCTAATTTAACCCACATTTTGTTCCTTCTGAAACTGTACAGTCTATAACCATGAGTTAGAATGATTTAACACCATTTATTCATAACTTATGAGTAATTCAGGGGAAATCTACCCTTCTTGTACCATTAGAGCTTAGTGATCTATCTCATCAGCAAGCTAGAAAAGCATGCTGGCCAATCAGTTCAGTCTCTTTTTGAAACAAATATATATGAGAAGTAAAATTATGCTCAGAAGGTTACTTAGAAAAAATGTGAAACTAGATGATTTAACAATCAATGGCATCAGACAAATGTATCCAACTCTAATAGGATAAGATAGGAGAAATGACAGATCTGCTTGCTGCACAGGCTAGATCACTCCTTCCCCTGAAAGTGATGAACACATTCTACCACATGTATTTCTGTATCTCCCTTTGTTTATGGAAAAGTAGGGTGATATAAACCAATTTCGGATTTCTTCTCTGCTCCTTACTATGCACCTTCTTCACTGCTGTGTTAATTGCCAGTTCAGCTTCTTCATTTGTAAAAGATGCGTAACAACACAACCTTACAGAATTGCTAAAAGGAGTAAATGAGAGAAATTTTGTTGGGTGCTTTCAAGCTGGTTTTACCTCATAATGACCCTATGTAAAACAGGATGAAATACTGCCTAGTCCTCATAATCACTGCTATGTTTGAGTCCACTCTTGTAGTCACTGTGTCAATCCACACTATCCTTAAGAGGGTCTTCCTCTTTTCCACTGACCCTTTACTTTACCAAATAGGATGCTCTTCTCCAGGGACTGATCCTTCCTGAAAACATGTCCAAAGTACATGAGACAAATTCTCACCAGTATCACTTCTAAGGAGCTTCTGGCTATGCTTCTTTCAAGACAGATTTGTTCATTCTTCTGGCAGTCTACCATATATTCAATACTCTTCATCAATACCATAACTCAAACGCATCAATTCTTCTTCAGTTTTCCTTATTCATTGTCCAGCTTTCATATCCATATGTGAATAAAAATACCATGGCTTGCATCAAGTGTACTGTAGCCCTCAAAGTGACATCTTTGCTTTTTAACACTTTAAAGAGAACTTTTGCAGCAGATTTGACCAATGCAATGCAATTAAATGAGATCGTATATAAGAAAGGAGTCCTGGTGGTGCAATGGTTAAGTGCTCAGCTGATAACCACGGGAGAAAGATGTGGCAGTCTGCTCCCAATAAGATAATAACCTTGGAAATCCTATGGAGTAGTGCTACTCTGTCCTATAGGGTTGCTACAAGTTAGAGTTAGAATTGACTTAATGGCAACAAGTTCTGTTCTAAAACCAGAGAGACAGAGAGAGAGAGAGAGAGAATATGGAATAGACAAGCACAGAGCAGAAACAGAGTATTTATTTCAAATATCCCATGTTTCTTATTCTTCCTTTAAAGAATATTCAGTTCATTAGATTTAAGATTACTTGTTTATAATTAAGGAGCTCTAGTGGTATACAATGCCTAAGGCATTTATTTGACTGCTAACCAGAAGGATGGTAGTTTAAATCCACCAGCTGCTCCACGGAAGGAAGATGAGGCACTCTACTTTGGTAAAGATTTACTGCCTTTGGAACCCAATGGGGTCGCTATGAGTCACAACTAACCCAATGGCAATGGGTTTGGGTTTTTATTATTATTAACAATTACAAACCAGACTCTCTGAGATTATACCAAGTCAGCTACATTGTATTTTGGGGTATGATAGAAATGAACAACTCATGTACATTTTATCTCTTGGGTTTATAGACAGCTGATTCCATCCTCTATTACTATTTTTTATATTTCAAAGTGCTCTCATTTATTGAGCATCTACCATGTGATAGGTACTTTACTATCTCTTATCCTTACAATTATTCTACACCTAACAACACAACAATAAGGCAACTGTTATCACCATTTTACTTAGTAAGGCTCAGAGAGTTTCTATTGCTTGCCCAATGTCAAACAGTGGTATAGCCAGGAGTAGAACTCTGTCTATTTAGCTCTAACTCTGAGCTCTTCCATTACACTACCCAACTCTCTCATCTTTTATTTTTCACTTCTTCAAAATGTCATTCTCAGAGAGTAATGACTGTAATTTGGTGAGTATCTGGTTAACAATTTCACATATAACTAGAGTTTTTTGGAAGACAAGAACACAATTCAAAGGGCTGATAAGTCAGTAAAAAAGAAGGCTGATCTAAAACAATGATACTTCAGACACAAGTAGGGCAAGACAGACACAAAGTAAGAATAACTTACTAGCTAGGGATAAATAGGGGAACAATAAGAGACACTGGACTTCAGGTTGAAATAATTTATTATTGTAGCCTGGCTATTTTCAATGTTAAGACAAACAGAGGGAGAAAAACACCCACAAAAAACTCACTAGCCTTGTCTGCCAAATCTAAGTTCAGGGGTCCTCACTCAGAGATCTATATACTGGTGGTTCTTAACTCATGTGGTAGGTCTTTAAGCTGTTAAGATTTTCCTTGCCAGAATTCCCAGTAAAAAAGAGAAAAGCAAGGTGTGGACAAAACCCTTCCTTGGAGAGCTCATCAGCACTGACACTACTTCATTTCTATCTCTCAAATAATTTCTAAGATTTGAGAAAATAAAAAGGTGGCAACTCTCTGAATGGATACATGTAAGTATTCCCTGATACTGTTTAAGGTTTAGCTACCAGATGGGAGAGTAGGTTTTTCTTTTCTTTAAATATAATCTCACAGTACTTAATTCCTAAAACAAGAAAAATCATGTTCCTTGTCCAAAACTACTTCCAGAGGTTCCTTATTCTATGAATTCTATTCTATGAGTTGGAAGAAACTGAAGGTAAATTATCACAGGGTAGAACAGTCCCACAGAAAATGTATAATTAGCATACAGGACTAAGAAGCATCCTAGCTCCTTATATTCTAAGTATGTAGCTCCATCAGGAATATTTTATAATAGATTTTATACTACATACTAACAATATGTAATACTGTTGTTAGGTGTCATCGAATCAGTTTTGACTCACAATGACCCTATGCACAAAAGAACAAAACACTGCATACTGTATGTACTGAATTCTTCCAAAAAGTCCAGTTTAAAAAACAATGAACAACACCCCTAGAATTCAAGAGTCATAGATGAGATTTTTATACCACAAATATGTGATTAGAGAGACTGTTTTTACTCTATAATATTACTTCAGGGTAGAAATTAGTAGCAAATTTACTAATATATGACAGTCGTTATTGATTAAACATACTGAATAACCTATTTTTTGAACTATAAATAATATCACAGTTAAGAGTTCAACACTTCGAAACAGTCTTATGATTTTCCCAATAACTAAAACCAAAAAAAATCTATTTTCAAAAATTTCCATAGTATTATTTTCTGAACTCAGATTTCATCTTTTATAATTAAAACATAATAAATAAGAAACTAACAATAGTGATTGATTCCAGGTATAATATGGTAGCTAGAAGACAAGCGTAGGAGGGGGTTTTTGAATTTTAAATCACATCCATCTATTACCTATTCAAAGTACTCAATTTTAACCACCAAAAAATACTGATCAGAATATGCAGTACTTCTGTAGACTCATAAGCTTTGCCCACATTTCTCCTAGAAAAGACTATCACATAAGTTTCTACAGCAAAGAAGATAAATTAACATAACAAATTGCAAAAACTAAATCCTTTTAGAATTTTTAAACAAAACAAGTATCAAAAATGTAACCTCACACTACTTTCAGTTTCATTAAAGCATGGAATATATTACCAATTTTTCCCTAAGTGAAACGCAAATTATTGTCTTAATTATTATTATTAGCTTTAAGTGGTATGTGAAAACCCAAACTGATAATTTAATTTAAAAGAAAAAGCTAATGATTAGTCCTAAGACAGCGGGCCATTTCAGATAACATAAGTGAAGACATCAATGCATGAAATACTCAAGTCAGTATTTCCATACATGGGGTGTAAGAAATCCTCCTCCATGAAAGGCCTTGAAGAATTCTCTTAAGATTTTCACTCTATAAGCTATAAAGCCCTATGTATGTACACACACACACACACACACACACACACGCCAAACCTAAACTAAACTTGTTGCCATCAAGTCATTTCCAACTCATGGTGTCCCCACGTGTCACAGATTAGAATCGAATTCCATGGGGAGATCTATTTCTTGATGGCACACTGGTTAAACACTCAGCTGCTAACCAAAAGACCTGGTGATCCTCTCCTATAAAGAGCACAGCCTAAAAAACCCCATAGGGCAGTTCTACTCTGTCACATGAGGTCAGTAAGAGTCAAAATCTACTTGATGCAAGTAGCCATCTATTAATCAAACAATCTATTTATGAAGAAAGTTTTGATACCAATTAAAGAACATGTGGGTGAGGAGGTAACTGAAAACCAGTTCTGACAAGAATTTTCGCTTGAAAAAATACTAGCTTGTAACTATTTTCCACCACTAAAAAGTCTAAAGTCCATCCTTTATATAAAAAATATAAGTGATTCATATAGAGATTTAACTAACTCAAGTCTCATTTCAATTCCTTAACCCAGCAAGTTGTCGGATCCACTGTTATGTAACTATCCAAGACTCTAACAGGAGAGTTATGTATCTATCATATTAGTAAAAAGTTAGAAAAAAATTGTTAGCTATTTGTAGTTTCTTAATCACTTCATCAAAATTATAAAACCTGGCATATTCTTAAAAATAGAAACAAAATAGCAAAACCTCTCTTCCCCAAACTGAAAATGCTGACACTGGGTACACACTCCATAAAATAAATAAAGAGTATTCTTCTTGGCTAACTTCTGCTAATTATGTAAAGTATACATTTTAAAAATCTAATGAAACTGCCAATTTTCAAGGAATAATTTATTTTTACATAAAGCTACCAAAATCTTTACTATTTCAGAGTTTTAATTCATCTTAATGTTTTATTCATTTTTGGGCTATTTATTTGCCTTCAAAGAGACCCTTACTATTTTCCCTGAAGGCTAATCAGCAAGTTCTTTTCCCCTCTGTGCCAACAGAGTCTGCAGAACAGTTTCTACTAGCTGCAGCAGAGCAACTATTCTATAGTGAATTTGATTTACCATTTAGTTAGTTAGATACTGATATTCTGATTCATGAACATCCTAGTTTATGAACATCAATGAGAAAATTGACACTGACACGTGACTGCCAACAACCAAGTCATTTTACCACTTTACTTAAAATGTGAGACTTTGTAGCTAATAATTTTGAATGAAGAAAACTGTCCAAGATAAAATCACCTCAACCAAGTCTGAAATTACACACAAATTATAAAATGGAGATTCAGAATAATCATTTAAAAATACACAATGGGACTAAATTAAGTTTAGCTGAAACCTTTGACTCAGCGCTAATGTCATTAACAAATCGGTACAGCTTGAAAAAAAAGCTTACTTCTAGCAATAGAAGCCTTAATTATTTAAAGCTAGGATTTCAACCCAGGGCAATTGTTTTCTCAAAATTTCTGTCAACTCTATTATATACAGTACCAATTCTGGAAGGAGCCTTTAATACTTTTCGAACGATACACTAGAGACCCTTAATATGCATGTAAGAAAGTAAATGATAAAACTACAATATAAATTAAAGTTACACATAGGCAAAAATGGTAAGTGTATCAAATAATCATTAAAACACATTCACCAATTATTTTGACAAAACACCCTAACTGGCTTGAAACGTCACATTCTAACAAGCAGCATACAGCAAAACTGCTTTCTCAAGGACTATCTGTAACAGTGACTAGTGAAGACCATTTAAACTATTTCTCTGATTTAACATCACTCTCTTTAACTTGTTAAATATCTTATTTTGATCAAGTACAACAATGAAACAATTTTTAAAGAAAGAATGTATAATTTTTAAAAGGCATTTAATCTCAATCCTTTGAATCAAAAGATCTGACAACTAATGCTTGATGTAAAATTAACCTTAAACAGACCACTATAACAAGCAAAATGTCTCCAAACAATTCCTTTCCTCCTTAAAACAACAACTGTACACATAAATATGGAACTATCCTCCACCTTCAGCGTGAGCAGCTAATTAATAAAGAGAATAGTTACGTTTGGAAACCAAGGGACAACACCCCCCACCTCATAAATCTCCCCAAATAACCACTTCTTCCAAGTAGAACTGAACATTATTTTTGCTAAAGCAGAATCCAACCCCGGGGAGCCTCAGCCCTTAGACAATGGTGGTTACCAGACAGTGAGTGCTGCACAGTTGGGTCCAAATGACACATTTCACTAGGCCTTGGCCACAACACACACAAACACAAGCGCGGGCACGCGCACGCACACACACACACGATCCCAAGGGGCCTATTCTAAGGTAGGGGCGTTCAAACCGCTCTAGGAGATGTGAAGGGTAGTAGCGGGGCGTCGGGGGGGTCACTAGAGGAGGATAGGCGAGAGGTGCCGATAGAGCGGAAGGGTAACTGCACTGCACGCGAGGGAGGGGACTGGAAATGGCCGATGGATTCTATATTTATTTATTTTAAGATCTTGATTTAACGGGTCCTTTCCAGGGGTTCTGTAACTAAAGCCAAACTGCGCAGCAAACACTGTGGGGTTGGGAGAGGAGTCGCTGCTCCCCCTACCCCGTGACTAGGGAGTTGGGGGGGGGCAGGGGAAACAAGTTCCTGGGCCAACACCACAGACCACTCCGATCTCCCCTCTCCCCTCCTCCACAGGAAGGGGGGAGGCTAAGACAGAGAAAAGGGGGAAAACAAGTTCCTCAGCCAACCCCACTGCCCGATCACTCCCAATAGTTACCCCTTCAATTAGAAAAGGGGAGACTAAACCGTGGAATGAGGCAGAAAAGGAGGAAATCCCACCCTTTGCTAGTCCCCCCGAAACCAACAGACTCCCGCCGGGTCTGTAAGCGAGCCCAGAAGCCAAAGGGTGGGTGGAGGAGGAGGAGCAGGAGCCCCCGAAACCAAACAAAGCGCGGCCTGAGCGTGAGCCGGGCCGAGCGGGGAAGCCGCGGCTTTTCCTGGCGGCCGGGGCCCGGCCCGGGCTGACACTGCGGCACTGGGG
>NW_006921711.1:8547794-8564505 GCF_000298275.1 Orycteropus afer afer
GCGGCTGCTGCGGGGGCTGCTGTTGCTGTTGCTGCACCGGGCGCGGCCGCGACACTCGCCTGGGTCTCCGGTTGGCGGCTCGGACGGAGTTCATTTGCCGGGCTGAGGTGGCGGCGTTGGCGGAGGGACACACACACAAACGCACAGCGAGCTCCGATGCAGAAGGGGGTGGGGAGAGGGGAAGGAAGGAAAGGGGACGAGGGAAGGGGAGATGGTAAGGGTGGAGGGGGGGAACGAGACCCCGACTCGAGAGAAAGGCCCCAGGAGACAGAGACCGACAGAGGCCGGGCGGGCGGGCCTGACGCACGGGGAAGGCCGAGGCCGCCGGGCGGGGCGGCCGTGAGGGACGGAGACAGAAAGACGGGCAGAGCGAGGTAAAGAAAGAAAGGGCGTCCGCCCGCTTGGGGATCCCGAGGCGAAGCGCGGCGACAGAGGCTGAGGAGACAGATCCTGGTCCCGCCGACTCCCGAGCGGCGTCTCCGGCGGCGGGGGGAGTGGGCGGGCGGGTGAGGAAGGGAGAAGGAGAAGAGAGGGAGAGGAGGGAGGGAGCAGGGGGCGCCCGGCTCTCTCTCTTTTTTTTTCTTCCTCCCCCCACACCCCCTGAAAGAGATTTCTGTAAGGAATTTTTTCTCTCTTTCTTCGGCCTCTTCTCTCTCCTCCCCCCTTCTCTCCTCAGCGAAGGGGAAATGAGTGTGAAGGGAGGAGATAGGGAGAAAAAGAGGCGTCGTCGTTCCTCCTCCTTAAAGGAACCTTTCCTCCTCCTCAGCCCCGTCGCCGCTGCTTCTGCTGCTGCTCCGTGGCAGGAGGAGCCATTGACACTGCCGGAGCCTCCACTCGCTCAGTTGGTCCCTCCCCGCCGTGGGGCTGGCCTGGGGCGCGGGGGAGGGCCGCGGGGTGGAGGGGGAGGGGTGATTGGGCGGGGAAGGAGAGGGGCGGGGATTCCGACCGAGCAGCCAACGGGAGGCGCCCAGACAACCTTCGGGCCAATGGGACCTAGTTTCTTACCGCGAAGTCCCTTCCTTCAACGCCCTGTTTCCTCTCTCGGGTTTCCTCCCTCCCCCGCCGAGGAGGGGGAGAAAGAGGAAAAGGGGAGTGTGGCCGGGCGGGTGATAATGGGGAGGCTTCAGGGCATATAATAGAGCCGGGGGTGGGCCAAGAGAGCGCTAGTGCATAGAGACGATTCTAGGGGAGGAGATGGTTGGAGGAAAGGGCGGGCGCTGCTGATGTAATGGGGAGAAGTGATTAATCCTTTGGTTCAGTGTTTCAGCCCTCCACTCCCACCTTCACCTGATTTTTAAAAGACAAAAAAAAAAAGTGGAACAAGGGAGTTGAGCTTCAGTATTTCAACCCTTTGCCGGTTGAGTGGATTCAGACTTATAGCGAGAGTAGAGCGGTCTCAGAGGGTTTCCAAGGCGGTAAATCTTTATGGAAGCTGTCTGCCACATCTTTCTCCCACAGAGCGGCTGGCGGACCTTTGGGTTAGCAGGCCAGAGTTTTCTGTGGTATGTAGGTTCAAAGTCTGACCTGTAGGGAGCGCTAGACGTTCTATACCCTTTAGCCAAGCTGAGGGTGTTTGCAAACCTTGGATATCTACCGAGGTGTAAGCTTGATAATCGAAGTTTGGACTTGTTTCGTAATCGTGGGCTAAAAGAAGTCATCTAAGTGTTTGAAAGGGTTTGGGTCAATGTGCGATAGACCTTTGGTCAATTTGCTTTTTGGAGAAGTAGTTTATATAATGTTCGGAAAGATGTGAGAAAAGCGAAGTAAATGTGTTAAGGCTGTGATTGTGTGACTTTTTTTTTTTTAGATCTCATAAACTCAAAGGAAAACTCCCAAGAGGAATTACCTTTTGTATTTGTATGTGGTCCCCTCAACATAAAGATTCCCCAAGGAAGGGGAGGGTCAAGGGGAATCTCTCCCCTAGCCATTGTTGTGATGACTAAAGACGTACTCTTTCTTAATTCTCACCCCCCCCCTTTCTTTTTAAATCATATTTTGGATGTGGAAAAACTGGCAGTTTATCTGAGTCTATGATTTTTAGTTTTTAGGTCATTTCTCTCATTTGAGTTTGATCAATTGCTATCTTAAGTTTGAGAGAGAATTATGTGGTTACAAAACATGATAAAAAGTAAGGCTGAAAGGGATATTCGTGTATTTGGGGAGCAGGTAAGGCATTAGGGGAAGTGGGTCAATATTGTGTAGTGTATATTGTGTAGTGTGTTTGAGTCCCTGATTTGATATGTGATAGACAAATCACCTCACCTTTTTAGGATTCAATTTTTTCTCTTTTAAATACAAACTTACTTTGGATTTTATAATCCTTTTCAATAAAAATAATAAAAAAAAAAACTTTGTGAGTGAGATGATCTCACTTTGGTCCAGAAAATGGAGAAACTTAGAAATTTAGTTTCCTCTTCAAAAAAATATTTGAGGAGGAGGGATGTTAGAAAATAGCTGAAGAACTCCATTAGGTACAAATGGGTAAAACTTTAAATTTGGTTAAAATAAACATTGGGGAAAAGTAAAATTATAGGAAACTAACATGACACTGTACATATTTAAGAAAAATGGAAAAAAAAATCCAAATTCATTGCCATTGAGTTAATTCCAACTCATAGGGAACCTCATTGGATTTCCAAGAGTGTAAATTTTTTTTTTTTCAATTGTGATTTGGGTGAAAATTTAAAGAGCAGATTCACTTTCCATACAGCAGTTCACATACACTTTGTCTCATGACATTGACCACAGTTTACCACAATGCAACAGCTCCCCTCCCACTTCCTCCCCTTCCCATTGTCCATCCCTCCATGCACTCCTGCCCCCTGAGCTGCCTCACTGTACATAAGCAGCCCTTCTTTCTCCCATGATTGTTCTCTCTAAGGAGTGTGTCTACCTGAGGTAAATGTTCAACTCATATACCTGTCTTTTGTTTGGCTGGAAACCACAGGTGTGGGTTCAGTTCCAGACCTGAAGGGGCAGCTAGGGGCCATAGTCTCAGTGGTTCCACCAGGCTCAATTGGACCAGCAAACCTGGTCCTCCCCCTTTTTTTTTTCTCCAAATGATTTTGAGTTTTCTTCCACATTGTTCTCCCTCTCTATCAAGGATTTCCTACATAGATCCCTTCCAAGTGGTTGACAGTGGTAGTTAGGCACCATCTAGTTCTTCTGGTCTCATAGTCATATAGGCTGCAGATTGGATGGTATACCAGTAGCTAGGACTAATTGTTTCCATGAATTTTGGTTTTCTTCATTCTTTTTTGCTCTGGACGAGAAAAGACCCATCATTACATCTAGATGGCAGCTTGCTAGCTTTTAAGATCCCAGTTGCTACTTGCCAAAGTAGGAGGTGAAACAGTGTTTTGTATAGTATGTTATGCCAATTGAGCTTGAGGTCCCCTGTGACTATGGTCCCAAGCCCACAGGTTCAACTACTCATTACCTCTTGGTAGCTGGCTGTTACCAAGCAATGACCACAACTTTGTTCCTTGTCAGCTGTACTATACACCTGGGAATTCTGATCATTCACATAAACTTATAGGACCAGTGTCTGCCAACCCTATGCATATTCTTGGATACACTCCCCATTTCATAGACATACCTAATCGTTCAGCCTGTCCACCCATCTATCCACCCATATACCCATGTTTGCCTTCACTGACAATGCAGTGTTGTATGTGCAAAAGGGTTCATATTCATTGTCTGTACTTCCCATGTACCTCTCTATGTCTTTCTTATCCACAATGCTGCCATATTGGTTACTCCCATTTGGTACATTGCCCTTCTCTTCACCCAAATCAAGGGCTGTAAATTTTTATAGAAGTAGTTTGCTGTCATCTTCCTCCAGTGGAGTAGCTGGTAGGTTTGAACTGCTGACCTGATTAGCATCCAAATGCCTTACACATTATGCCACCGGAGTGCCTTAATTTTGATTTTTCTAAAAATTTGCTCTTTTCTTTAAGAAGAACTTACTGGGTATGTGCTTCACTGTGTAAGGTGCTATGGGGAATACACATACATGTAACATACACACTGGCAAATCTTGGGCATAAAGCTTTTGTATTTTGGAGCGGCAAAGTTACACATTTACTAACGTTAATTCAGATGTACAAAATAATGTAGCTTGTTTATTTCTATAATTTAATTTTCTTCTTGCACCCCCACATTATCTCTCTCTCCCCCTCCCGCCCTTCTAACATATATGGTCAGCTTTCAGATTCTGTTTTCCCACTTTCCTCTGATCCCAAGATTTGCATGGGGGAGCATATTGCTGCATAAGAGATAAGACCATAATACCAAACCACTTGCCATCAGTCTATACCAACTAGTGATGATTGTATGTGGTGCAGAGTGGAACTGTTCCATAGCGTTTTCAAGTAGTCTGCTGGGTGCATTGGAGTCAGTTCTGACTTATATATTTTTCACTGACCCTCTACTATACCAAGGATGATGTCCTTCTTGAGGGACTGATCTCTCCTGATATCATGTCCAAAGATGAAGTCTTGCCATCCTCGCTTCTAGAACATTCTGGCTGTATTTCTTCCAAGACAGGTTTGTTCATTCTACTGGCCAACCAACAGCCAACTCACTGCCATCGAGTCTGATCCGACTCATAGTGACCACTCCTTGGGTTTCTGATGCGGTATCTCTAGAGAAGTAGATTGCCCAATCTTCCTTCCAAGGAGTGGCTGGTGGGTTTGAACTGCCAGCCTTCTGGTTAGCAGTCAAATGCCTTAGGCACACCACCACCAGAGCTCCTATTGTCTTCACCAACACCCTAATTCTAGTGCATCAATTCTTCTTCAGTCTTTCTTATTCATCATCCAGCTCTCACATGCATAGGAGACGACTGAAAATACCATGGCTTGAGACAGGCAGGCACACCTCAGTCTTCAAAGTGACATCCTTGCTTTTGAACACTTTAAAGAGGTCGTTTGCAGCAGATCTGCCCAGTGCAATATATTGTTTGAATTCTTGACTGCTAGTTCTGTGTGTGTTGTTTGTGGATCCAAGTAAAATGAAATCCTTGATAACTTCAATCTTTTCTCTGTTTATCATGATATTGTTTATTGGTCCACTAGTGAGAATTTTAAGGAGCTCTGGTAAAGATAACTTTGAACATTTTTGTACAAAGGAGATGTTGACACTTAATCCCATGAAATGAAGTAAAAATATGTAGAAACAAGTGACATGAGGATAGGATAATATTTTTTAAAACCTTCCAATAGACTTTCCATTAGTGTTAAACTAGTTTTTCTCTTGTACCCCATCAACCATCATAGTTCCAATAAAGGGAGTAGAACAAATGCCATCTCAACAATAAAGAAGATACAATACATAAGGAAAGTTCCAGACCTACAAGAAAGGGAGTAATCCACCATTACAGCCCTAGGAGATGATGGGGCGGGGGAGAAACAGGGGCAAGGAAGAGGTAGAGAAAGACAATCAGATCCAGTGTGCTTCCTTTCCTTTCTCTGTTAGGGTGGAAAAGAGAAAAAGTATATATTTGGAGGATTCCGATAGACACAGGGAAATCCAAGAAAAATGAGGATAGTGCATACTTGTGAGAGCTTGAGATTGCTAAAAGTTCTTCTTTCAGTATGACAGCAAGTTCAATCTGATGTAGGGAGAATAGTGCAACACTGATAGCGGGAGGTGACTAGACAGGCAAGCCAGAAGTAAGGCTCCTGGCTCATCAAGGCCTACATGTGGTATTCAGGGAATCCAGAGATTCCCTTGTGTCTCAGTGAAAAGATAGAGTGGCACGAAGAGGATCAATAGACTTGTAGAGAGTTGGAGTCAGAATAAGAGGTTGCAGTGTGTGGGGCAAATGGCTAAAGTTATAGACTTGAGCAAAAGGAACTAGCATGACACCTCAAAATGAAAGAAATGAATAATTTTATCTCTGATGTTAGCAGTCTTGCTATAGGACACACTAGCCACTCCATACAAAAAGGCAAGACAAAGGTACATAGGCCTATGTGGCTCAATAGCCCTTCCTTGGTATCATGTAAGTCTCCCTCAGTGCCACCATCAGCCCATTAGTCACTATGTGAATTTAAAAAAAGGCATTCCCTTTGTCAAGACACTTTACTTCCATCTCTCAGAAAATTGTCATAATATACTGATTTTGTTAAAGCAAGGCATTTTACAGCCATATGCCAGAGATTTGTCATAGTAAATTTAGAAATCTAGGATGCTGAAGATGTAAAAGACACTCAAGTGGAATGAGGGATATCATTGTTGATGTCAGATGGATCTTGGCTGAAAGCAGAGAATACCATTATTAACTATGCAAAGGCATTTGACTTTATGAGTCATAACAAATTATGGATAACACTTCAAAGAATGGGAATTCCAGAATACTTAACTGTGCTCATGCAAAACCTGTATGTAGACCAAGAGGCAGTTGGTTGGACAGAAAAAAAAGATACTAATGGTTTGAAATCAGGAATGGTGTGCATTAGGGTTGTATCCTTTCACTGCATTTATTCAGTCTGTATGCTGAGCAAATAATCCAAGAAGTTGGATTTTATGAAGAAGAACATGGCATCAGGATTGGAGGAAGACTCATTAACAACCAGTGATATGCAGTTGACACGACCTTGTTTGCTGAAAACACAGAGGTCTTGAAGTATTTACTGATGATGATCAAAGATTCCAGCCTTCAGTATGGATTATACCTCAACATAAAGAAAACAAAAATTCTCACAAAACAAAGAAAACAAACTCACAGCTGTTGAGTCGGATCCGACTCATAGCAACTACTCCTTGGGTTTCTGAGGTACGTGTGTGGAATTTAGAAGCTGTTAGGATGGCCTTTGGAGATTATTAATCTTATTTCTGTATTTGACAATCTGGGAAACTAAAGTTCAAAGAAGTAAGGTAAGAAAACCAAATTTCACAAGTAGTTAGTAGCAAAGTTGCTACCAGCCAATCTAGTGCCCTTTCCATTCACAGGTATTACAGACTCTTAATTCTGACTAAGGAGCTCTGGTGGCACTGTCGTTAAGGCATTGAGCTGCTAACCAAAAGATGAGTGGTTTGAACCCACCAGCTGCTCAGCAGGAGAAAGAAGAGGCAGTCTGTTTCCATAAAGATTTACAGCCTTGGAAACTCTGTGGGGGTTGCTGTGAGTCGAAATCAGACTCATTGGTTGTGGGTTTGGTTTGGGTAATTCTGACTAATACCCAAAATGTTCCGGAGGTCTTCATCACCAGGTCCACTTATGTAAGCAAATAATCCTGCCAATTAGCTGTCATAAAAGTTACATGTTATAAAAAGACAGGTGAAAAATCTAAAGGTTTTTTGTTTTGTTTTGTTTTTAGTTTGGTGTAGGAGACTCCCAGAATTATTTTAGTATACACTTAGCATAATTTCAGAGGACTCAATTCCCTCAGGGTTTACTCTCGCTTCAAGAACATCACAAATGTTTGTTTTTCTCAACTAATTACTGGTGCTTAACAGGTTAGTGTACTTAAAATTATTTGTTTATAAAACCTATCACAATAAGAGTGTGGAAAAAATAAGCTCTTTAATCATTTTAATACCTGGCAGGTGATATTTACTGTGATTTTTAAATTATAATTTTTACCATTTCAAAGAATCAGCTTCCCTTTCCTCTGTCATTCTGTCACCTAGTCCCAAGCCATCAGCACTCAGTCAGTTACATAAGACACCTCAAAGCTGCTCATTCCTTTTATGTCATTTAGAGAATTGGTTTGATCTGAATATGGTTTTCCTGAAGGAATAACCAGCTCTGTTTAAAATATCCTTGTTAGAGTATGAATGACTTATCTCCCTAAGTTGCAAAAATGTATTTTTTAGTACATGCTCAGATAATATTTTATCAGTTAGGTGGTGAAAATTAACTTGGAACTAAGGTTTTAAATGTAATATATATGTGGAAAAACCTGGTAAGCACACAATCTATTGATACTCATGAGGCTATCTTAAAGGAATTATAGAGTTTAATACTTTTCCCTATGGAATAATATAGACATAACCCTATTAAAAGATATTAATTATGTTTAAGATTTGGATGGGCTGTGATAGACAGTTGTAAATCCTTATTTTTACTTTTTAAAAGCAGAACCCAGTTTCTAAGCATTGAGTGAACACTAGGTCAGAATTATAGAAGCATGATATGTTATGGAAAAACTCATAGGTAATAGAAGTGTAGACAGATCTGAGAATAGAAGACCAAGAAGGAGCTTTGCCATTTATTGACTGTGTGACTTTGGGCAAATTTCTTAACCTCTCTGTGCTTCAGTTTCGGCCTTTGTAAAGTGGGGGTGATAATAGTATTCATATTGTGAGATTGTTGTGAAAGTTAAGTAAAGTAAAACCTATAAAATGCTTAGACCAGTGCTTGGTTCATAATAAGGGTTTAGTAAACTGTTAGCCATTATTATTATTACTAGTAATGGTGGTGGTGGTATGATTTCAGGCCTTATTTATTTCAAGATTACACGGACATTTTAGGTAGGAAAGCAGGTATGACTATTGATACAAGGAAAAGTGCCTAGAAATGAATGACATTAAATATTTTTTAGAAAGGCAAGGGAATACAGGCAACACCAGTGAAGACTGTCAAGGAGAACAATAATAGTTGGCGATCAAGCATAAATTGAAACTGATGGGAGGAGATCCTCCTGTGCAGAATTTGTCCACTCTGGCAATATTTGAACTGAGGGTCTTGTGGTACATGCAAAATGCACTAACATTCTTTTATAATGGAAGCCTTTTAAGAATCTGAGGAGTAAGTCAAGAAACAAATGCATGAGCCTAGGGAGAAAAAGAAGAAAGGTAACAGTTAGAAGATCATCTGTGTGAGAGGAGGAATTGGACCAACTTAAGTAGCAGGTTAAAATTTTAAAAACTAACCTGGGTTTACTTTAAAGGAGTAGTGGAACGGTAGAAAGAAAAGGGACAAACCTATATACCAATGTTTGTTGCATCACTTTTCACAATAGCCAAAAAGTAGAAACAACCAAAATATCCCTCAACAGATGAATGGATAAACAGAATGTGGTATATACACACAAAGGAATATTACACAGTCATAAAGAGAAATGAAATTCTGATGCATGGTATAATATGAATGAACCCGGAAACCTGCTGAGTGCAGTAAGTCAGTTGCAAAAGGGCAAATACTGTATAATATAGAAACTAAAGATTATTGATGGTTACCAAGGGAGGGAAGGAGGGGGAATATTGGGAATTTATGTTTGGGGGGCATTGAGTTTATGTTAATGATGGTGGAATATTTTGGAAAAGGTACCAATAATGGTGTCCACAACATGAAAAATGTAATCAATATCATTGAATTGTAAATGTGGAAGTTGTATTGGCAAATGTTTTGGTGTGTCTATTTTCACTACAATAAAAAGGGGGGTGAAAGAGAAAAGAAAGGAAAGAAGGAGAGAGGGAGGGAAGGAAGGAAGGAAGAAATAAAAGAAGGAAGGGAAGAAGGAAAGAGAAGAGTAGCAAGAATCCCCTGCTGCAGAGAAAGAAATGCATGGGGTAGCACAAGTTACTTAAGGATTGGAAAATTTGAAAGTTAAAGGAAGTAGGATTTTAGGGGCAACATTCAGGGTATTAGAGAGAAGAGTATTTTGGAGTTTAAGGTCTTTGGAGTTCAGTTTACAATGACTCATTGCCATGGTGTCCATTCCTTCTCATGGCAACCCTATAGGACAGAGTAGAACTGCCCCATAGGGTTTCCAAGGCTGTAAATCTTTATGGAAACAGACTGCCACATCTTTCTCCTGCAGAGTGGCTGGGGGGGTTCAAACTGCCAGATTTTGGGTTAGCAGCCAAGTGCTTAACCACTGTGCCACCAGGGCTTTTCACTTTACAATAGGAAGGGAATTCATTTTGGACTCTTAATTTTTCTGAGAATTTAATAATGGGAAGGGCTTTACATTGTTCAGTGTTCAGCCATTTGTTGTTTTATTTGGACTTTTCAAATAATCTGTTGACCGATTTTGGACAATATGACTAGATAGAATTTTAGATAGTAATAGACTAGGGAGTAAATGTTTGGCCTAAGATGTAGTGTGACCTTGAAGTTAAATTGATTAATGACCCATTCTAACCCATTACAGAAACTTTGGGAGCAAAACCTGAACCATTCATCTCATTGGTCCCAGGAAATTATCATGATGAGCAGTGATAGTAGCTAAGGGAGCTGCTGATCTCCTCAGAAAGGGGCAGCCTACATGAACAGCCCTTGTTGAACAAAGGTGTGATTATTGAGCCTAATTGTTTTAAGAGAGAATAAATAACGATGGGGTAAGGGGGATGTTCATCCTCTCTCCCAGCATTTCTGCCAGGAGCTGGGGAAGGACAAAACTTCCACCCTAGTTACTTCTTCCCTATCTACCTTCTTATCAGCTCCCTTGTAAGTTAAAGTGGTGGGGGTGTGGAGGGGCTACCTCTGATGAGAGGACCTAATTTTCCTCCTCTCCTTTTCCCCCAACTCCACGGGTCTGGCAGGCCAGCCTCATCCTGGCACCTGGTCAAGTTAATGGACTTAAGCTCAGCTGTTAAGACCTTGATTCATGAATCTGGTTCTTATCCTTACTCTCACTCTTCTTTCTTCTGGCACACTTACTACTCAAGATTTAGATTTGGAATCAGAAAAGCAAGAGGTCTCATTTATGCATCCTGCACCCCACCCAGCCTTGACTCAAGCTTCACTTTAAGTTTGGGCATTTGCCTGCTTATTAGTAAAATAGTACTAGAGTTCTCACTGGGTTGTGGATACAGGTGTGCATGCTCCTTCAGGGAAGATGGGAGGCAGAAAAAGTGAGGGTAGGGTTTGGGTTTGGACCTCTCCAAATTTCTAACACTGTTTTCAGGGACAGATGGGACAGACGGTTATTTTCTACCTTTTAAAGCCATGAACATGTCTTACAAGAGATTGTCTAACTCAGACATACCCACAAGAAAAATGACGAAAGACAAGAACTTCAGAAAAGTTAGAGTTGCTTTTATGACATAAACACTACAAAGAAAAACTAGTAAATATATTTTGAACAAGAGTTTGCAGCTGTTATTTGCTTCTGTGATGGATGAATGAGTTAGCTATTCAAGTTATATGTGGTGGAAAACATGAAATGTAAGACAACTCCAAATAAGTGAAAATGTTTTTATATTCAATACATATAATAAATTTTTATTTTGACCATAAAGAGCTATATACATTTTGTATTAATAGAAAATGAGTCTCTCTCTGCCTTCTGCTATTTAAAAAACATTGGTTTGAAGTAGTGCCAGATTAGTCCTTTTCCCAGGGCTCCCACGTGACCTGAGCCACTCCTTTCCCTGTTTTTCACCCTATAATATATGCTTGCTTAGTTTGTGCTGCCTACTATATATACAGCTTCATCTTCCATGGCTCCCTTTGAAGAGATAGGCCACTGCAAGGAGATGTGACATTAGAGAGGAAGGCAAGAGTAAGAACTGAGAAGATAAGGAGAAAAAAATTCAATTTCCTTTTTAAAAAATAAACTACATTGTCCATGCATATGATGGACCTTCATTTGCCAAATGCTGCTCTAGAGGGAAAAGTGTCATAAATCTCATATGTGTCAACCATGTCAGATGGCCTTGGTTCTCTGGAGCTCCTGCCTCTGTCTCATATTCAGGGTGAATCATTAAGGTCAGTAGAACACCCATTACATATAAAATAATTTTGAGAACGCTTTAATATATTTGTACAATACACAGCTGGAGAAGGGGCCATGGTGTGTAGTTACAGGCTTGGGGGTGTGAGAACATTGAGGGGTCTTACCCAATCCATTCTCATAACTTCCCTTCCCCCATTTCTAGGTAGTCACTGAGTATAGAAATTATCAGTCATGAAAATGAAAATTAGGGAATTGATCTTTTTGCATAAGTAAAACCCTCTTAGCTATTACTCACCTAGGATCATAAATGAAAGGAGTCAGACTTTTGAAAACAAACAGATCAGCAGATTAAACACCCTCCAGAGGTCTAATAGCCCTAGTTAAAAATGCTCAGTTAAAAAGTAAACAAGAGATACTCATCAAACATGGATAGTTTTTAGCAGAGAAGCTTGTGTTTTGTTTGTTTGTTTGTTTTTTTGAGGGAATGCTGCTTTGGTAAAATGAAGATCCATCTTGTTCTGACAAGAAGGAAATAGGGGTCTTTAGTCATTACAGACCTCATTTAAGGGACCAGGATCACCACCGGATGTGTCTCTCTCTTGATACGAATCAGCTTCGTTACGTGACTTATTTTAATGAATGGTTAACACAAAATTGAGGGTCTTTTTATTTTGAAATATGTTGTTGTTGTCAGGTGCCATTGAGTATGTTCTGACTCCTAACGACCCTATGTGCAACAGAACAAAACACTGCCTGTCCTGTGCCAGCCCCACAATCCTTACTATTCCTGAGCCCATTATTGCAGTCACTGTGTCAGTCCATCTCGTTGAGGGACTTCCCCTCTTTCATTGACCCTCCACTTTTACCAAGCATGATATCCTTCTCCAGGGAATGGTCCCTTCTTGTCAGACCAAACTAGGTCAGACGAAGTCTGGCCGTTCGTGCTTCCAAGGAGCATTCTGGCTATACTTCTTCTAGGATAGATTTGTTAGTACTTTAATTATCCTTCTCAACACCACAATTCAAAAACATCAGCTATTCTTCAGTTTTCCTTATTCATTGTCCAGCGCTCACATGCCTATGAAGTGACTGAAAATACCATGGCTTAGTTAGGTGTACCTTAGTCTTCAAAGAGTTATCTATGCTCTTTAGCACTCTAAAGAGGTCTTTTGCAGCATATTTGCCCAGCGCAATACAATGTCTGATGTCTTGGATTCCTTCCATTGGTGTTGATTGTGGAACCAAGTATTATGAAATCTTTAACTTCAATCTTTTCTCTATTTATCATGATGCTGCTTATTGGTCCAGTTGTGTGGATTTTCAATTTTTTTAATATTGACATGTAATCCACACAGCAGACTGTGGTTCTTAATCTTCATCAATAAGTGCTTCAAGTCATGTTCACTTTTCAGCAAGCAAAGTTGTGTTGTCTGCATATTGTAAGTTGTTAATGAGTCTTCCTTACCCCAGTCCTGATGCCACATTCTTTTCATATAGTCCAGCTTCTTGGATTATTTGCTCAGCATACAGATTGAATAAGTATGGTGAAAAGATACAACCTTGATGCACTCCCTTCCTAATTTTAAACTATGCAGTATCCCCTTGTTCTGTTTGAATGACAGCCTCCTGGTCCATTGCCAAGGGGGCAGGGAGTCTGCATCCTCTGACCTTTTCTAATCCCACAAGAAGAAGACAGACTCACCATCAGTAGCCCACAGCCTATCCCTGCGAGGCCAGATATGCTGCCTCCCTCCAGCCCTTTCATCAACCCTGACACCAACCCTCCCTCCTGCAGTTCCCACCACCTCTCTACTGGGTTTGATAATTTGCTGCAGTGGCCATACAGAACTCACAGATAATGGAATTTATTAGGGAAGCAACAGGCTACAATTCAAGTTCAGAAATGCACTCAGTCTCTCGCAGCCAGCCATCTCACTTATCAGCCAGCAGTTTCTCTCTCAGCAGCACATGTCTCTTGTGTCTCTCTCTCAGCAATTTGTTATAATCCACACAGTCAAATACTTTTGCATAGTCAATAAAACACAAGTAAACATTTTTGTGGTATTCTTTGCTTTCAGCCAAAATCCATCTGACATCAGCAATGATATCCCTCATTCCATGTCCTCTTCTGAATCCAGCTTGCATTTCTGGAAGTTCTGTGTCAATATACTACTGCAACTGTTTTTGAATTATCTTCAGCAAGATTTTACTTGCATGGGACTTCTGGTAAGATGGTGGAATAGGCAGACAAGCTACACAAACCCTCTTCAACAAACAAAAGAGAAACCAATTGACAGAGATATAGAAGATAATCCTGGAGCCCTGAGCTTTCAAAGGAAATATACAGAAGTGGATTAGGCACCAACTACTGAAAGAACCTGAATGAAAACAGGGAGTATGGAGACAGACGGAGGTATGGACTGTCAGGTAGTCTGATGGCACCAAAAGCCTGAATATTTCCAAGTGGTGCTGGGACATGAGAACTGACCTGAAGATCAACCCTGATCACCAAGGGCTGCAGGGAAGACTGCACTGGTGGCCAGTGACTAGGAAGGAAAGCAACAAAGAGGGAGACAACTCAAGCTGTGGACTTTTGGCTGTCTGGAGGGTGCAGCCATTTTGATGGTTTATAAGTGGTGGCCATTTTTTGATATTTAAAGTGACTGAGGGTGCAGCCATTTTGAATGTTTACAAACAGTGGCAATTTTGGGTATTTAAAGTGACGGAGGGCACAGCCATTTGAAATGTTTGCAAGACACGACCATTTGGATATTTAAAGTAACAGCACTCTCATTTAGATTCCAGGGACCTAAGAACAGACTCCACTTGCTAAGGACGGCAAGGACATATAGGAGGCTGACAACAGGAAAGGAAACAGGTGGTGAGTATATAAGTGCTGCCAACTAGCAAATAGAGGACGATAGTACCCTGCTTACTTAGATAACATCCAAACAAAACAAAGAAAATGAAACTCTTGGGCAAATCACTCCAACATACAATCACCAATTAAATATAAACACAAAAATTTCACAATGTCTTGGAGACGACAGAGCATCACAGTCCACACAAAGAAACAAGACAAAGCAGGAGAAACAAGGGACCAGGATACAGACCCAGAACACATCCCTGAGGAAGAAGCAGCATTAGAATTCCCTGATAAGAAATTCAAAAGAACTATACCTAGGTACTTTCAACAGATTGAGAGACAGGTCAAGGAAAACAATGACAAAATTGAGGAAAACACAGAGAAAACCCTAGAACAATTTTGACACAACATGAAAGAACAAAATGACAAAATAAATGAAAAATTAAAATGATGCAGAATCTACAGATAGAAATCCAGAAGATTAATACTAAATTTTCAGATATAGCTAACACATTGATGGGAAAAGGAGTAGAAATGAATCAATGGAAGACAGAATTAGTGAGATTGAAGAAAATACCTCAATACTTCTTTGGAAAGGGGTCAATCAGAAAAAAGATCAAAACAAAATGAAGAAACCTAAGTTTCATGTGGGATATCATCAGAAGGAATAGCCTATGTGTAATTGGAATTCCAGAACAGGAAGAGACAAATAAACCACAGAGAAAACTGTTGAAGATTTGTTGGAAGAGAATTTCCCTGATATGATGAAAGATAAGAATATATTCATTCAAGAAGTCCAATGAACCCCAAACAGGATAGACCCCAAAAGAAAATCACTACGACATATCATCATCAAACTCACCAAAACCAAAGACAAAGAAAGAATCCTGAAAGCACCATGAAAAAAATGAAAAGTTACTTACAAGTGGCAACCAATAAGACTAAGCTCAGTTTCTCGGCAGAAACCATGCAGGTGGGAAGACAATGGTATGATATATATATATAAAACCCTTAAAGAAAAAAAATTCCAACCACTAATTATATACCCAGCAAAACTGTCCTTCAAATATGATGGTGAAATTAGGACATTTCTCAATAAGCAGAAATTAAGGGAATTTGTTGAAACCACACCAACCTTACAAGAGATGCTGAAGGGAGTTCTTTGGACAGAGAACCAAGAACAGCAAACAACAACTGACCATTAACACACATGATGACATAACCCAGAAACCAATCTAGTTATGGAAGTATCCAAGGTAAATAAGCCTACAAGATTGTAAACAAGGAACTGGAGACATCAATTGACAAATGAGGACAACTACAAACCAAAAAGAGGGAAAAAATTGTGAAGTTACAAAACTTCTAAATGGTAGGGAAGTCAAGACAACTGCAAGATAGAATGGACTGTTCTAAACTTGGGAAGAAAATTATAAATCTTGGGAAGAGTAACCTCAAAGAAAAATGATAAACCTTCACATCAAAATAAAAAAGAGGACAAGCACAAATATTTAGCAAATACTAATCCTACTTCCATAGTGATACTGCCTTGGAAACCCAAGGAGGGGTCGCTATGAGTCGGAGCCGACTTGACGGCACATAACAACAACAAAACAATAGTAATGAAGGAAGTGACACACGATTCATAAACAAAACAAGCTCAGCACAGAAATTATATGGAACAAAGAAATCAGCAACACCATGAAAAAGCACATAACAAAATGACAGCAACAAATTCATAACCAGAAACAAATCAAACTCACTGCCATAGAGTCAGATCCGACTCATAGTGAGCCTCCTTGGGTTTCTGAGGCAGTATCATTAAGGAAGTAGATTGCACCCCTTCCTTCCGAGGAGTGGCTGGTGGGTTTGAACTGCCAGCCTTCTGGTTAGCAGTCAAATACCTTAGGCAATACACCAACAAATTGATACTTGTCAATAATTACACTGAATGTCAATGGATTAAATGCACTGCTCAAGAGACAGAGAGTTGCAGACTGGATAAGAAAACATAAGCCATCAATATGTTGTCTACAAGAGACACACCTTAGAGAGAAAAGCAAAAAAATTAGACTACAAATCAAAGGCTGGAAAAAGATGTATCAAGCAATTGGCAACCACAAAAAGCAAGAGTGGCAATATTAATTTCTGATAAAATTGACTTTAAGACAAAAACCACTGTTCTGGTTACCTAGTGCTGCTCTGACAGGAATAT
>NW_006921711.1:8581443-8591064 GCF_000298275.1 Orycteropus afer afer
TGTCTGTGTTAATTGGTTTCCCTTTTCTTTGTTGAAGAGGGTCTGTGCAGTCTTTCTGCCTATTCTGCCATCTTGCCGGAACTCCAAATTAAATTCTTATGTGCATCAAAGGACTTATCCACAAAAATGAAAACAGAACCTACAGAATGGAAAAAATATTTGGCAATGAAATATCTGTTAAGGGACTTATCTCTAAAATTTATAGAAAACTCCAACACCCCAACAACAAAAAGATTAACAATCCACTTAAACAATGGGCAGAAGACATGAATAGACACTTCACCAAAGAAGATGTCCAGGCGGCTAGGAAATACATGAAGAATTGCTCACTATCATTAGCCATCAGAAAGATGCAAATCAGAACAACAATGAGATATCATCTCACCCCAGCACTAATGTCAAAGTTCAGTAAGACAGAAAATAACAAATTCTGGTGAGGATGTAGAGAGATTGGGACTCTCATACACTGCTGGTGGGACTGAAAAATGACACAACCACTGTGGAAAGCAGTACGGTGGTTCCTTCAAAAGTTTGAATTAGAAATATCATTTGATCCAGTAATCCCATTACTAGGCATATATCCTAAAGAAGCTAGAGCTAGGACAAGAACAGATATATGCACACCCATGTTCATCGCAGCACTATTCACAATAGCAAAAAGATGGAAGCAACCTAGGTGCCCGTAACAGAAGAATGGATAACCAAACTATGGTACACACATGTAATGGAATATTATGCAACACTAAAAATAATGTGGAATCTGCAAAACACCGCAAAACATGAATGAACTTGGAGGACATTATGCTGAGTGAAATAGGTCAGTCACAGAAGGACAAATATAATATTAGTTAATTATTGTAAAATGTCAAGGAAAGGTTTATATATGGAAGGAAACTTTCTTTGTTGGTTACCAGGGGTGGGAAGAGAGAGGAGGGAACACTGCCGGGAAAAAAAAAAAAAATGCATTGACCCATGTCACTTTAGTTTTGTGTAGTTCACTGTGCATAAATTATATTTCAATAAATGTATTTTTTAAAAAATATTTTACTTGGATGTGATAGTAATGATATTGTTCAATAATATTCACATTCTGTGGGATCACCTTTCTTTGGTATGGGTACAAATATGGATCTCTTCCAATCAGTTGGCCAGGTAGCTGTCTTCCAGATTTCTTGGTATAGACTAGTGAGTGCCTTCAGCATGGCATCTGTTTGTTGAAACATCTCAGTGGTATTCCATCAATTCCTGAAGCCTTCCTTTTCACCAATTCCTTCAGTGAAGCTTCAACTTCTTGTTCAATACCATTGGTTCTTCATCCTATGCTACTTCCTGAAATGGATGAACATTAACTAATTCTTTTTGGTACAGTGACTCTGTGTATTCCTTCCATCTTCTTTTGATGTTTCCTGCATCATTCAATATTTTGCCCATAGAATCTTTCAATATTGCAACTCAAGGCTTGAATTTTTTTCTTCAGTTCTTTCAGCTTGAGAAATGTGGAGCATGTGGGAAGTAAGTGGGCAGGACAAGAATTGTTTACCTACAAACCAAGGTCAAATGAACAAATACAACCAGCTATTCTTGCTGTCTCCACTGATCATCCTTTCTAATGAGCCTAAATTAGCTCTAGTCCCTCTGATTCCAAACCAGTGGCATCACTAAAGGGGTGTGGGGGGTGTGGATTACACTGGATGACATCAAAGTTACTGTCTACAAAAGTTTTGTGTAGTATTTCAGCAGAATTTTTTTTTTTTTTTCTAAAGACCAGGTTTGCTGGTCTTATAGAGCCTGGTGAGACCCCTGAAACTGTGGTCCTTATCCACATTCCAGGTCTGGAACTGAAGTCACTCCTGTAGACAGGCATATGGAGTGAACATTTACATAGGTAGATATACTCCTTGGAGTGATCAATCATGGGAGAACAGAAGGGCAGTGTTTGAACAGGGAGATAGCTGGGGCTGAGGGGTGGGGCTGGCTGGGAATGCAAGGGAGGAAAGGACACTGGGAAGAGGTAACTACTGGGAGGAAGTGGGAAGAGAGCTGTTACATTATGGCAATTGCAGGCAATGTCATGAGACAAAATGTGTCTGAACTGCTGTATGGAAACTGAATTTGCTCTGTAAACTTTCACCCAAATCACAATAAAAATTAAAAAAAAGAAATTTTTTATTTTAAAATATAAATATCCTTGCAGTTAGTTATAACAACAAAACATTTTTCCTAAGTCCAGCTTACCTGTATCAATATGCTTACAAGGCTAAAACTCTTTGCTAATTTATTTTTGAACCTTCTGCTGTGCTCCAGTCAGAGCTGTCATTATTACTCAATTACAATGACTCATAGAATCATGTGGTTTCATCTATACACACTCTTGTTTGCTGCCGGTGTTTTTATAATCACTGATTTTATCAAGTTTTCTAGTGTTTTAGCTAACATATTGTGATAAGTAGTATTTGTGAACCTATACCAACAACTTTGTTTTGAGAATGAAGTAGTAATTAAAGAAAACAGGAGAAAAGTCAATAAAGGGTTCTCCTCAGTTACTAATAATTCAATATAGAAACAATTTACAATATTATTTTGTTAGTATTCATATAAGAAATACTACATTTAAGCAATTTACAACTATATTTTATTACATATTATTCTGTACTTACCAAAAAAAATTCTATGCTTAAAATCAATAATAAACGTTACTAAGGATTCTGTATGATCTGGTCTGTGAGAAGGTCCACGGGTGCAGGAGGACAACATGAGTTACTGCACTGGGTAATGCAGTCCTAGTGATGCCACTGCTCCAATCTCTAGTATCCTGATTTTGATGACATGGGTTGTGATCTCTTTTTGTTTCTTACCTTGTTTCCTGTTTGCTGTATCTGCTTCTCCCAAGATCCTCATCTCAATGTTGTGGACCCTGATCTAGTAATTTGACCAACATTTCCTGCTTCCTTGCTTGATAATTTAACTTGGCACTATAATGAAGTGGAAAAAAATGTGGATTTTGCAGTCAGGATTTTAATCTTGACAATGCCACTAACTAACAGGCAGACTTGGGTAATGCATCTCTCTGTGGATCAGTTTCATTTTTGGTAAAATGAGGATTACGATGTCTGCCACATAATACACTCTCAGTAAATAGTGGCTATATTACTGTTGTTGTTAGGTGCCATCAAGTAAGTTTTGACTCATAGTGACCACATGTACGATGCAATGAAACATTGCCTGATCCTATACCATCTTCGCAATAGTTGCCTATAGGCAACTATAAGTTTAGCAGGGCTGTAATCTTTATGGAGGCAGACTGCCACATCTTTCATCCCCAGAGCAACTGGTAGGTTCTAACCACTGACCTTAGTTAACAGCCAAGTGCTTAACCACTGAGCAACCAGGGATCCTTGGGCAAGCTTTATGTCACTAAGGAGTCAGTTTCTCTTAGGCTTCAATCAGTAGGACCTGTCACTAAGGCCATGGCACTTAGAGCTCTGCTTCTTTCCAGTCTGCCGTCTGCAAGGTCAGTTTTAGCCTAAAGCTGGCAGCCTTCATGATCTCAAGATAGCTCCCAATAGGTCCTAAGAATACTTGTTTCCTCATCCACATCTAGAGAGAATGACTTGATCCCACCTGTTCAGCAAGTATCTTGATATTCACTTGCTTAAATCACATGCCTGCCCCTGAACCAAAAACTGCTCATAGGAAGATGGAATGTGATGGCTGGTTTAAACTAATCAATGAGTGGGTCAGCTGTTCTGGAAGTACATGGGCTACATGGGGAAGGGTAGTTTCCAAATGAAAATCAGTACTGTGGAAGCAAGTACCTGTGTAGATAAGACTAAGACACTGAGGAAGCAACCAACAATTGTTCACTGTAGTAGCTATTATTATTTTTTGGCTTTCTTGGTCTTTGGTTCATTGCTATTGCCTATATCTTTGGAAACTGAAAAAAAAAAAAAAAAAGACAACAGAAGCTGAGAAAGCTCTAAAAACAAACAAACCAAAAAAAAAAAAAAGTTGCCATTGAGTCAATCCCAACTCAGTGGCACCCATGTGTGCATGTCAGAGTAGAACCATGCCCCATAAGGTTTTCAAGGGTGATTTTTCAGAAGTAGATCACCAGGCCTTTTTTACAAGGTGCTTCTAGGTGGACTCTAACCTTCTTAGATTACCAGCTGAGCATTTTAACTATGTTAATCATGCTCATGAGGAACTTCCTGTACATAGACCAGTAGGCTGTTGTTCAAAGAGAACAAGGGCATACTGCATAGTTTAAAATCAGGAAGGGAGTGCATTGGGTTGTATCCTTTCACCATGCTTATTCAATCTATATGCTGAGCAAATTATCTGCGAAGCTGGACAATATGAAGAAGAATGTGGCATCAGGATTGGGGGAAGGCTCAACAACCTGCAATATGCAGAGGACACAACCTTGCTTGCTGGAAGTGAAGATGATTTGAGCACTTACTGATGAAGATTAAAGACTACGGTCTGCAGTATGGATCACATCTCAACATAAAGAAAATGAAAATTCTCACAACTGTACCAATAAGTACCATCATGATAAATGAAGAAAAGATTGAAGTTGTCAAAGATTTCATATAACTTGGTTCCACAATCAACATCAATGGAAGCAGCAGTCAAGACATCAGACATGTATTTCACTGGGCAAAAGTACTAAAGACCAAAGATGTCTCTTTGAAGATTAAGGTACGCCTAACCCAAGCCATGGTATTTTCAATCACCTCCTTTGCATGTGAGAGCTGGACAATGAATAAGGAAGACCAAAGAAGAGTTGATGCTTTTAAGATGTGGTATTGGCAAAAAATATTGAAAGTACCATGGACTGCCAAAAGAACTAATAGATCTGTTCTGGAAGAAATACAGCTGGAATGCTCCTTGGAAGTGAGAATGGCCAGACTTTGTCTGACCTAGTTTGGTTATGTTGTCAGAAGGGACCATTCCCTAGAAAAGGATATCTTGCTTGCTAAAGTGGAGGGCCAACGATAAAGGGAAGGCCCTCAACAAGATGGATTGACACAGGGGCTGCAACGATGGGCTCAGGTATAGCAAGGATTGTGAGGCTGGCACAGGACTGCGCAATGTTTCATTCTGTTGCACATGAGGTCGCTGTGAGTCGGAACTGACTCAATGACACCTAACAACAATAACAACAACATGATAATCACTTGTACCTCCCAGGGTCTGTAAAGATATATCTTATTTCTAGTGATTATATTTTTTCTAGCAAAGAAACATCAGTAAGTACAAACATACTGGTTTAATTTAACTAGGTGTTAGGTATCTGGAGCATCAACCAAACAAGAAGCTAAATGGTCTGTATGAAGGGGCTTAACAGGTATGAATGTCAAGGATGGAGAGCAGGGAGAAACTAGAAAGATGATGACTTACCAAAATGTCAAATCAGAAGGGTGAAGTTCATTATTGGAACCAGGTTAGAAGCTGTGACATAAGTCGGCACAAAGGGTCTGGCTGACAAGTTGTTGTTGTTATGTGCCGTCGAGTCGGACCCGACTCATAGCGACTCCTCCTTGGGTTTCCGAGGCAGTATCACTACAGAAGTAGATTGCCCCATCTTCCTTCCGAGGAGTGGCTGGTGGGTTTGAACCGCCAGCCTTCTGGTTAGCAGTCAAGTGTCTTAGGCACTACGCTACCAGAGCTCCCTTGTTGACAAGGGGAGGGGGCATTCCCCAAAGCAGAATTGACAGATGATCAAAAATGTGATTGTGACTGCTCTGCTTGCCCCTTTGCAGCTCTACTTGGGCCTCTACTCTTTTTGCCCTTCCCCCTGTCAGTCCATCACCAATTTCTGTCAATTTTAAACTGTTCTCCAGCTCTTCCACTCCTTTTACCACACTTCATTTGACTAACTCCTTTTCATTGGTTAAGACTATAAATTTCTGGTCTTTCCTTCCTAGAAAGGCCTTCCTACACATTGTCAACCCCTTGTCCCCAGGGTGCACACAACAGGCTAATGTAAGTAATCCAGTTTGGTACTCCCTATCTATAGTCAGAAGGAGCCCTGGTGACGCAATGGTTAAAGCCATGGACTGCTAACTGAAAGTCAGAAGTTAGAACCCACCAGCAGCTCCATGGAAGAAAAGACCCAGAGATCTGTTTTCCTAAAGATTACAGCCTAGCACACCCTATGGGGCAGTTCTATCCTGTCATATATAGGGTCACTATGAATTAGAATCTACTCGATGGCACACAACAACCACCCATAATCAACATGATAGCCTAGTGATTTGTTTACTTTTCTGACTCCAATCCCTGAATCTCCCACCCCAACCCCTTACCCCACCACATTAAAGCTTCTGAAGAGCAGGGACTTTACCTTAGTCATCTTTGGTCCCATGATCCCGAGCACAGCACCTGGCACATAACTGGACCTCAATGAATAAAGGAGGCAATTCCTTTGGTTACCATCTGATATCCTTTTTACTCAGGGCTTAAGAAAGAGAATGACACATAAAAAACAGTCTTTTTCAACCTGTCTGTCTTCTACCTAGAAAGAAAGACAGAAGAATCACAACTGCTAAAAAGGTCCAGAATGCTTCTTTTCCTTTTTCCTTCTTCAGACACTGTTCCTGTCCTCACATTGTTAAAAGATAATTATTTTCCCTATGTAGTTACATTGTGGTTGCAGTTTCTGTGTTGTCTTTTCCAGTCAGAGAATAAAGATGTGATTATTACATGAAAGTAACCACTGTAATATTTCAGACCTACAAATGCTAGTTATTTTACAGTGAAGCAAGCCACCTGAATGGAATACCAGGTGCTCAGCAGACTTACTGTAATATCTTATTCCTTTAAATACAAAGAGCTTGTATGACCTTTACGTGGGGAATTTGTTTCTGTTTATTTTTTCCTTCTAAAACAGAGATACGTCCATTATGGGAAAGGAGCCAATTATTGGGTACACATGATAACACCTAGTGACTACACTCTCTGATATTTAGTCTTTAAATATTTTGCATATCTTAACATAGAGAATTTAAAATGATTTAAAATTATACTAAAATGAGATTAAACGTAATTTAAAATGTCCAAAGAAGTAGAATACTCAGTCCTGATTCTGGAACCAGGCTAATTGAAAGGTCTTGAGCTTTGCCTGATAGGTTTTGAAAATATACAAAAAGAAGAC
The DNA here is from genome assembly GCF_000298275.1 of Orycteropus afer afer. Classification (NCBI taxonomy): domain Eukaryota; kingdom Metazoa; phylum Chordata; class Mammalia; order Tubulidentata; family Orycteropodidae; genus Orycteropus; species Orycteropus afer. The sequence goes on from NW_006921711.1 coordinate 8,588,603, forward strand.
CTTTCAGAAGTGAGGCCCCACCTCAATAATTTTTCACAAGTTTCTGGTTATTTGGGATTACGTGGTGGCAGAGCCAGCCTGCCTCCTGATAAGATATATTGCAATGAATCTTTATGCATGGCCCCTGCTTGACTTATGACTGCTTTCAAGCCCCCTTCTTCCCACTCTGGGTGTCCTTCCCACTCTGTGCCTTTATGACCAGTGCTGAGGGCCACTGTGCTATTCCTGCATAACTCCTACCACTTCCCAAGGCCTCTCCTAAGAGTTAGAACAACTTCACTCTAAAGCACACCCCCCACCTCATTTCCAGGTTTCTAAGGATAGAATTAATTTTACCATTATTTTATTTTTTTCTCCTAAAAAAAGTAGTTCCAACATGTTTGTCCAGTCTTACAATCAAGTGTGTCTTAGAAGTAGATGTGGTATTTATCTACATTACTGGGAACATTTTTTTCCCAAGAATTAGAAAATGTTGCTACATGCAGAGATTTAAGTTATTGTACAGCTAATTCAAGTAGGAAAAGGACTTTTGGAGAGGAATATATGGATAGTTTATGCAAAACAAACTTAATTACTTAAACCCTTTCACTCCTTTGCATTTTCTTGTTTAGGGAACGGATGGCAAGAAAATATGAAACTAAATGTTTTCATCGCATGTATGATAGGGGACTCTCAAACTCCTTCTCTGTACTCATAGTCTTAAGGTCCAATATTTGTATTAAACAAGAGGCTGGGTAGCCCGGTGATCTCTACAAAGAAGGTCCTTTATGTTGATGACCAGTTATCTCACACCACTCCTTGGGTCTATTCTGAATGACCGTAACTTGATCCCATATATGTCTCAACTATTCTTGCTAAAGAGATTATGATTGTTTGGGTCACTGGTATTTGGAGAGGTACAGAGAGCATCAACACAACCATGAGTATGTTCCTGCCCTGGGTGAGATATTCAGAGATATCTGAGCCCCATTTCTGATGTCCCATAAAATTATACCTTATTTTTTGAAAATATTTAAAATTTTCTAAAATTTGCTACATTTTGAAATGCGCCATGAGTTTTATCAGTTATAAGGTGAATAAGAGCATTACGGTAGGGTTCTCCACCCAAACATTCTCAGTTGTTAAAATTAAGAATAAAATGGAAATTCTGAGAACAACATGCTTGTCCTTAACATTTGCAGTACCTAGGACAAGAAAAAAAAGTAGAGAATTACAAACAGTAGGTCTAAAACATTACAAATTATAAATCAGGCTAACAAATCATTAAGTAAATATGTTCTATGTACCTTTCTTAACCAAGTGTCTTCGCTAATTCTGCTGTAACAGAAATACCACAGGTAGGTGTTCTTAAAGAAATTTATTTTCTCACAGTTCAGGAGACTAGAAGTCTGATTCAGGGCACCAGCTATGGGGAAAAGTCCTTGTTTATTTTATCTTCTAGTTGATGACAATCCTTGGAGTTTCTCTGTCATCATCAGTTAGTGTCTGTCTTCTGCTGTTTGTGCTTGGTCTATATAAAAAAATCAAACCAAACTCACAGCCATCAAGTTGATTCCAATATATACTGAACCTGTAGGACAGAACAGAACTGCCCCATAGTTTCTGAGGCTGTAAATCTTTACAGAAGCAGACTGCCAAATCTTTCTCTTTCAGAGCGGCTGGTGGGTCCAAACTACCTTGACATTTTGGCTAGCATGTTGAACACTTTAACCACTCTGCTACCAGGACTCCTTCTCTTTGTCTATACTGCTATTTTTAATACTCAGAAGTTTTTAAGTTTATGCCATACCCTTACACTGATATGGTTTCATTAACTTAATAAAGAAAACCCTATTCTCCAATGGGATTGTACCCACAGGTAGAGGGGTTAGGACTCCAACATATCTTTTTGGAGGACACAGTTCAACTCATAACACAAATATATCATTATTATGGCAAAATTTCAATATGTATAAAACAAGGGTTTATATGTGACTGAAAGCTAATCATCAAAAATGAATAGATTTAATTATTATTGTGTGTTATGTGTTATGTCTTCTGTTGATGGACCAGTGATGTTTGGATTAGTAATAAGATGAAGCTATACAAATTCATAGATTATATATTTATTGCATACATTTATTTTTCAATTTTTTCAGCAAAATCACTAAATACATTGTTATAACTCAAATTTTCCCATAAGTTTTCTGTTGACAATAATAGCAAAATAGAAAACTTTTCTTGAATCAATGTACTTCTTAGATTTTAAACTTTTTATTATGGAAAATATAAAACATTTGTATATATAGATAAAGAAAGAAAGAAACATGATCCCACAGAATGTGGAAATTATTGAGCAATATAATAAATATCATTAAAATTAATGATACTATTAATATCACGGGAGCTCTGGTAGCATAGTGGCTAAGACACTTGCCTGCTAACCAGACGGCTGGCAGTTCAAACCCACCAGCCACTCCTCG
>NW_006921711.1:8592224-8593330 GCF_000298275.1 Orycteropus afer afer
TTCAAACCCACCAGCCACTCCTCGGAAGGAAGGTTGGGCATTCCTACTTCCGTAGTGATACTGCCTCAGAAACCCAAGGAGGGGTCGCTGTGAGTCAGGGCTGACTCGATGGCAAATAACAACAACAACATAGCAAGGATGGTGGAGCTGGCACAAAATGGGGCAGTGTTCTGTTCTGCTCTACATAGGGTCACTATGAGTCAGAGATGACTTGATGGCACTTAACAATAACAAAAAATTATAATGAACTTCCATGTACCCATCACTTTGCATTAACAATGATCAACTATTGGCCAATTTTACTTCATCTATATTCCTCAACTCCCACCACCCAATTATTTTGAAGGTATGCATATGTCAATATGCATTTCTAAAAATAAAAATTATTAAAAATTAGTCTTAATATTATTGTCAAGTCAAAAAATTATTCCTCAATACTAGATGCTTTTCAAGGTTTATTTCAATGGATTGGAGACATTTCACTCTGCTGAGGCAATAACAACTAAAACTGTCAATAAAATTCCTCAATCAATACTTAGATTTGAAAATAAACTATGAATTTTACATATAATTTTCAGATATTTTCATTGTTGTTGTTGTTATGTGCTGTTGAGTCAGACCTGACTCATAGTGACCCCTCCTTGGGTTTCTGAGGCAGTATCACTACGAAAGTAGATTGCCCAACCTTCCTTCTGAGGAGTGGCTGTTGGGTTTGAACTGCCAGCCTTCTGGTTAGCAGTCAAGTGCCTTAGGCACTATGCTATCAGAGCTTCTAATAGGGTTGTAATAGTTATTATCTCAAAAAATATGAAAAAATATTCATTTCATCCAATGAATTCTATCACTTAACATTATAATTATTTCTTACCAGCCCCTAAAGCAATATCTATATTCATACAACATTAAGTTCTTCTTTCAGGTTTTTCAGTGATATCAAAAACAAAACAAAACAAAATATGTGGTTTGATTTTTTCAAATATCTCTTTATAGGAGACCATACTTCTATCTAGAATGTATAGAAAATTATGTACATCTATACATCATGTTTTAGTTACCTCTGCTGCTCTAACAGAAAATACCACAAATTGGATGCCTTTAACAAACAG
>NW_006921711.1:8594345-8596045 GCF_000298275.1 Orycteropus afer afer
CTTCCATCAAGTTGATCCCAACTCATAGCAATCCCTATTGGATCTTCATCAGAAAGAAGGTTGGGCAATCTACCTCCATAGTGATACTGCCTTGGAAACCCAAGGAGGAGTCACTATGAGTCTGATCTGACTCAATGGCAAACACAACAACAACAACATTGGATTTTCAAGGCTGTAAATCTTTATGAAAGCAGACTGTCTCATCTTTCTTCCATAGAGCAGCTCGTGGGTTTGAACCATCAACTTTTTAGTTAACTGCCAAGTTCCTTAACCACTATACCACCAGAGCTCCTTGAAAATTAGAACAGGAAAACAAAACTGTTCCTGTGATTATGAAGAAGTTCACATACATATATGATATCTCACTGCCGTCGAGTCAGATCCGACTCATAGTAACCCCTCCTTGGGTTTCTGAGGCATATCTCTATGGAGGTAGATTGCCCAATCTTCCTTCTGAGGAGTGACTGGTGGGTTTGAACCACCAACCTTCTAGTTAGCGGTCAAGTGCCTTAGATACTATTTTACCAGAGGTCCTGTATATGATATAGTTATAGATAATGTTTGTATATGAACTTGTCTTTCATAATCACAGGAACATTTTTGTTTCCTTTTCCAATTTATTTGTATCTTTTGGAACATCACTTTTGTTCCATATGGCAAATATGCAAATATACTAAATAGTATCTATTTTTTAAAATTCATTTTTCCTAAAAATTTAAAAAATATTTTAAGTATTTTAAAAAGTGGAATAACTAAACTTAGATCTGTTTGTATAATTTGTAAGCTTTACTAACATTATTAATAACAAGTAACAGTTCATACCAAATAACTATGGATAGAACAAAATCAAAATTATTTTCCACCAAAGACCACAGTTCATTTATTTGAGGATCTTCTATTGTGTCAGTTAACTATTCTAGTGCAGCTCACTATCTTGTCTAAATTAAATCTAACTACATTATAATATTTAAATGATATCTCCATTGTTAACCAAGAATGGCTATGAGATCAAATTTGATGTATGCTTAATCAATATTGGGGGAACTCTGGTGATGTGATGGTTAAAGCATTCAGCTGCTAACCAAAAGGCTGGCAGTTGGAACCCACTAGCCACTCCATGGCAGAAAGATGTATCAGTCTGATTTTACAGCCTTGGAAATCCTATGGGGCAGTTCCACTCTGTCCTATAGGGTCACTATGAGTCATAATTGGCTCTGTGGCAGTGGGTTTGGGTTTTAATCAAGATTATCTGTCTTTGGGCAAATCTAGATAATATCATATAGAATCTTTGAATTGCTTCAAAGAATGTCATTTCTGTTGGCAGAGTTGAGACCATGTGTCCTAGTAATATGTTGAAGGATATTTAATATATTTGTAAGTGTATGTACTTGTGATATCTAGTGTCTCTTTTCATCTGAGTCTAAGAAGTGGTATACACATATCTTGTAATATGCATGTGCTATATTTTTTGAAGTATTTCCATATTTTTTATTTCTTTTGATCTTCATAATAACATATGGACTAGATGGAACAGTTAGAAATGAGAAACAAAAATAATAAAGATTTGAGCAGAAATAAATGAAGCAGAACATAGAAAGACAATAGAAAAAAATCAAGATTAGAAGTTGGTTTTTTGAAAAGCTTAATAAAATTGACAAACCACTGGCAAATTTAACAAAGGAAAAGAGGGAGAGAATACA
>NW_006921711.1:8596734-8598530 GCF_000298275.1 Orycteropus afer afer
CCATTCCTGATAAAAAAAAAAAAAAAAACTCTCAGCAAAAAAGGAATAGAAGGGACATTCCTCAACATAATAAAGGGCACCTATGCAAAACCAACAGTCAACATTATTCTCAATGGAGAGAGACTGAAACAATTCCCTTTGCAAACAGGAACCAGACAAGGATGCCCTCTACCACAACTTTTATTCCACATCGTACTGGAAGTCCTAGCCAGGGCAATAAGACAAGAAAGGGTAATCAAAGGCATCCAAATTGGTAAGGAAGAAGTCAAACTATCCCTATTTGCTGATGATATGATCCTATACATGGAAAACCCAGGAGACTCAGGAAAACAGCTACTGGAACTGATTGAGAGATTTAGCATAGTGGCGGGATACCAGATCAACATACTTTTGTATGTTGGATTCAGTAGTATTCCTATTCACCAACAAAGAGATTGCTGAAAAGGAAATCAGAATCTTCCAATAGCTACCAAAAAAAAAAAAAAAAATCGAATACTTGGGAATAAATCTCACTAGGGACACAAAGACCTATACAAAGAAAACTATAAAACACTACTGCAAGAAACCATAAGAGATCTATATAAATGGAAGAACATACCATGCTTGTGGATAGGAAGATTGAACATTGTGAAAATGTCAATACTACCCAAAGCAATCTATATATTCAATGCAATCGCAATCCAGATCCCATTACCATTCTTTAAGGATATGGAAAAACCAATCACTGATTTTATATAGAAAGGAAACAGACCTTGAATAAGCAAAGCACTATTGAAGAAGAACTAAGTAGGAGGTCTCACACTCCTGGATCTCAAAATGTGCTATACAGCTACAATAGTAAAAACAGCCTGGTAATGGTATGACAGACACTTAGACCAGTGGAACAGAATTGAGAACCCAGAAATAGATCCATTGACCTATGGTTAGCTGATCTTTGACAAAGGGCCAAAATCCATTAAATGGGGAAGAGGGGAAGAGAATGTTTAATAAATGGTGCTGGCAAAATTGGATATCCATTTGCAGAAAAATCAAACAAGATTCGTACCTCACATTATACACAAAAACTAACTCCAGATGGATCAAAGACTTAAATGTGAAACTTGAAACTACAAAGTTCATCAAGGACAAACTAGGGGCAAATTTAGGGCTCCTAATTTATGGCACAAATAGACTGTGAAGCATAACCTAAAATGCACAAACAGCAAAAGATAAAGTAGATAAATGAGACCTTCTAAAATTTAAATTTTATGTGTTTCAAAAGACTTCTCCAAAAGAGTAAAAAGAGAACCTACAGACTGGGGGAAAAGTATTCAGCAACAACATATCTGACAAGGGACTATCTCTAGAATTTATAGGAAACTCCAACACCTCAACAACAAAAAGACAAACAATCCAATTAAAAAGTGTGAGAAAAAAAAAAGTGTGCAGAAGACATGCATAGACACTTCACCAAAGAAGATATTCAAGCAGTCAACAAACACATGAAAAAATGTTTATGATTATTAGCCATTAAACAGATCTAAGTCAAAACAACAATGAGATATCATCTTGCCCCAGCACTAATAGCAAAGTTCAAAAGGACCAAAAAGAACAGATGCTGGCGAGGATTTAGAGACTGGGACTCTCACACACTGCTGGTGGGACTGTAAAATGATACAACCACTGTGGAAAGCAGTATGGTGATCCTTCAAAAGTTGGAATTAGAAATACCATTTGATCCAGCAATCTCATTACTAGATATATGTGTTAGACTGGGTTCTCTAGAGAAACAAAAACCAGCAAAGCTTTTATATATA
>NW_006921711.1:8601140-8601744 GCF_000298275.1 Orycteropus afer afer
AGGCTCCATATCCTGATCTTCCTGATTATCTGTCCATATGTCCCCATTCCAGGTTTCAAGATCCCATTTTTTTCCAATCAATGCCCTCACTTTAATGTCAGACACCATTCTAGGTTGGCAATTGAGCACGCGTTGTAAATCGGCCACTCTTACAATAAGACTCTGGGGTTGATTTTCAGCAATATCAGCTCTGTTACTAGGGGATATAAATCTTTCTTTCAGAGCACAACTGGAAGCATGGGGTCTTTTATGCGGCGCTTAAGTCGAGACTCAGCAGCTCTGAGCTCATCTCACTCTTTCATCACTTTGTCTAGTGTAAGTAGGACCGACCAACCAGCTTCCTTATACTCCTCATTCTGACAAAATTGCAGAAAAGTGTCAAATATCTGATCACCCAGAGCATCATTTCTCATAAGTACTTGATCTACTGGTGGTGCTATTTCGCGTATTAATTTTGCCACCTCACGCCACGGATTAGCAGGGCCCTCTTTACTCACAGAAGCAGGGTCGCTAGTGTCTTTAAGATTAATCAAACTGGAGAACCAATCTAGGAAGCCCATCCTTATGATTTTGTCTCTCTAGAACCACTCCTGGTACCAAATGT
>NW_006921711.1:8602134-8611929 GCF_000298275.1 Orycteropus afer afer
CCAAGATCTCCAGGCCAAACGGTGAACTGCTAACTCATGGACATTTGTAGGCAGCACAACAGAATCCCGATCCACAGAAGAATGTCTCTCTTCCCAGGATGACCTTGGATATACTGGAAGCAGGCCACACCCCTGGGGAAACTCCCCTTCAACAGATTGGCCACTCAGAACACAGTCATCTGATCCCATCATGGGGACAACCACACAGAACTGGGGTCCAGCCAAGTTGACACACAGCTCCAACTATCACAATATATATCCTAAAGAAGTGAGAGCCAGCATGAGAACAGATATATGCACACCCATGTTCATCGCAGCACTATTCACAATAGCAAAAAGATGAAAACAACCTAGGTGTGCATCAAGAGGAGAATGGATAACCAAACTACATACACACAATGGAATACTATGCAACATTAAAGAATAATGTAGAACCTGCAGAACATCACATAACATGGATGAACTTCGAGAACATTATGCTGAGTGAAATAAATCAATCATAGAGCAATATTATATTAGTTCATTATTGTAAAAAGTCAAGGAAAGGTTTATATATGGAAGGAAACTTTCTTTGTTGGTTATCAGGGGTGGGAGGGGAGGGGAGGAAACACAGAAAAAAATAAATAAAAAAGGAAGAAAAAAAATTGGAAATGAGAAACAGAAGTCTAGAGAGGTTAAATGATTTATCTAAAATCACACATCTAATTAGAGATAGGGCTAAGGGTAGAATCTGTTGTTATGTGCCATCAAGTTGGACCCAACTCATAGTGATCCTCCTTGGTTTTCTGAGGCAATATCATTACAGAAGTAGATTGCCCAACCTTCCTTCCAAGGAATGGCTGGTGGGTTCGAACTGCCAGACTTCTGGTTAGCAGTCAAGTGCCTTAGGCACTATGCTACTAGAGCTCCCAAGGGTAGAACCTAGGTTACCATATATAGGTCTTCTCTGGTGGCATAGTGCCTAACACATTTGACTGCTAACCAGAATGTTGGCAGTCTAAAACCCACCAGCCACTCCTCAGAAGGAAGACTGTGCAATCTACTTTCATAGAGACACCGCCTCAGAAACCCAAGGAGGGGTTGCTATGAGTCAGAATCAATTTGACAGCAGTGATTTTTTTTCTTTTTTAAATTAATACTATGCTATACCATGCTGCTTCCTTAATGTTTCTGTAATAATGAAGCCTGAAAGACAGGTTAAATTCCAATTAATTTTCATTCCTTAAGACTCTTTACATTTTAGTAGAGAAAATAAAGGTAAGACAATGAATGGAAAAAAAAAAAAAAAACAACCATATACTCTTTCATATCTGTTAAGCCCATGTGGGACCAATATATACGCATTGACTAATGTTTCAGAAACTAGAAATTTATCTCCTTCCAGGCAAAGATGCTCTTGAGTCATACAGAATAAATCTTCTAAAGGGCAAAGATTATATTCTTTAACTTACTTATAAGGAATTAAATAGAACTTTAGAAATGTAGACAACATCTTGGAGAGTCAGGGATTCTTGAAATGCTTTTCTCTTAGCTTAATATGCAATACCTAGAATTACAAAACATCAGTATAAAAATAAATAGAATCCTCTCTTAATCATGCAAGCCTGGTTTATTGCTGCTTCTATATAGTTCTCAGGTCGAACTCAGTGCCTCTACCCTCTAAGTGTGTAGATCCTTGACTTCAAGTGCTTATTAAAATCTTTTTATACCCCTCTTCTACCTGAGGTAGGCAGGCCTGGGGCTTGGAGGCTGCTTTTCGCTTGGATGTCCCTCTATATTAAGGCCCGGGCCTGCAGTAGACAGGTGCAGAGGGGTTAGGAACAACTAAGGGAGATGAAACTTGTCATCAGTTTGTCATACTGTGGTGGCTTACATGTTGCTGTTAGGCTGGATAGAGGCTATGCCAACGGTATTTCAAATACCAGCAGGGTCACCTATGGTGGAGAGGTTTCAGTGGACCTTCTAGGCTTAGACAAACTTGGAAGAAGGAAGAGACCTTCCACTTCTCAAAGAATTGGCCAGTGAAAACCTTATGAATAGCAGTAAAACACTGTCTAATATATTACTGGAAAACTTTATGAACAGCCCTGAAACATTGTCCGACATTGTGCTGGAAGATGAGCCCAACAGGTTGGAAGGCACTCAAAATTTGACTGAGGAAAAGCTGACTTAGAGTAGAGACAATCTTAATGATATGAAAAGAGTAAAGCTTTTGGCACCTCAATTGGCTGATGTGGCATGACTCAAAATGAGCAGAAGCAGATGCGAACATCCATTAATATTTGGAACTTGGGATGTACGAAGTGTGAATCTAGGAAAATTGGAAATTGTCAAAAATGAAATGGAACGCATAAAGATCGATATTGTAGGCATTAGTGAGCTGAAATGGACTGGTTTGGGACATTTTGAATCAGACCAACATATGATCTACTATGCTGGGAATGATGGATTGAAGAGGAATGGCGTGGCATTCATCATCACAAAGACTGTTTCAAGCTCTATCCTGAAGTACAGTGGTGTCAGTGATAGGATAATATCCATACGCCTACAAGGAAGATCAGTTAATACTACTATTATCCAAATTTACGCACAAACCACCAATGCCAAATATGACATTATTGAAGATTTCTACCAACTTCTGCAGTCTGAAATTTATCAAACATGCAATCAAGATGTGTTGATTATCACTGGTGACTGGAATGCAAAAGATGGAAAGAAAGAAGAGTCACAGGTTGTTGGAAAATATGGCCTTGGAGATAGAAATAATGGTGGAGATTGCATGATAGAATTTTGCAAGATCAATGACTTACTCGTCGCAAATACCTTTTTTCAACAACACAAGTTACGACTATACATGTGGACTTCATCAGATGGAATACACTGGAATCAGATTGACTACATCTGTGGCAAGAGGTGATGGAGAAGCTCAATACCTTACGCCAAAACAAGGCCAGGAACTGATTGTGGAACAGACCATCAACAGATCATATGCATGTTCAAGTTGAAGTTGAAGACAATTAAATCAAGTCCACAAGTGCCAAAATATGACCTTGATAATATCCGTCCTGAATTTAGAAACCATTTAAAGAATACATTTGATGAATTGAACACCATTGACCAAAAACCAGAGGAATTGTGGGATGACATCAAGAACATCATCCATGAAGAAAGCAAGAGGTCATTAAAAAAACAAGAAGGGAAGAAAAGACCAAAATGGATGTCAGAAGAGACTCTGAAACTTGCCCTTGAGTGGAGAGTAGCTAAAGCAAATGGAAGAAATGCCAAGATAAAAGAGCTAAACAAAAGATTTCAAAGAGCAGCTCGAGCAGACAAGGCCAATTACTATAATGAAATATGCAAAGACCTGGAGTTAGAAAAACAAAAGGGAAGAACACCCTTGGTGTTTCTCAGGCTGAAAGAACTGAGGAAAAAATTTAAGCCTCAAGGTGCAATATTGAAAGATTCCATGGGCAAAATATTGAATGATGCAGAAACCATCAAAAGAAGATGGAAAGATGCACAGAGTCACTGTACCAAAAAGAACTGGTCAATGTTCATCCATTTCTGGAGGTGGCATATGATCAAGAACCAATGGTATTGAAGGACTGAAAGAACTGGTGAAGGACAAGGGTCTAGGAATTGACAGTATACCCACTGAGATGTTTTAACAAATGGATGCCCCACTGGAGGCACTGACTTACTTATGCTAAGAGATTTGGAAAACAGCTACCTGGCCAACTGACCAGAAGAGATCCATATCTGTACCCATTCCAAAGAAAGGTGATTCCACAGAATGTGGAAATTATCAAACAATATCATTAATATCACATGCAAGTAAAATCTTACTGAAGATAATTAAAAAATGGTTGCAGCAGTATTTTGACAAAGAACTTCCAGAATTGCAAGCTGATTCAGAAGAGAACATGGAACAAGGAATATCATTGCTGATGTCAGATGGATCTTGTCTCAAAGCAAAGAATACTAGAGAGATTTTTACTTGTGTTTTATTGACTATGCAAAAGCATTCTATTGTATGGATCATAACAAATTATGGATAACATTGAGAAGGATGAGAATTCCAGAATACTTGATTGTACTCATGAGAAACCTGTACATAGACCAGGAGGCTGTCATTTGAACAGAGCAAGGAGATGCATGGTTCAAAATCAAGAAGGGAGTGCATCAAGATTGTATCCTTTCATTATATTATTCAACTTGCATGCTGAGCAAATAATTCGAGAAGCTGTACTATATGAAGAAGAACATGGCATCAGGATTGGAGGAAGACTCATTAACAACCTGCGATACACAGATGACACAACTTTGCTTGCTAAAAGTGAGGATGACTTGAAGCGACAACTCTACAGGACCTAACAACAACAACCTTTTCATACTTTTGAGTTTAGGATGGATCTTGCAGCTGATGACATTTTAGATGAAATAGAATGTACTAAACCTTAATGATAGTTACATATATAACCTGTGGTGAGTTCTTTATTGTCTGTATTCTCTACAATAAGCATGTATTACTTCCAGCAGCTTCACAGAAGAAAGATGTGACAGCTTACTCCCATAAAGATTACAACCTTGACACAACAAAATACATAAAAGCCTTGCTCCACATCCTACATTGGTGAGTAGCAACTGGGGCTTAAAAGCTTTCAAGCACCCATCTAAGATGCAGCTAATGGTCTCCTAGCATTGGAAGCAAAGAAGAATGCAAAAACAAAACAAAAAAACAAGGGCCTTTGGAAGCAATCAGCCATAGGACACGATGGCCCTCGAGACCAGAACTAGATGGTGCCTGGCTACCAATACCAACCTTTCAGGAAAGGGTCAAATCTGGAGATCCTGGATAGAGTGGGAGGGAAAACGTGGAACAAAATCCAAAAACTCAATAATGACCAGAATTACTGGTCAGATGAAATCTGGTGAGACACCCAATCCTATGGCCCTGGAATACATTCTGTGCCTGGAATAAAATGCACCTCCAGGGGCTGGCTCTCAAGCCCAATGGTTAACAAGATGTACATGCAGACCACTCAACCCAGAATGACATACCTACATACTCTATGGTAATACATCCCTTAGAGCAATAGTCCACGGGACACCAGAGGACCAACATTCAAACTGAGGAAATGCAGGATACCCAGAAGTGCATAAATATGAGGAGCACAGGAGAAGGGTTACAGGGTAGGGAGGGGAGGAGACTGGGTTAGGGTTGGACATGGTAAATGGGGAATGAAACTAAATGTACACGTAACGTTGAATGTAAAACAAGCTCTAAAAATAAATAAATAAGTAAGTAAATAAAAAAAGATTACAGCCTTGAAATCCTATGGGGCAGTTCTACTCAGTCCCACAGGGTTGCTATAAATTAGAATTGACTCCACAGCAATGGATTTAGTTTGGGTTTATTTTTATAGTAAAAACAAAAGTAAAAAAAAAAAAATTAGACACAAAATGTCTCGTGGTGTATGCACTGTTTCTTAGTCCTAAAAGAGCACCAGAGAATGTAATAATAGTAATTAACAATTCCATAGCATTTTACAGATAAGGAGCCCTGGTGACACAACGGTTAAGCATTTGGCTACTAACCAAAAGATTGTCAGTTCAAACTGACAGGAGAAAGACCTGGTGATCTACTTCTATAAATATTCCAACCTACTGCCACTGAGCAGATTCCAACTCATAGCAACCTCCATAGGATTTCCAAGGCTATTCATCTTTACCGAAGCAGACTGCCTCATCTATCTCCTGCTGAAGGCTGGTGGGTTCGAACCACCACCTTTTGGTTAGCAGCCCAATGCCTTAACCACAGCGCCACTAGAAAAATCTTATGGGGCGGGCAGTTCTACTGCATTACTTGGGGTCACTATGAGCTGAAATCAACTCAAAAGTACCTAAACTAACAACAGGGTTTTATATTCTTGATGGATTTCATAAACCCCTTTACGTTAGCAATTGGCTTGATACTTGAGGGATTCTTTGCAGATAGATGTTAGCTAAAGCCCACAATGAAAATGCTATACTACTTAGAGTTCCCTGGTATTGACCATATTGTGTTACAATTTTATGTTTATTTAACTACTTTTTCACCACTAGACTGAGAGGTCCTTGAAGGCAGGAGCTACACTTACCAGTTTTGAACCTCCAGCACTTAACACAAGAGTCAAGCCCATCATGTACAAAAAATGAATGAATGAATGAATGAATGAATAAAAGAACTATGGATGTTCAATATTTTTTTCTAATGTTACTTCCACAAGTGCAGTTTAACAGTTTGCCTTTGGAGAGAGTGTTTAATTCTCTGCTAAGATATTGTGTGTCTGTTTTTCTTTGTGGATGGTGAATGGCAAGGCATAAGCAAGTGATATTATCTTTAGGGAGTGTTTCTGTATTCTTCTCTTAGGCATATAAAGGTTGTTTTTTTTTCCATCTTCTCAGGCATATACAGTTTTAGCTTTTTGTTGTCAAATCTGTTAATCTATCTAACTATTGTGTAAGCAGGTAAAAAAAACAGCACCTTCCAACTTGCTTCTAAATTAAATATCCTACTCAGACAGATTGTAAGTAGGGGAAGTTTGAAGTATTTATTATTATTTTTTTTATTATGTAAACCTAAAGATAAAATTGCCAATGAAAAATGCTCATCTGGTCTTTAAACTACGGTGTCATGTTTATATGGAGGAAGTTTATTTGGGATGGTGCTCTCAGTTCCTAAAGCTCCATGGTGAAGGACTGAACATATTTTTATAGGCTCCAGTACATGAATAAAAATAAAAATATTTGACAATTACTTAGCACTTTACAGTTTTTAAGCACTTTTAACTTGCATTATCTTATTTGTTCTCACGACAACCCTGAGAGCTAGGCAGAGAAGTTATTAATATCCTCATTTTACATATAAGAAAATAAAAGTTCATGAAAAATGAACAGCCAAAGAACACAAACTAATAAGTGGATGGGTCAGAATTAGGACCCAGGACTCTTGTCCAGTGCTCTTTTCTTTATACCAAACTGTCTTTCACAGAAGGGTTCCGGGAGTCTGATGTTGACACTGATGTGGAACTCACTAGTAACACCCAGATTTCCCTTGGAGTGCACATAGAAAGTCTGATTCCAAAGAATGGTCTTGAAAGGGCTTTCTGGAGAATGTGAGCAAAACGACAGGCATGGAGATTTAAGAAGATGTACCTTTTCCCCATCACAACAATAACATTTTTAAGGGCAAAATAGAAATGTGAGAACTGGAACAATAGCCAGGAAATGCTCAATAGCCAGATATTAATTTACTATCATAGCGCTAGTTCCTATTTTAACAATTTTCAAGAGACAGTAGACTGTTGGACTGGAGTTTTTATTCTGTCAAATATTCCTCAAAATTTATGTGTAGGCAGTTCGATGATTCTCAAGAATTTTTTTTTTTATTATGGTTAAAAAAGGGTTTTAGAGTTGCTGTGTAACATAATTTCATCTACATCTGATAGCCTCTTTTAAATATAGTTATGAATTTAAAAAAATAGAGACATGAAAAATAACAAAACGGACTTTTATCGTACAATTGTGAATTTGCGTTGTTTTAATTCAGTCTCATAAAATCTTTCCAGTAAATTAATTACAGCTAAGAATCAGAAGGGACCATAAACCACAAACTGCAGAGGAGTCACAGCTAGCTGTTCTTTGAAAACGGAATGCCAGTTTTGACTTTTAAGTATTCACAAACGGTCTTGACACACAGCCTCAAGAATATTAATCATATATTATTGGTAGACTATGGGGTTTCGGGGAGTTCTTGTGGCGTAGTGCCTAAGACATTTGACTGCTAACCAGAAGGCTGATGGTTCAAACCCACCAGCCACTCCTCGTAAAGAAGATGGGGCAACCTACTTCTGTAGAGATACCACCTTGGAAACCCAAGGAAGGGTCGCTGTGAGTTGAATCAACTCCATGGCAGTGAGTTTGGTAGTATTTTTTTTTTTTTTTTGGTATGGGGTTTCATGGACTGACAAATAAAAATGTCATATAATATTAATATATTCTAGTATTTTCAGGTTATTTTTAAGGCAGGTTAACAGCTGAAATTTTATGGTGGCAAAAATTTTGGAAATTTAAAATATTAAAATATTAATAAAAATATTGAAAAAAATTAATACTTCAAAATTTTAATAGTGATTTTCCTGAGGTCCAAAGATGATTCTCTATCCTTATGTCACCATCCTTTCCTTTTGCGGAATTTTTCATATTTTCTGCAAGATACTGTCTTACATCTATAAAGGAATAAAAGAAAATTAATTTAAAAATATTAATAGTAATTAGAGAATCCTTCAGGCCAGGTCACTGGGCAATTGTTTTTAAGGTTAAAATGAATTGAAAGGTATCTAAAGGTAAATAATTTCTTCCTCAGCTTTTAAATGAAAAATATATTATTAGTACTATTTTATAGATGAGAAAAGTGAGGCCCAGTGAGTCTCAGGGTTTGGATTAAGATCATGCAACTAGTAAGCAGTACAACAGCCTCAACTTTTCTTCCCTGCTGATAAGTAGGTGGTTTCGAGGGAAGACTGGATGGAAGTTCTTCACTTTATTATGTAGTCTACTTCTTGCCTGTAGACTTTGAGCAGGATGTGGGTGCTTTGAACTCATACATCGATACACCATATTTATCTTTCTTTTGATAAGTTTGCATAAAATTAAACAAACTCCTAAATCATAGATACTCAGTTCGTTTGCTCGGAAGGATCTTTCATTTTAATGATTTAAGATCTTAGTGAGCTGCAAATGAGTACGTTTCCAAGGATATCTTATAAAATTAAAATAGTATTGCATCTTGTCATTCAGTGTGCATTTATATAATACCTGTCACCAAGGATGTCCTGCTGGTACCTTTGAGGCCATATTTATCCTCATCCTTCTCTTGCTGTTTGATACGGTTCCATTAGCCTCTGACTCATGACAACTCCATGCTTGAAGAAAAAAAAAAAAAAAAAAAACAGCGCGTGGTTTTGCAGACTGTTGTGATTGATAGGATTTTCACTGGCTGATTTTAAAAGTTGATGGCCAGATCTTTCTTCCTAGTCCATTTTAGTGTGGAAGCTCTGCTGAAACCTGTTGAGCATAATAGCGCACATAAGCAAGGCTCCACTGACACATGGGTGGTGGCCATGCATGAGGTGCTTTGGCCAGAAATCAAATCCAGGTCTCCCACATCAAAAAACAAAACAAAACAAAACAAAAAACCAAACTCACTGC
Source organism: Orycteropus afer afer (assembly GCF_000298275.1). Lineage (NCBI taxonomy): Eukaryota > Metazoa > Chordata > Mammalia > Tubulidentata > Orycteropodidae > Orycteropus > Orycteropus afer. Next base: position 8,611,387 of record NW_006921711.1, read on the forward strand.
CATCTAGTCTGTTCGACTCATAGTGACCCCTCCTTGGGTTTCCAAGGCAGTGTCACTACAGAAGAAGATTGCCCAATCTTCCTTCCAAGGAGTGCCTGGTGGCTTTGGCACATGGAAGGTGAGAATTGTACTACTGAACTACCACTACCCCCCTTTCTGTTCCTTTTGGTTTAGCTATTACTAAATCTGTGGTTGTAGGTTCCAGTTTTATGAATGTCATTTCCTTAAAATTGTCTTCTAGTTCCCTATATATGACATGTCAAATCAATAATGATATCTACCCTTTATTGAATACATATTGTGTACCAGTCAGCTTATACCTAATAATTTCTTATCCGTGATATAAACCCTGCCGACCTTCCCAACTTCATTTCCCTCTCCTCCCTATATTCTAGCCCAGGAGGTAGCAAACTAAAGCCTGTGGACAAAATCTGGCCCACTGCCTCTTTTGTATTATTTTAATATTTTTAAATGGTTGTAAAGAATCAAAAGATGAAAAAGATGAACACTTTTGCACATACAGTATTGCATTGTCAGTGAAGG
>NW_006921711.1:8613234-8619757 GCF_000298275.1 Orycteropus afer afer
GTACCATGGTAGATGTGAATAGTTGTGATAGAGGCAGTATGACCTGCAAAGTCTAAAATATTTATTATCTGGCCCTTTACAAATACAGTTTGTTGACCTCTGTTCTAGCTTAGCCAAACTAATTTCTGTTCTTATCTTCTGTCTGAAATGCTTTCCCCCCCTTTTTTTTTCTCTTTGTTACTCATTATTCTCTTTTCTATCTCCATTATCTTTAGGTGATTCCATCCAATCTCAGTGTTAAATTCAATCTACATGCTGATGGTGCCCCAATTTGTATTTCCAAAACCAACCTCTACCCTAAACTCGAGACCAAAATACACACTGTATTTGACATCTTTAGTTGGACATCATAGGCATCTCAAACCTATCATCAAAGTTGAACTGTAGATCTATCTCCCTAACCCATCTCCTCTCAGTTGGTCCCCCTTTCAGTAAATGGCAACTCCATCCCTGCAGTTGCTCAAGCTTTGGTGTTTTTCTGACCCCTTTCCTTGGAGCTCTGTTAGCATAGTGCCTAAGGCACTTGACTGCTGACTGGTAGGCTGGTGGTTCAAATCCACCAGCTGCTCTGCAGAAGGAAGATGGGGCAATCTACTTCTATGAAGATTTCCGCCTCAGAATTGAGTCAATGGCAGTGATTTTTTTTTTTTTTTTTTTTTTTGGTTCTTTGTCTCACATCCCACATCCAATCTATCAGCAAATCATGTTGGCTTACCTTCAAAATATATAAGAAGAATTTGACCCTTTCTCAACACCCACACTCCTACCACCCTTGTCCAAGCCTCCCTCTTTCATCTGGACTACTGCAGTGACCTCCCAACCCATCTTGTCTACTCTTGCCCTCATGAACACATCAAGCAGAGTCTTCTCAGATCATGTCACTCTTTGCTGAGAACCTTCCAATGACTTCATGTTAAAAGACTCCCCTCCCTCTCATCAGTTGCTCCTCCAGTCTCTACTATTCTCCCTCTCATTCATCCTAGGGACACTCACCTTGTTCTTCCTCATACTCCAGGTACTTGTCTCCCTTAGGGCTTTCCTCTTTGTTGTTCCTTCTGCTTTATCATCCCCTGCTACCCCCTAGGCTGTTTCTATACATTCTTTAGATATTTATTCAAGAGTCACTTTCTCAGTAAGACCTTCCATGCCCTTCTTATTTACAATTTCAAATTTGCTAAATTTCACTGTTTAAATTTTCTTTCTCAGCACTTATTGATAGTTAGATAAATAATGTATTTACTCTTCTTTATTGTCTACTGAAGAATGTAAGTTTCATGAGGTGAAGGATTTCTATTGGTTTTGTTCACTATGGTATTCCCAGTGGAGCTCTGCTGGCTCAGTGGTTAAGGCATTCAGCTGCTAACTAAAAGGTACAAGGTTCAAAACCATGAGCCATTCCACAGGAGAAAGATGACGCAGTGTGTTTCCATTAAGATTTACAGCCTTGGAAACCCTAGGGTACAGTTCCAGTCTGTCTTGTAGAGTCTCTATAAGTTGGAATCAACTTGATGTCAGTGGGTTTGGTTAGCACCTAAGGCATTTGACTGCATCAGAAGGCTGGCGGTTCAAACCCACCAACCACTCCACGGAAGGAAGGTTGGGCAATCTACTTCCGTAGCGAGAACTGCTTGCAAAACCCAAGGAGGGGTCACTATGAGTCGGGTTCGACTCGAAGGCAGTGAGTTTGGTTTTTTTTTTTAGGAGAAGAGCCTGACACATAGAATATGCAGTAAGTATTTGTTGAATGACTTCATGATGAAAACAGGCAGCTGAAAGGTCTTATTGACAAAATCTTTCCTGTTGCACTTAAGCTGAATTGCTCCCTCTGTCCTATTTGCCACCAAATATCTATTGCTGGGCACTCTGGTGATGTAATGCCTAAGGCATTTGACTGCTAGCCAGAAGGCTAGTGGTTCAAACCCACCAGCCACTCCTTAGAAGGAAGATTGGGCGATCTACTTCTGTAGAGATACCGCCTTGGAAACCCAAGGAGGGATCGCTGTATGTTGGGATTGACTCGACAGCAGTGAGCTTTTTTTTTTTTGTACTTTCCAATTACTTATTTGACTTATTTGACATACCCATTTTCCCTATTAAACTGAGCTGGATTCATTTTTTAATTCTTCTGGGACATGTTGTTGTTGTTATGTGCCGTCGAGTCGGACTTGACTCATAGCGACCCCTCCTTGGGTTTTCGAGGCAGTATCACTACAGAAGTAGATTGCTCCATCTTCCTCCTGAGGAATGGCTGGTGGGTTTGAACCACCAGCCTTCTGGTTTGCAGTCAAGTGCCTTAGGCACTATGCTACCAGCGCTCCCTCTGAGACATGGTAAATACTTATTTAATACTTGCAAAGTGAATGAATAAGGAGCTCTCATGGTGCTATGGGTAAGGCATTGGGCTGCTCACCTAAAAGATCTGCAGTTTGAACCTATCAGCTGCTTCTCAGGAGAAAGATGAGGCAGTTTGCTTCAGTAAAGATTTACAGCCTTGGAAACCCTATGGGGCAGTTCTAGTCTGTCCTGTAGGGTTGCTATGAGTCAGAATCGACTCAGTGGCAGTGGGTTTTTAGAAGTGAATGAATAATTGTTCAACATTGCAAAAGTATTCTTTACTTTGCCAGAAGAGACTTCTCAGAGGTTAAATAGTGAATGATACTTAAGTTGGGATTTGATTAAAAAACCCCAAATAGAATTATTCGGGACCATACTTGCTTTAGATTCTGAAACCACTGGAGGTAGCCTCTGGGTTTATTAAGGTTCTAGACCATGTCCCATACACCATAGAGCATAACTCCAGAGGCCTCCTGGTCAAGAATAAAGGTGCTGGGTTATACAGCTTGCTTAGGACACAAGTTAAGCTATTGATGTGTGGAGAAATCTCTACTTTTATTTATTTGTTTTCAGTAAAACTTGTTAATTGGTGAAGTGGAAAGGATTAAAGATCCTTAATCACTGTTAGAATGAAAAACACCCTTATTGTTTTCCTGTCTCTAAATAACCTTTTTCCATCTATGTCCAGGAAACAGTCACAAATCAGCTAAGTAAAAATCTTTCAGTTGTTTTTAAAAGCAGGTATTTACTGGGCTGGCTGCTGCAGTCAGAGAAAGCTGTTGGGGGGGGGGAATGGGGGGGGCGGGGGGGGGTAGAGGTGAAAAGGTAGGGGTAAAGGAGGTGGGAGGTGGGAATGGGGGTGGGGAGATGGAGGGGCAGGTTAGGTGGGGGATGCTGCAGCAATGGATTTGGAAGGAAACTTGTGTGAGGAGGGAAACAGGCAAAGAAGAGCCGGATCTCAGGCAGTTTGGTATGCTGGTCAGGAGTTACCAGAAAAATTAGATTAGATTAAACACATAGTTGATCATTTTGCATTCTCTTTTAAGTGATTCCAAGTACATGTGTTTCCTTATTTGAATCTCACAGCATTCACATAAGGGAACTAGTGAAGAGACTGTCTCCATTTTACATATAGAGAAACTGAGACCCCAGGACATGAAGAAGCTCATCTAAAATCAGTGACTGATCAAGGTGAGAATTCAAGAACTTCCCTGCGGTATTCAATGCTCTGCCTGCTAGCCATTTCTTCCAAATTATCTGCTTGCTTCCATTAATTATTGCTTACTTCAATGTTTATTTATTTATAAACTCAGCGCTTAGCATTGAGGTAGATACAAAGAAGTATAACTAGATACAAAATAGATATAAAGTATAAAACATAGTCCTTGTCCTGTTGGTACTTCTGAAAAAAAAAAATAAATAAAATAAAACCAAACCTGTTGCCATTGAGCCAGTTCCTAATAATCATGACCCTATGTGTTATATGGGAGCTCTGGTAGCATAGTGCCTAAGGCACTTGACTGCTAACCAGAAGGCTGGCGGTTCAAACTCACCAGCCACTCCTTGGAAGGAAGATGGGGCAATCTACATCTGTAGTGATATTGCCTCGGAAACCCAAGGAGGGGTCGCTATGAGTCCGGTCCGACTCCACAGCACATAACAACAACATGTGTTACATGGTAGAACTGCTGCATAGGGTTTAAGAGTCCGTGGGTGGCCCAAATAATTAACTGTTGGATACTAGCTGAAAGGTTGGCACTTTGAACCTACCCAGGGGGGCCTTGGAAGACAGGCCTGGTGATAAGCTCAGAAAGGTCATGGTCTTGAAAACCTACAGAGCAGTTCTACTCTGCAACATATGGGGTTACCATAAGTCAGAATCAACTCAATAGCAACTGACAAAAAAAAAGTCTTCACAGAAGTAGATTGATGACTTCAAACTTCCAGCCTTTAACTTAGCAGTTAAGCACACATTGTTTGTGCCACACAGGAATCTTCAAAATACTTATAGCCTAACAAAACTGGGTTGCCTTGAAGTCACTCATGACTTATAGTAACCCCATGTGTGTCAGCACTTCATGAGGTTTTCAAAGGCTGATTTTTTGGAAATAGATGACCAGGCCTTTCTTCTGATGGACCTCTAGGTGGACTTAAGCCTCCAACATATTGATTAGCAGCTGAGCAAGTTAACTGTACCACCCAGGGACTCCTCTTATAGCCTGTTGTTGTTGTTGTTGTTATGTGCCGTCGAGTCGGCCCCGACTCATAGCGACCCCTCCTTGGGTTTCTGAGGCAGTATCACTACGGAAGTAGGATTGCCCAACCTTCCTTCTGAGGAGTGGCTGGTGGGTTTGAACCGCCAGCCTTCTGGTTAGCAGTCAAGTGCTTTAGCCACTATGATACCAGAGCTCCTCTCTTATAGCCTAGTTGGGGGAAAGAAAATGTAAACAAAAAATTAAACAATGTTGGAAAGTAAAGGAGCTCTGGTGATGGTACGGTTAAAGCGTTAGGCTGCTAGTCACATGTCAGCGGCTGGAACCCACCAGCTGCTCTGCAGGGGAAAGATGAGGTAGTCTGCTTCCATATGTAAATCTTCCATAGAGATTTATGGCCTTGGAAATCCTATGGGTGGTTCTACCCTGTTCTAAAGGGTCTCTGAGTCAGAATTAACTCAATGGCAATGGGTTTGATTTGGTTTTAGTTTATTATAAAGGTTTTCAAAAATCGAGTTACAAAAGTTCATATGCTATGACCTCATTTTGCTAAAAATACTTGTAAGATCTCTAAGGCAGACTATTCACTGCTCTACTCAGAAGAGAGAATTCTTACATTTCTTAACTGATCTAATTTTCTCATACACTTCCACCCATTCAAAGTTATCTCAGTCCTTTCCAGATGTAATCCTTTCTTTTGGTTTAACAAGTAGCTCTGGTTGCCTAGTGGATAAGGCATTTGGCTGCTAACCAGAAGGCCAGCAGTTCAAACTCACCAGCTGCTCTATGAAAGGAAGATGTGACGATTCCGCCTCAGAAACCCAATGGGGATCACTATGAGTTGAAATCTACTCTATGGCAGTGAGTTTGGTTTGGAGTTTGTTTTTTGGTTTAACAGGTTATTATTTTGATTTACAGTAGTGTCTACTGGGTAAATATCCAGTTAATTCAAAATTCAGTTCCCTAACAAGGCTGTTTCTCCCCTCCCCCTCTCTTTCCAAGATGTAAGGAGTCTAGGCCGTCCTGGCCAGTCCTCATGCTTTGGGTGCCTGGCTGATTTCCACTACTGGGCAGCTGATCTAGTTGATGTGAACTGGCTGCTCCCCAACTTTTGTTCAGCTAATTTTTGAATTTCCCCTGGAAGGTTCTTTCTTTATCAGAGTGGAGCCAAATCAGTGTAAGACTGCTATTCTACCTCATCTATTTACCTTATTTTCATGCAGATAACGCATATGTTATACAGTTTTTGTAAACCATGCAGCCTCCTCTTGTGTGCATTGTGCGTGGTGTATGTGTGTGCATGTATTTACATGGGTGCATTATATGCGAAAAATAGGGTAGTCCTGTCGCACTATAGCTTTGCTATTACTCACTGTCCACTCAGCCCCTCATACTAGCATGGGATCTCCCTGAGCCACAGTCTTCTCTCAGCTTTCCTAAGGGAGCAAGACAAGAGCTCCTTTGCCTTCAGTTTATCCCTCAATCTGTCTAGCATATTTCCCTCTCCAGGAATTCAGCCAAGAGAGTGGAAGTTAGAATACGCGTATCTGGCTGTCTACTTCCCCTTCCTCTGTTTCCTTTTTCCCCCATAGTCCTTGAGTCAAAATCCTCTTTCCAACTATCCTTGACTTTTAGTAAAATTCCAATTTAGTTGATTGGCTCTGTCTCTTCTTATGTTAATGGAAAACAACAACAACAAAATCCAAACCAGTTGTGGATGAGTTAATTTCAAGTCATGACAACTTCATGTGTTCCATAGTGGAACTGTGGACCATAGCATTTACAATGGCTGTAATCTTTTGGAAGTAGATTGCCAGGTATTTCTTCCAAGGTGATTCTGGGTAGATTTGAACAGCCAACATTTTGGCTAGTTGTCCAACACTTTATGATTTGCACCATCCAGGGATTTCTTAATGGAAAATAAAGGCATTAAAAAAAAAAAAATAACTGCCATGTCAAGCAAATGAGGCAAATAA
>NW_006921711.1:8619857-8623452 GCF_000298275.1 Orycteropus afer afer
TTAAAAAAAAAAAAAAAAAAAAGTCTGTCTCTGTTCCTAAAACTTGACTTTCCAAATTTTTTTCTTAATTTCTGCTCAAAGATTTTATTTTGGAAGTTTAAAACTGAACATTGACTCTTTTTCCACTTTGCATTCCTGCTGTAAGAATTCTAATTCTCTAAGGAAAAAGGATGATTCAGATAGAATGAGGGTTGGTGACATACAAGGAAGTGCAAAAGAGAAAAGAAACATTAATATAGTTCAAAAATATTTTTCTTGGTACATATGCATAGAAAAATAATCTGGAAAAATATGTACCTAATTGTTAATAGTGGCTTTTTTAGGTTCATGGTTTTTCAAGTTATTTTATTGTTTATATCTGCCTGTATCTCTGAATGTTCAAAAGTATTCATGTATTGCTTTTGTAAACAGTGAAGCCAGTAAAATGATTTCTATTTGACTTGGGAGGGAAGACAGAGGAAGGTTAAACAGCATAGAACTGTACACAAAAAAATCTTAAGACTGTACTCAAAAATTAGTTGTCAAAAAGGTGATTCAGCTATAATTACGATGAATACTTTTAGAGTCACATCTTTTCTTTTTCCTTTAAATTGAGATAAATTCACATGCCATAAAATTCAGCCATAGTGTACATTTCAGTATTTTTTTTTTAAGAATACTTACAAAGGCATGAAACCATCACCACTATCTAATTTTAAAACATTTTCATCACTCCACAAAGAAACCGTACACCCATTAGCAGTCACTCTCTTTCTTCAAGCCACCCATCCTCTGGTGACCAGTAATCTGTTTTCTTGTTCTATGGATTTACCTATTCTGGACATTTCATATAAATGAAATCATACAATATGTGGCCTTTGGTGTTTGGCTTCTTTCACTTAGCACAGTTTCAAAGTTCATCCATATTGAGTCACATTCCTTTTTTTAAAATTTCCTTTTCTGAAGAAGCTTTATGCTTAGTACTGTAATAATATCCTTACTAGTCAATTGACCTTAGTTGTGCAGTCTGTAAATGCAAAAAAAGTCAAGCTGTCTCTTACTCCCATGTTGCATTACCTATTCTATGGATAGGCTTAGTGGAACAGATAACCACAGTGAACCACCAAAAAATTATAGCTGGCTTTGGAATACATTAAAGAGAGTGCAGGTGGGAGAGCAAGTAAGGATAGGGCAAATAGCCCAAGGGCATGCTTGAAGATTATAGAGTAAACAAACTGGATTCCCCGTTTATTATGAATAATAAACTCTCGCAGGTAGACATCAGCAACCCGGGCAAAGAAAATGTGTTTTTTTCTTATTTCACCAAATTTGTTAGTATTCTCAGATTTTAGTCATGTCTTCAAGTAGGAAATAAAGGCCAAACTGGAATCCCCAATCATGAAATTTCCTGCAATTCTAGATGATAAGAATATAGTCAGTGTTTTTAAAACTTTAACCAAGTCAGTGGTTTCAAACATTTTAAGAGTCATAAATTTGATCCCTTGAATCTCTGATGATAGCTATGGCCCCTTTTCTGAAAAATATTGCTTGCAGTGTCTGAATATATCAGTTTCCTGAAGCACCCAACGGTACCTACAGATCAAGAATCAAGTTCGATATTAAGAACTTTTGCTTAAGGAAATTGTCCCTCCTTATTACTCACAAGAGTTCAGCCCCAAGACCCAATCTTGTCTCCTGTTCCAATAAACTGGGTGAGACAACATAGCCTTTAAGGATCTCTTGGCCCTATACATAAACCTATAGGTGCTCCCCTGGATTGTACTCTAGGGGCCTCCTTCCAAGAAGGAGGTATCCCTAGGCCTCTTCACATACATCACCCAGATGAGGTCAAGAGGGAAAAGTGAGTGCATAACAAGGAGGATAAGAATTTTTATATCATCCCCTTGTATGGTTACCCCACTGTATTCTTGATTTCATCCTTGTTTCTTATCAGACCTTCTCTCACTTAGAAGTAGAGTGAGGTAAGGGAAAGCATTAGTCTGTCAGCTGTGATTGGAGAAAGGCTCTTAGTAAGCAGTATGTCTCCATCTAGATATATCAATACATTGAAGGAAGATTCAGGGTCAGCAAGAAGGATGGAGGGGGACAAGAAGAAACATCTCTAAGACATGGACTTGAATTTCAGCAGAAGGTATTTCTAAATGGACAGTTCAAGTCTTTGAGTAACCTCTGTTTCAAGGTTTGCCAAAGCTCATGTATGTTAGTTTCTAGAGCATAAATTAAGGATATGTCTGAGTATTTATTGCAGGGAAGAGAGGAAAGCATTTTCTCAAAAAGAGAGGAGGAGCTCTGTTTTTTAGTGACTCCTTTTATTTGTCCCATTCTTGTGTAGTCTTCTTCTGTATTATTTGGTTGAGTGGTTTAGCTCCTAGGAGTGACTGGAAGGGTTTATCACCTAGGTAATCCTTGGTAATCAAGTTGAAAGATTCTTCCTTGATTCTAGCTCAGAGTCTATATCATCTTCAGAAGACTCAGACTGAGACCAAATCTCCACGTAACCTTGTCCTGACTATTGAGTTATGGGTTATGCCTGAGCAAGACCTGGCAATACTGAAAATATTTAATGGGCTATGAGTGTCAAAAAGTATGTTTTTAATCACTGGACATTATTTTATCACAAATAGATATGATGATGTTGTTGTTGTTGTTGTTGTTGTTGTTGTTTGCCGTCGAGTCGGCCCCGACTCATAGCGACCCCTCCTTGGGTTTCCGAGGCAGTATCACTACGGAAGTAGGATTGCCCAACCTTCCTTCCGAGGAGTGGCTGGTGGGTTTGAACCGCCAGCCTTCTGGTTAGCAGTCAAGTGCCTTAGCCACTATGCTACCAGAGCTCCTGTTGTTGTTGTTAGGTGCCCTCAAGTCATCTTCGACTCATAGTGACCAGATGCACAGCAGAACGAAACACTGCCGGTCCTGCGCCAACTCCGCGATCCCTGCTATAGTTGAGCCCATCGCTGCAGCCACTGTGTCAATCGTCTCCTTGAGGGCCTTCCCCTCTTTCATCAACTCTCCACCTTACCAAGCATGACATCCTTCTCCAGGGAATGGTCCCCTCTGACAACGTGACCAAAGTAGGTGAGATGAAGTCTAGCCATTCTCTCTTCCAAGGAGCATTCCGGCTGCTTAGATGTGATATGATATGATAGTATTTATCAATATAAAATCCTTCTTGAATATATTCCAAGAGGCGTTGTCAAGGAAAACAATGATCTACATTTTACTAGTCTGATGATCGTTCCTCAATCCTCAACTTACTTGACTCATCAGTACCAATTGACACAGTTTGTTACTACCTCTTTCTTTCTTTCTTTCTTTGACTTTGGGGAAATCCTACTTGCCTGGTATCCTCCTGTCTCATAGGTTGTTCCTTTTCCATTTAGTTTATGATTTCTCCTTATCATTCCAAGTCTAAACACCTGATAATTTGTTTAAAATGCTAGTGCCAAGTCCCTAACCTGAAAAATTCTGATTTCAGTCATCTAAGTTAGAGCCCAAGAACTTTTTAAATAAAGTTTCCTAGGTGATTCCTGGGAGCTCTGGTAGCATAGTGCCTAAGGCACTTGACTGCTAACCAGGAGGCTGGCGGTTCAAACCC
>NW_006921711.1:8624634-8626103 GCF_000298275.1 Orycteropus afer afer
TATATATATATATATATATATTTCTAACTATATACATATATTACTTCTAATATATATATATTTCTGTGTATTTCTAACTCTCTATAATTTATATAATTATATATATAAACATATATATATATATAAACATATATATATATAGTTGTTGTTTGATTGTTCCATAACATTGATTGTAATCCCCATAATGTAACAAACAGCTCTTTTCCCATTTCCTCCCTGTGGCTACCTTTTCCCTGTGTCCTTCTTTCCTATGCATTCCTGCCCTCTGAGCTATCTCCCTGTGCAAATACTGTCCTTCTAATATCTCATGGTTGATTGTTCTAAGAAGAGTACCTATCTGGTATAGTTGTTCACCTTGTAGGCCTGTCTATCATTTGGCTGGAAGCCATGGGAGTGAGTTAAATTGCAGGCCTGAAGGGTGACTAGGTGCCATAGCCTTGGGGGTTTCACCAGTCTCTAACAGAGCAGTCAGCCTGGTCTTTCTATAATTTTGAGTTTTGTTCCACATTTTTCTCCCACTCTATCCAGGATTTCCTATTTTGATGACTTCTGAATGTTTGATGGTGGTAGCTGGCCACCATCTAGTTCTGGTCTGAGGGTCATACAGGCTGAAGTTTTCATGGTTCATTAGTCCCTTGGATTAGTTGTTTCCATCTGCCTTTGATTTTCTTCATTCTTCTTTGCTGTGGACAAGGAGAGACCAGTTGTTGCATCTTAGATGGTGCTTGCAAGCTTTTAACCCCAATCACTATTCACCAAAGTAGAACAATATTTCTATGTAGTGTGTCATTCCATTTGAGCTTAATGTTCCCCACAACCATGTTCTCCAGCCCATGGACCCTGCAACTCACTTCCTCAAGGTTTGTGGGTTGTGGCTAAGAAGTTATCATAACTTTGTCCTCTGTTAGATCTATTATATATATGGACATTCTCTGGTGCATGGTGCCTAAGGCATTTGACTGCTAACCAGAAGGCTGGTGGTTCAAACCCACCAGCCACTCCTCAGAAGGAATATTGAGAAATCTACTTCCATAGAGATACCACCTCAGAAACCCAAGGAGGGGTTGCTATGAGTTGAATTGACTTGACGGCAGTGAGTTTGGCTTTGGTTTTTGGTATAGCACATACAAATACTTATGTAGAAATATTGTCTGCCAAACTTATATACAGACAAAACCAATTACTATAATGAAATATGCAAATCCCTGGAGTTTGAAAACCAAAAGGGAAGAACATGCTCAGCATTTCTCAAGCTAAAAGAATTGAGGAAAAAATTTAAGCTTCGAGTTGCAATTTTGAGAGATTCTATGGGCAAAATATTGAATGATGCAGAAACATTAAAAGAAGATGGCAGGAATACACAGAAATCACTGTACCAAAAGGAACTGGTTGATCTTCATCCATTTCAGGAAGTGGCATATGATCTAGAACCAATGGTACTGAAGGAGGAAGTCAAAGCTGCAATGAAA
>NW_006921711.1:8627010-8628748 GCF_000298275.1 Orycteropus afer afer
GAAGGAACTGTTTCAAGTGCTGAGGGGCAAGGATATCTCCTGGGGGACTAAGGTGTGCCTGACACAAGCCAAGATATTTATAATCGCCTTGTATGCATGTGAAAGCTAGACAATGAATAAGGAAGACTGAAGAAGAGTTGATGCTTTTGAGTTGTGGTGTTGGTGAAGAATGTTGAAAGTACTGTGGACTGCTAAAAGAACTAACAAATCTGTCCCAGAAGAAGTACAGCCAGAGTGCTCCTTGGAAGCAAGAATGGCCGGGCTTCGTCTCACCTACTTTGGCCATATTGTCAGAAGAGACCATTCTCTGGAGAAGGATGTCATGCTTGGTAAAGTGGAGGGTCAATGAAAAAGTGAAAGGTCTAACAAGATGGATTTGACATGGTGGCTGTAGCGATGGGCTCAGATATAGTAGGGATCCTGAGGCTGGCATAGGGCTTGGGAGTGTTTCGTTCTGTTGTTCATAAGGTTGCTATGAGTCGGAGACAACTCGACAGCACATAACAACAACAGCAACTTGTGTCCTCTATATAGTAAACAGTGTTCATTCATTCAATCATTCAACAGCAAAATGCTCTTCTAGATGCTGAGGGTATAGTAGCCAACAAGACGATGTCGTTAACTTTATGGAGCTTACATTCTACTTAGGGAAGATAAACAATAAATAAATTTTAAGATTTATGTCAGAGAGTAAAATGTGATATGGGGACATGTAAACCAATACAAGTGGGATAGGAAATGCAGGGCAGAAGTTGTTATTTTATTAATGTATTGGGTACTTAAGAAGACCTCACAATAAAGCAACTTTTGAGTACAGATCTGAGCAGAGAAGTGTAGTAATAAGCCATAGGTATAAAGACAAAGAATTATATTCAGAGGGAACCCAAGGAATTCACACTTCTTTCAATTCAAGTTATTTTCAGTTGTTTTAACATGTTTCTAAATGACTGATGACTCACCTATGTTTGGAATATTTTTGCAAATAGTATGAATGAATTGCTATTGTCCAGACATGCTTGGGACTAGGCAGCGGGTAGGGGGTTAAGCATCCACCTGAAACAAAGTTTCCCTGATCTGTGGAAGCACATATCAAGCTGCTAGGAGCATGGACTCTAGAGTCAGACTACATTCATGAAAATCCCAGCTCTACTATGTGTAGTCTAGGCCAGGTTACTCCCATTTTCTAAATCCGAGTTTCCAAATCTATAATGTGAGAGTGATAATAGCAGGTTAATTTTCAACTAGTATGCACCTATGTTTTGTTCATTCTGATTGGTTGTACATAAAGTTGTTAATTATTTTGAATATTATCCCTAGTTAACAGTATTTACTTCATGGCAGTCATTGTGATACTTAAATAAAGTAAGTGCTCATTATTGTTGTTGTTGCTGTTAGGTGCCGTTGAGTTGTTTCCAACTCATAGAGAGCCTATGTACAACAGAATGAAACACTACCAGGTCCTGTGCCAGCCTCATTCAATATTTTGCCCATATAATTTTTCAATATTGCAACTTGAGGCTTGAAATTTTTCTTCAGTTCTTTCAGCTTGAGAAATGCCAAGTATGTTCTTCCCTTTTGGTTTTCTAACACCAGGTCTTTGCATATACTGTTGTTGTTGTTATTTGCCGTCAAGTCGGCCCTGACTCAAAGCGACCCCTCCTTGGGTTTCTGAGGCAGTATCACTACGGAAGTAGGATTGCCCAACCTTCCTTCCAAGGAGTGGCTGGTGGGTTTGAAC
>NW_006921711.1:8629165-8631049 GCF_000298275.1 Orycteropus afer afer
TTGGGCAATCCTACTTCCGTAGTGATACTGCCTCAGAAACCCAAGGAGGGGTCGCTTTGAGTCAGGGCCAACTTGACAGCAAATAACAACAACAACAGAGGCTGAAAGGGGAATCTCACTATCATCAAGAGAAAAGAGTTGGAGGTGAAGTGGAGCACATCCGTGGACCTGAGATTCCTGCATTGTACCTCCTTGGCAGAGATGACCTGGCAGAAACCCAGCTGAAAAATGAAGAAGCATAAGATACAGTGGCAGGCTTTCCAGCCCACAGAATGAGAAAGCTGAGTGCCTTTGGGCAGGAGGCTGGCTGGCAGAGTGGGGTGCACATAGGTGTACCTATTGGCAGAGCTAAAAGAGCTTTGTACCACTTGTCTGAGCAGGGCAGAGGCCAGGCTGAGAGACCAAGGGTCAGAGAGGCATGCCTGAGGGCACAATAAAGGAGATACTGTCCTGATCAAAGAATTGTACCCAGAGCACGCTCCTGAACCTGAATTGTAACCTGTTACTTCCATAATAAACCCCATAATCTTGAGTATTGTCTGTGACTTCTGTGTGTTTGCAATGAATTGTCAAACCCAGCAGAGAAGAAGTGAGTGCAGTGAGAGGGAAGGCTTGTGTCAGAATTAGTTAAAAGATTGGAGGGTGACGGTATGTCTCTATGTCTGGCCTCCTAGGAATAAGCTTTGGGCTGCTGATGGTGATTCTGTCTTCCTCTCATGAAGTTGGAGAAGGTCAGAAGATGCCACATCCATGACCTTTTAGCAGTAAATAAAGTTTTATTGGAACATAGCCATGTTCTTTCATTTCTGTATTATCTATGGTTGTTCTTGTGTTACAAAGGTAGATTTCATTAGTTAAAATGACCTGGCCCTTTATAGAAAGTTTTCTGACTCCTAACCTAAATGGAAATTGAATCCTACTTCAGCTTTATGCCAATGTAGTCTAACTGGCTCTGCTTTGTATCAAGATATTAACATTTTCAACCATCTTTTTATAGCCAAAAAGGAGTTGTACTTTGCCAAACTTTTGAGAACAAGTTGCTAAGGGTCTACTTGGAAGTGAAGGAAAGTTCTCTTCAATCCCAAGATAAGGGTGTTGAGAATGGAAGTCCCCAGTGAGTTCTGAGATCAAATTCCTAGAATAAATAAAAAAAATAAAAAAAAGCCTTATATGGACATGTGATGTTCATAAATACCATGAGATGTGTTAGTGTGTTCACTTTTTGTTGCCACCTTTCACTCAAGTCTCCTCTTGTGCTGTCAGCCTTTACTTTGCAAATGTTGGGTTAAGACAGGAGAAGGATGAGTGTTTCTAGGGAAGACAGAGAGAGAATACATTTTCTTTGCCAACCTGAGTAAGGCTCAGGGTCAGGTTAACTCTCCACAGTACATGAGTCCTTCAAAAACTTGGTTGAGCTTTGTTTTGATTTTGTTCTTTTAGACCCAGTAGGTATTTTAACAATTGTTACATATTTTTAAGAGGGTTAATTTATTTAGTCCCTGTTTCTTTAAAAGTCAAGAATCATTCCAAGTCCTTGCGGAAATCAGACTCAGAAGTCCTCCTTTTCCGGAGGAAATCAGGCAATCATCATAAAGCAGAGGTTAAAAACCTCAAAATATAAAAACCTCTTTCTAATTTAGTTTGACTTGATTCTTGTGGGAATTTGTGTCTCTGGGGAGACTGAGCTCTTGTTAATGGTCTCAGTTTAGAAACATGTAGCAGAGTAAGAGGGGATGGAGTCAACAAATGGGGTTAACTCTGGTAGCATAGTGCCTAAGGCACTTGACTGCTAACTAGGAGGCTGGCGGTTCAAACCCACCAGCCACTCCTCGGAAGGAAGGTTGGGCAATCCTACTTCCGTAGTGATAACTGCCTCGGAAACCC
>NW_006921711.1:8631789-8639965 GCF_000298275.1 Orycteropus afer afer
CAGAAGGCTGGTGGTTCAAACCCACCAGCCACTCCTCAGAAGGAAGATGGGGCAATCTACTTCCGTAGTGATACTGCCTCAGAAACCCAAGGGGGGTCACTATGAGTAGAGTCCGACTCGACAGTACATAACAACAACAACAGCAACAACACCTTTGAGACAACACCTCACTGAGACGAAAGATGACTGCCCAGTCTTGAGGAAGCTTGAGTATGTGCCTCCAGTTAGGAGATGTCCTCCATTTCTCCTTCCAGAATACCATTTTCTCTTCTTACTGTAACCTTATGCTTACTGAGAAAAATTCACTTAATAGGAGATAAAAAGCAAAGGGATGTGTGTTTATATGTTTTAATTAATTTTTTTATCGTGGTAAAAATATATATAACATTTGCCAATTTTGACATATATAATTCAATTTTTGCATGTATAATTCAACTATATTGATTAAGTTCATCATGTTGTATAACCACTGTTATTGTTGTTAGGTGCCATTGAGTTAGTTATAACTCATAGTGACCCTATGTGCAACAGAAAAAAACACTGCTTGGTTCTGCGTCATCCTCACAATCTTTGCTATGTTTACAGAGCAAATTCATTTTCCATACAGCAGTTTATATACATTTTCTTTCATGACACTGGCTGCAGTTCCCCACAATGTAACAGCACTCTCCCAACTTCCTCCTTGTAGTTACCTCTTCCCTGTGTCCTTTTCTATGCATTCCTGCCTCCGCCCCAGCCCCATCTCTATGCAAACACTGACTTTCTCTTCTCCCACAATCCCTCTAAGGAATGTATCTACCTGATGTAAATATTCACCTTATATGCCTATCTGTTGTTTGGCTGGAAGCCACAGGAGTGAGTTCAATTCAAGACCTGAGGGGCAACTAGGAGCCAGAGGCTTGGGGGTCTTACCAGGCTCTAACAGACCAGTAAGCCTGCTCTTTTTTTTTAAATGATTTTGAGTTCTGTTCCACATTGTTCTCTGACTTTATCCAGGATCTCCTGCACTGATCCCTTTCTGAGTGGTTGACAGTGGTAGCTGGGCACCATACAGTTCTTTTGGTCTCATGGTCATCATAATAGGCTGAGGTTCACATGGTGTACTGGTCCCTTGGACTAATTATTTTCATGTGTCTTTGGTTTTCTTCATTCTTCTTTGCTCTGGACGAGGAGAGACCCCTTGTTGCATCTAAATGGCTGCTTGCAAGCTTTTAAGACCCTAATCATTACTCACCAAAGTAGGATGTAGAACAATGTTTTTGTGTAGTATATTATGCCAGTTGAGCTTAATGTCCCCCATGACCATGATCCTGAGCCCATGAGTCCAGTAACTCATTCCCTCAGGGTGTTTGGCTGTGGCTAAGAAGTTATTATAACTTTGCCCTGTTAGCTCTATTATATATATGAATGCTCCTATAGCGTGTACAAACACATATGTAGAAATATGTAGGAATATTGCTAAGCTTTTATATGGTCATGGGTATATTCCTTTTTGCCTGGACATACCTGATCATTTAGCCTGACTACCTATATATTCACTTGTACCTTAATGTTTGTTATTACTGATAATGCAGTGTACTGTGTATGTAAAAGTGTTTATCTTTGTTGTCTGTACCTCTTGTGCACCTCTCTGAGTCTTCCTTTTCCTTGTTGTCGTCGTTAGGTGCTGTTGAGTTGGCCCCAACTCATAGCGACCTCATGTACAACAGAACAAAACACTGCATAGTCCTGTGCCAGCCTCACAATCCTTGCTATACCTGAGCTCATCATTGCCATCACTGTGTCAATCCATCTCATTGAGGGCCTTCCTCTTTTTCATTGGCCCTCCACTTTACCAAGCATGATATCTTTCTCCAGGGAATGGTCCCTTCTGACAACATGACCAAAGTAGGTGAGACAAAGTCTGGTCATTCTTGCTTCCAAGGAGCATGCTGGCTGAAATTTCTCCAGGACAGATTGGTTTAGTTCTTCTGGCAGTCCATGGCACTTTCTTTCGGTATCCTTCACCAACACCACAACTCAAAAGCATCAAATCTTCTTCCATCTTCCTTATTCATTGTCCAGTTCTCACATGCAATGAGGTGATTGAAAATACCATGGCTTGGGTTAGGTGCACTTTAGTCTTCAAAGAGATATCTTTGCTCTTTAGGACTTTAAAAAGGTCTTTTGCAACAGATTTGCCCAAGGCAATATATCATCTGATGTCTTGACTGCTACTTCCATTGGTGTTGATTTTGGACCAAGTATTATGAAATCTTTGACAACTTTAATCTTTTCTTCATTTATCGTGATGCTGCTTATAGGGCCAGTTGTGAAGATTTCCATTTTCATTATGTTAAGATGTAATCCATACTGCAGACTGTAGTCTTTAATCTTCGTCAGTAAGAGGTTCAAGTCATCTTCACTTTAAGCAAGCAAAGTTGTGTCGTCTGCATATTGCAGGTTGTTAATGAGCCTTCCTCTAATCCTGATGCCATGTTCTTCATATAGTCCAGCTTCTCAGATTATTTGCTCAGTGAATAAGATTGAATAAGTATGGTGGAAGGACACAACCCTCATACAACCCTTCCTGATTTTAAACCACACAGTATCCCCTTATTTTCTTCAAATGATAGCCTCTTGATCTATTACAGGTTTCGCATGAACAAAATTAAATGTTCAGGAATTCCCATTCTTCTCAATGTTATCCATAATGTGTTATGATCCACACAATCGAATGCTTTTGTATAGTCAGTTAAACACAAGTAAACATCTTTGTGGTATTCTTTGCTTTCAGCCAAGATCCATCTGACATTAGCAATGATCTCCCTCATTCCACATCCCCTTCTGAATCCAGCTTGCATTTCTGGAAGTTCTTTGTCAATGTGCTGCTGCAACCATTTTTGAATTATCTTCAGCAAGATTTTACTTGCATGGGATATTAATGATATTGTTTGATAATTTCCACTTTCTGTGGGATTACCTTTCTTTGGTGTGGGTTCCAAATCTCTTGGCATAGCCAAGTGAGTGCCTCCAGCTCAGCATCTATTTGTTAAAACATCTCAGTGGGTATTCCATCAATTCCTGGAGCCTTGTTATTTGCCAATTCCTTCAGTGCAGCTTCAACTTCTTCCTTCAATATTGGTTCTTGATCATATGTCACCTCCTGACACGGATGAACATTGACCAATTCTTTTTGGTACAGTGACTCTGTGTACTCCTTTCATCTTCTTTTGATGTTTTGTATGACAAACTGTCAGACAAGTGGTGGTCCTTTTCCTTAGTGTTATTATTGTGTTGGTCACTCACATTTATTATATGGCTTTTCCCTTCACCCAAGTCAATACTTGTCTCTTACATATCTAGCAATTTTCCCTTCCCTCCCCTCCCATCCCTGCTAATCAACTAATAAAGTTTCTTTTCGTATGTAAAGCTTTCCTTAACTTTTTACAATAGTAGATTAATACAATATTTGTCCTTCTGTGATTGACTTATTTCATCATTTCTTCCATTAACTTTCACTACTCTCCATTCAAGAGCAAGTTTGAGAATCTCTTCTGACATCCATTTTGGTCTTTTCTTTCTTTCCTGTCTTTTAAATGACTTTTTGCTTTCTTCATGTATGATGCTCTTGATGTCATCCCACAACTTGACTGGTCTTTGGTCACTGATGTTCAGTGTATCAAATCTATTCTGCAGATGGTGTCTAACTTCAGGTGAAATATAATCAAGGTTGAATTTTGACTCTTGTGTATTTATTTTAATTTTCTTCAGCTTCAACTTGAAATTACATATGAATAATTGGTGGTCTGTTCCACAAGCAGCTCCTGGCTTTGTTTTGACTGATGATATTGAGCTTCTCCGTAGCTTCTTTCCACAGATGTAGCTGATCTGATTCTTGTGTATTCTATCTGGCGAGGTCCACATGAATAGCTGCTGTTTATGTTGTTGAAAGAAGATATTTGCAGTAATAAGTCATTGGTCTTGCAAAACTCTATCATGAGATCTCCAGTGTCATTTCTATCACCAACACCATATTTTCCAACTACCAGTGATTCTTCTTTTTTTCTCACTTTCGCATTCCAATCCCCAGTAACAATCAATACATCTTGATTGCATGTTTGGTCAATTTTAAACTGCAGAATTTGGTAAAAATCTTGAACACGTCCATTGTCAGCTTTAGTGCTTAGTAAGTAAATTTGAATAATAGTAGTATTAACTGGTTTTCCTTTTGGTGTATGGATATATCCTATCACTGACTGAATTGTACTTCAGGATACTATTAACACTGTTCTTTTCCAAATTATTCCAACACCATGAACAGAAAGTCAGTACCTCTAAGGAATAACTCTAGTTTCCCTCCTCCTTCCCATTCCTGGTAACCACTAATAAACTTTGGTCTGTAGACATTTGCTTATTTCATATAAGTGTGATCATATAGTATTTGTCTTTTTGTGACTGACTTATTTCACTCAGCATAATATTTTCAGTATTCATTCATGTTGTAGCATGTATCAAGACTTCATTTTTCTTTATGGCTGAGTAACATTCCATTTTATGTATCTACCACATTTTGTTTATCCATTTATCTGTTGGTGGGCATTTAGGCTATTTGCACCTTATGGCTATTGTGAATAGCACTGTTATAAACATTGGTGTAGAGGCTTCTGTTTGTGTTCCTGCTATAATTTCTTTTGAGTGTACACCTAGAATTGGGATTAATGGGTCATATGGTATTTCTATGTTTAACTTTTTGAGAAATCATCAAACTGTTTCCACAGTGCTGAACCATTTTACATTTCCATAGAGAAGGATTTGAGTTCCAATTTCTCCGTATGCTTGCTAACACCTGTTATTTTCCATTGTTTTGATCATAACTGTTCTAGTAGGTATGAAATGGTATCTCATTATGGTTTTGATTTACATCTCTCTAATGACTCGTGAAGGAGCTCTGGTAGCACAGTGCCTAAGGCATTTGACTGCTAACCAGAAGGGTGGTGGTTCAAACCCGTGAACCACTCCTCAGAAGGAAGACTGGGGAATCTACTTCTGTAAAGATTTACCACCTCAGAAACCCAAGAAGAGGTTGCTATGAGTTGAAATTGACTTTATGGGAGTGAGGTTTTTTTTTTTTTTTTTTTTTAATGACTTATGAAAGGAGCTCTGGTGGCATAATGCCTAAGGCATTTAACTGCTAACCAGAAGATTCGCAGTTCAAACCACCAGCCACTCTGCAGAAGGAACACTGGGCAATCTACTTCCATAAAAATTTACTGCCTCAGAAACTTAAGGAGGGGTCGCTATGGGTTGGAATCGACTTGACGGCAGTGAGTTTGGTTTTGAATGACTCATGATGTTGAACATCTTTTCATGTGCTTGTCGGCCATTTGTGTATCCTATTTGGTGAAATGTCTATTCAAGATCTTTGCCCATTTTTTAGTTGGGTTGTTTGTCTATGTGTTGTTCAGAGGTGTTTTTGAGAGGTTGTACATTGCACTGAATAGTGCCTATTTTCTGGTTGTGTCATAGGTTGTGCACCTTCTCTCTGCTCCTTCCTGCTCTGTTCTCAGTTCTTTCACTTGAGATGGGCTTCCGCCACAGCATATAACTTCTTCTTGTCAAAACTAGCTCTAAAGAGAGGGCTAGCCAACTTGTTCATACTGAGGCAACAAAAATTAGTATTAAACCTTTCATGGTTGAATTATTTTCTGATTTGAATTTTTTGTTGATACCGTGCATTTTTCAGTAATGGAAGACATGCTGAAATCAAGGAAAAAGATGAAGTAATATTTAGATTTAGAGACAATTATGTTGGACACACATCTCAAGTGGACTCTGATGGTAGGATTGGTTTGGTGAGGCCCATTGCATCAGATTCACACAATTATAGAGGTCCCCCCAGCCAGTAGCACATACTACGACTAGATAGCAGTTTCCCAAGAGATCTGAGAGGCTGAAAATATGATGTGGTATATGTCCCAAGGGTCATGAAAAGGTAAACCTTTGGGCATTGTATTTTAACCCATTAAAATCACATCAAAAAGAGTGAAACTCCAATATAGACTTTTAGATTTTAGACAATAGATGGAAGAGTCATCTGAGACCCATAGAGTCCCCTTTTAAATTTTACATTTAAAAGAATGTTGTTGTTGCTGTTAGGTGCTGTTGAGTCATCTCCAACTCGTAGCAGCCCTATATACAACAGAATGAAACATTGCCTGGTTCTGTGTGTAATCCATATCAGACCATTGTATGTGAATATCTGAACATAATTTAACATAATTTTAAGAAGAACAAGGGGAGAAATCTGTCACCATCTAAACTGGTTAATTTTAGCATTTTTGAAGGCCACTTCAGAAATTCAAAAAGTCAAAGGGAAGAGCCAAAGAGATAATCTTCTTCTAGCCTGTCAGGAGATTTCAGTCCCTCTTGGTTTTCTTCTAAGGTATCTGAGCAGGACATTAAGTAGCTGAAAAGCCAAAGTTTTCAGTGTTTCATAATTACAATTAGTCCTCTGTATTAATTTTGGGGAAGAACTAAATTACAAAAAGTTTTATATTCAAGGCAAGCAGTTCATTGAATCTTCCTTTCTTTCTTTTGGTTGGAGAAGGTATGGGATTTTTTCTTTTTTCCAAGTTAGTAATTTTGTTTTTATTTTTAAAACTGTGGATAGGAAAAAAGGAAGAAGATTCACTGGCACACAGTGAACTTTCCAATAAAACTCTTTTTGGCTGTGGACTAAGTACAACACATGTAGTGCCAAGAGGGGTTTATGCCTTCCTTCTCCACCTCACCCCCCCCAATCCCCAGAAAGAAAACAAATGAGTACAGGATCAAGCTAAAGCTAGCATAAAACCATATTTTCACCTCATGAGCTGGGCCTGTACCCTCCCTTTTCGTAATCACTTCAGGGTTTGGTCTTGTGAAACAGAAATCAAATAACACAACTATCTTCCTTCCCTCTGCACTTCCAGAAGAGACAATAAACACAGGGAACTGACTGAGCTAAAATACCACTGCTGGGTTGGTCAGGTATATTTGTGAGTCTCACTGATTTGGCCAGTAGCCCGCAGGCAGCCTCCTGTGAGCCACAGTGGTTTTTAAATTTTTTTTTAAATTGTGATTTGGGTGAAAGTTTAAGAGAAAATTCCCTTTCCATACAGCAGTTCACACACATGTTGTCTCATGACATTGACTACTATTTACCCCAATGCAACAGCTCCCCTCCTACTTCCTCCTGACAGTCACCTCTTCCCTGTGTCCATCCCTCCATGCACTCCTGGCCCCTGAGCTGTCTCCCTGTGCATAAACAGCCCTTTCTCCCATGATTTTTCTCTCCAAGAAGTGTATCTGCCTGAGGCACATGTTCAACTCATATGCCTGTCTTTTGCTTGGCTGGAAACCACAGGTGTGGGTTCAATTCCAGACCTGAAGGGCAGCAAGGGACCATAGTCTCAGTGGTTCCACCAAGCTCTTTCAGACCAGCAAACCTGGTCCCAACCCCTCCTTTTTTTTTTTAACCAAATTATTTTGAATTTTGTTCCACATTGTTCTCCCTCTCTATCCGGTATCTCCTACATAGATCCCCCTCCGAGTGGTTGACCGTGGTAGGTGGGCAACATATAGTTCTTCTGGTCTCATAGTCGTATAGGCTGAGGATCTCATGGTGTACCAGTCATTAGGACTAATTGTTTCCATGAATCTTTGGTTTTCTTCATTCTTCTTTGCTCTGAACGAGGAGAGACCCATCATTGGATCCAGATGGCTGCTTGCAAGCTTTTAAGATCCCAGTCACTACTCACAAAATAGGAGGTGGAACAATGTTTTGTGTAGTATGTTATGCCAATTGAGCTTGATGTCCTCTGTGACCATAATCCTGAGCCCACAGGTCCAACTACTCACTCCCTCTGGGTATCTGGCTGTGACCAAGAAGTGACTATAACCTTGTCCCTTGTCACCTCTACTATACCCCTGGGAATTCTTACAGAACATACAAATACACTTGCAGAACCACCATCTGCCAACCCTATACATGATCTTGGGTACACTCCCTGCTGCATAGACATACCTAATAGTTCAGCCTGTCTACCCATCTATCCACCTGTATACCCATGTTTGCCTTCACTGACAATGCAGTACTATATGTGCAAAAGGGTTCATCTTTGTTGTCTGCACCTCCCATGTACCTCTCTATGTC
>NW_006921711.1:8652372-8653134 GCF_000298275.1 Orycteropus afer afer
TTCAAATTTGTTGGAGTACAGTTCTTCATAGTATCTGGATATTATCCTTTTTATTTCAGTTGGTTCTGTTGTGATGTCATCCATTTCGTTTCTTATTCATGTTATTTGTATTCTCTCTCTCTCTCCTTTCCTTTGTTAAATTTGCCAGCGGTTTGTCAATTTTATTGATCTTATCAAAAAACCAACTTCTGGTGTTTTTGATTTTTTCTGTAGCCCTTCTATTTTCTGTTTCATTGATTTCTGCTTGAATCGTGGTTATTTCCTTTCTTCTGGTGACTCTAGGCTTTTCTTGCTGTTCTTTTTCTAATTGTTGGATATGTTGGTTTAGAGTGTTGATTTTGGCTTTTTCTTCTTTTTTGATGTGTGCATTGATTGCTATAAGTTGACCTTTGATCATTGCTTTTCCTGTGTCCCAAAGATTTTGGTAAGTTGTGTTGTCATTCTCATTTGATTCAAGGAATTTTTCAATTTCACTTTTTATTTCTTCTCTTACCCAGTCTTTCTTAAGGAGAGTGTTGCTCGGTTTCCATATGTTTACTCTTTTTTCCATTGATCTTCCTATTGTTGATTTCTAATTTGATAGCATTGTGATCTGAGAAGATGCTTTGCCATATTTCAATGTTTTTAAATTTATTAAGGCTTGCTTTCTGGCCTAACATATGGTCTGTCATGGAAAATGTTCCATGTGCACTGGAAAAGAATGTATATTGTGCTATTGTTGGGTGAAGTGCTCTGTAGATGTCTATAAGGTCAAGTTGGTGG
>NW_006921711.1:8653937-8660070 GCF_000298275.1 Orycteropus afer afer
TGAATATTTGTGCTTGTCCTCTTTTTTATTGTGATGTGAAGGTTTATCCTTTTTCTTTGAGGTTACCCTGTGATTTATAATTTTCTTCCCGGGTTTGGAATAGTCCATTCTGTCTTGCAACTCTCTTGACTTCCTTACCATTTAGAAGTTCTGTAACTACACAGTATTTTGCCTCTTTTTGGGTTGTAATTGTCCTCATTTGCCAATTGAAGACTCTAGTTCCCCGTTTAGAATCTTGTAAGCTTATTTTACTTTGGATATGTTCATAACTGTGGTTTCTGAGTTATGTCATCTTGAGTATTAATGGTCAGTTGTTGTTTGCTATTTTTGATTCTCTGTTCCCTTAGTTTCTGCTTATCTGGAAATCTCCTAATTTCACCATCATATTTGAGGCACAATTTTGCTGGATCTGTAATTCTTGATTGCAAATTGTTCTCTTTCAGGGTTTTATATATGCCATCCCATTGCCTTCTCACTTGCATGGTTTCTGCTGAGAAATCAGAGCTTATTCTTCCTGGTTGTCCTTTGTAAGTAACTTTTTGTTTTTCCTGTGCTGTTTTCAAGATTCTTTCCTTGTGTTTGGTTTTGATGAGTTTGATGATGATATGCCTTGGTGATATTCTTTTGGGGTCTATCCTGTTCGAGGCTCACTGGACTTCCTGAGTAGATATTTTCTCATCTTTCATCATATGAGGGAAGTTCTCTTTCAACAAATCTTGAACAATTTTCTCAGTGGTTTTATTTTTCTCTTCCTATTCTGGAACTCCAATGACATGTAGGTTATTCCTTTTGATTGTATTGCACATGATTCTTAGGCTTTCTTCATTTTGTTTTGATCTTTTTTTCTGATTGTTCCCTTTCCAAAGAAGTATTCAAGTATTTGTCTTCAATCTCATTAATTCTGTCTTCCATTGCATTAAAAATTCTACTCCTTTTCCAATGTGTTGTCATCTATTTCTGACAAATTAGTATTAATCTTTTGGATTTCTATCTGTAGACTTTGAATCATTTCTAATTTTTCATTTATTTTGTCATTTTGTTCTTGTATTTTCTTCCAAAATTCTTCTAGGGATTTATGTGTGTTTTCCTTGATCTGTCTCTCAATCTTTTGAAGATACCTAACTATAAATTTTTTTAATTCCTTTTCAGGGAGTTCAATGCTGTTTCTTCCTCAGGGATATGTTCTGGGTCTGTGTCCTGCTCCCTTGTTTCTACCACTTTAGCTTGCTTCTTTGTGTGGACTGTGATGGTCTGTTGTCTCTGAGACATTGTGACATTGTTGTATTTAGATCTCTGTTAACTGTTTGTGAAGAGCAGCTAAGTTGTGAGTCAGGCTCTTCTTGGTGGTTGTTTATCATAGACCTATTGTGGAGAAGGAGGTGATGACTCTCACTCAGTAAGTGAAGCTGCAGGATGTGTGGGTGTAGTTGTGTCATATGGGTACTGTTGCTGTTTCCCACTCAGTTAGACAAAAATAACAATTGAATATCCATCCAATAAGTAAAAGCAAATGGACAAAAACCACACTGTGTAATCACACCAGAATAGTAACCAAAAAAGAGAAAAGAGAAAAAAACAAAAACAAAACAAAACAAAAAACACTGCAATATCTGGGGAGAGGGCAATAAGAGAAAAAAGTAGAGAAGGAGCATAATGAAGAAAAAAAATGGGAAAAACACAAAAAAGAGAAACAAGGAACGGAGTTACCTACAAGAAAGGAAGAAAAAAAAAAAAAAAATTGGAACCAGGAACAGGGAAAAGAAAAAAAGCTGAAAACTAGAACCTGGGAAGGGAAGAATAAAGCATGATAATAAAAAGGACAAAGGTAATAATAATAGTAGTAGTTTTAACACAGACAAAAACAAAAAACTAGAAAAAAGAAAAAAAATCTGGACAGGGTGGGGCAGGGCACCCAAGCTCCGTGGGATCACGCAGACTGGGATGGAATTCCTGCCAGCCTAGAAGGTGGGTGTGAGATATAGGAATAACAAGGGGAATATTGCACCTTTTCAGTAGTCCATGCATCCAGGATGTCTTTGCGGTTCCCAACAAGCAGACCCTGTTCTTAAGTCCCTGGAATCTGGGAGAACGCTGTCACTTTAAATATCCAAAATGTTCAAGCCACTTGATGCACCCTCTGGACAGTGAAAAGTCCTTAGCTTGGCCTGCCTTCCTCTTCGCTGCTTCCCCTTTTATTCCCCAGCTAGCATAGCTGTCCTCCGTGCAGTCCCTGGCTAGCAGGGCTGATTTTTAGGTTAATTCTTAAGTCGTGTCACCACTTGGCAATATCCAAGCTGTCTGTACCATCAGGATCATTGCCAGACCACAGCTCTGTATGTCTCCTTTTTTGGTGTTTGCATTCAAATTCTTCTGTTAGTTGGAGTATAGTCCACTTCTATATCCTTCCCTTCAAAGCTCAGAGATCCAGCAATATCTTCTGTATCTGTGTTAATTAATTCCCCCTTTTTTTTGTTGTTGAAGAGAGTCTGTGCAGTCTTTCTTCCTATTCTGTCCTCTTACTGGAAGTTGTAACAGTTTTTTTTTTGTTGTTGTTGTTTTTGTTTTTGAGACAGGATTCTGCCCTGTCCCAGTTGGCTCTTTGATTACCTGTGCTGATCACTTGTGGAACAGGGTGATCCTAGCTGGCTATTGGCCTCAGCTCTATCTTTTGAAAGCTAGGGCTTAACTCCCTCTGACACTAACAGAGCAACCCACAGTCAGGGGCAATTCCTTACCCAAAGAGTCAGATGAAATAGTGGGGGACATTTTTTTTTTTTTCCATCTACCAATGGTAACTAACCAATGAGAGTGGGATTCAGGGAAATAAGCAAAGACTTTCTCAGAATTCTCTTTTTCTTAATTTTAAGCAGGACTAATTTTCTTCCTTTCCTCCACAACACTCCTACCACAAACTTCTATTTCCTACTCTAGAAAATAAGGGAGAATGGCAATTATTTTATATATATATTTTTTAATGCAGCCATATAGCCTCCCTATTGTAAATATAAGAGCTCTGGTGGTGTTGCGCCTAAGGCATTTGACTGCTAACCAGCAGGCTTGTGGTTCAAACCCACCAGCCACTCCTCAGAAGGAAGGTTGGACAATCTACTTCCATAGTGATACCACCTGGGATTCCCAAGGTGGGGTCACTATGAGTTGGATCTGACTGGATGGCAGTGTGTTGCTTTGTTGTTGTTTTGTTGTATTGTAAATATAAACATTATATATGAATTTCATGGGGACTGGGGGAAGACTTTCTAAACATAAAAATAGTGGGAGGGGGGAAAGCCCAAAATAAGAACTTAATACTTCTTATTGGTAAGAGAAGCTATAAAGAAAATCAAAGATCAAATGACAAATATGAAAATATTTATAACAATATGACAGGCAAGGGTTAATATCCTTGTTAATAATAAATTCTTACAAAGCAATAAGAAAAACATCCCTAACATCTCATTATGAAAGTGGGCAAACAAGGAAGAACAAGCTGAAGGATGTAATTAAGACACTGTGACATTGGCACAAGAATATGGAAACCAACCACAGGAATAGAATAGAGATCCCAGAACTGAACTACATATTATCAAACCAATACTCCAGGGCAGAGGGTAAAGAATGGTTTTTCATTAAATTGTGCTGAGTCAATTAGATGTCTGTATGGAATAAAATGGATCTGTACCCGTACCTTACACCATACATAAACTCAATTCCAAATGTATTGCATATGTGAAAGAAACAGTAAAACTTTTAGAGGGAAGCATAGAAGAATATCTTTATGACCTTGGACTGGATCAAGATTAAACAGGCATAAAATGTACCAACTATAAAAGAAAAAAAATGATAAATTGACCATATTAAAATTAAAACTACAGTTCCTCCAAAGATACCATTGAGAGTACTGCAATTAATGTCATGAAACAAAATGTGTATGAATTTTTGAATAAAAAATAATTTTCTCTGTAAACTTTCAACCAAATCATAATAAAAAGTTTTTTTTTTTTTTTTTTTAAAGATACTATTGAAAGAGTGAAAAGGGAGCCTACAGAGTGGGAAGAGATATTTGCAATACATATATCCAATTTAAGGCACTCTGGTGGCATAGTGCCTAAGGCATCTGACAGCTAACCAGAAGGTTGATAGTTCAAACCCACAAACAACTCCATGGGAGGAAGATGGCTATCTACTTCTGTGAAGATTTACCACTTCAGAAACCCAATGGGGGTTACTATGAGTTGGAATCAACTCAATGGTAGTGAGTTTGGCTTTTTATATCCAATTTACTTGATACAAAAATGAGCAAAGATTTGAATATACATTTTACAAAGAAGGATATCTAAATGGTCCATAAACATGTGAAAGATGCTCAACATTAGTCATAAGGGAAATTGAAAACCACAATGAGATACCGTTACACACCCACTAGAATGGCTAAAATTAAAAAGACTGACAATACCAAATGTTGTTAACGGTGTGAGGCAACTGTAAATCTTACACAGGTCTGGCACTAGTTCTGTCCTATTCAGTCTTGGCCTATGAAGCAAGACCGGAACAGAAACGACCTGAATTTTTTAAATGTGAGTGAACTGGAATGCTAACCAGAATGGCAAAAATTATGAGTTGAAGTCCTATAAGAGACTTAATCTCCCTCTTAGAAAACAAGGGCAGTGTGCATGTTACATAGGAGCTAAATCTCTTGACTGGCTGAGTAGAAAGCAAGGGTGCCAAAGATGGCAGCCAGCAGCATCACTTTGAATGTGTATTGCTCTTCACAGTCTAGGCAGTAATCCAATATCATGCATCAGGCTGCTGAAAGGGCTCACAATAATTTTTCCAAGTCTTACATTCCAGAGCTATGACCTGTAATTGTTCCAATTCCAATTAGTGTTCCGGATCACCCAAATTAAAAAAAAAAAATCTGTTCTGGTTTCACTTCTTTAGTCATGGCTGCATCAGTTAGAATCAGTCTGAAGCCCTACTCTCATACATTGCTTACAGAAGTGTAATTTGGTATAACCATTTTGGAAAGTTGTTTGACAGCATCTATTAAAGCATTCCTCATCACCCAGAAGGAGTCCTGGTGGCAGAGTATCTATATCACTTGGCTGCTAACTGAAAGGTTGGTGATTCAAACCTACCAGCTAGTCCACAAGAGAAATATGTAGCAGTTCCCTTCTGTAAAGATTACTGCCTTGGAAACCCTATGGGGCTGTTCTGTTCTGCCCTATAGCATTGCTATGAGTCAGAGTCAACTAGATAGCAATGGATTGGGCTGGATTTTTATATCACCCAGTGTGTTAGACTGGGTTCTCTAGAGAAATAAAACTGGTAAAGTGTATATATATATAGAGAGAGAGAGAGAGAGAGAAAGGGAAAATTATCTTAGGAATATGGCTCATACACTTATAGAAGCTGGCAAGTCCAAAGTTCTTGGATCAAATGTCAAGCTAGAGGCTTTTCCCAACTCATGCAGCTGCAGGGGCTGAGGAGCTCAAGGTTGGTAGACAGTATACTGGCTGTTGACTCCAACGAATGATGAATCCAAGATCTCCAGGCTGAATGGTGGATTGTTTGCTCATGGACAGTTGTAGGCAGCACAACAGAATCCTGACCCACAGAAGAGTCTCTCTTTTTCCAGGATCTTCATAAATATACTGGAAGCAGGCCACACCCCTAGGGAAACTCCCTTTCAATGTATTGGCTGCTCAAAACATATATATCTGATCCCATCATTGGAACAACCTGCATCACAAGTGCTTAAACCACACAGAATTGTGGTCCAGCCAAGTTGACACACAACTCCAACTATCACACCCAGCACTTCCACTCTTAGATAACAACCCAACAAAGATGTGGATATATATTCTCTAAAAGATGTACCTTTTTTTCAACAACACAAACAGAGGCTGTACACGTGGACTTCACCAGATGGAACACACAGAAATCAGATTGACTACATCCGTGGCAAGAGGCGGTGGAAAAGCTCAATATCTTCAGCCAAAACCAGGCCAGGAGCTGATTGTGGAAGAGACCATCGACTGCTCATATGCAAATTCAACTTGAAGTTAAAGACAATTAAAACAAGTCCAAGAGAGCCAAAGTATGATCTTGAATATATCCCTCCTGAATTTAGAGA
>NW_006921711.1:8661865-8666775 GCF_000298275.1 Orycteropus afer afer
ATGTTGTAAGGAGGGACCATTCCCTGGAGAAGGATGTCATGCTTGGTAGGGTGGAGGGTCGACGAAATGGGGGAGGCCTTCAAGGAGATGGATTGATATGGTGGCTGCGATGATGGGCTCAAGTATAGCAGGGATTGTGGGGCTGGCGCGGGATCAGGCAGTGTTTCGTTCTGCTCTGCATGGGGTCGCTATGAGTCGGAAACAAATCGCGGGCACTTAACAATAACAACAACAAAAGATATACCATAATTGCACTGTTCACAACAGCAACAAATGGGAAACTTCACAAATGCTCAACAATGGGTAAGTAACTGGTGATTTACTCACACAATATGACTCTATAAGCAATAAGAAGGAGCAACCTCCAACTATATGCTACAACACAAATGAATCTCATAAACATGATGTTGAGGGTAAGAAGCCAGATTTAAGAGTATATACCTTATGATTCCATTTGTATAAAGTACGGACACAGGTGAAAGTAATATTTTATGTTGTACTGGTGAGAGTTTAAATCATCCATTCTGAAAGGCTTTTTTCAAGACAGTAGAATGAACTAAGAATCTTTAGAAAAGTTTATGCCTTTGACTTCCTGAACTTCATCCTGAGGAAGGAAGTGCAAATGCACAGGCAGATTTATATTAAAAGATATTCATGGTAGTGTTGGAAACTGATAGATAGCTGTAACAGAGAAATGATTAAATAAATTTGGTACATCTGTGTTGATGAACTATTTTGCAGCCACTATCACATTTTTGGAAATAATAATATTGGATATTGGATAGTCATGATATAATTTTAGGTGAAAGGACAGGTGGTCCAGTGGTAGAATTCTTGCCTTCTGTGCAGGAGACCTGGGTTTGATTCTCAGCCACAGCACCTCAAGCAGTGGAGGGAGGCTTGTGTGTTGCTATGATGCTGAACAAGTTTTAACAGAGCTTCCAGCTTAAGATGGTCTAGGAAGGAAGCCCTGGAAATTTATTTCCCAAATCAGTGAATGAAAACTTTATGGATCAAAGAGTTGAGATTCTGTAGTGCATGGGGTAACCATGAATTGGGGCTGATTTGATGGCAGCTAAGAACAATAACAAAAATGTTAGGTGAAAAATACAGAATAGAAAAGTACACAGTGTGGTCCCAATTTTATTATGTACACACAAACTTAACATACATCAAGAAAAGAAACACACTACAAGGTTAACAAAGGTCATTTCTGTGAGATGGAATTATAGAACATTTATGCTTTCTTCTTTTACATTTTTTCATGTTAGTCCCTAGGGCTCAGAGGTTTTCTGACAGCCTTGATCCTATCACTAAAAAGGACTCATTACCCTCTATTTTGGAGCCCCAGAACTGGTAGGGAAAGCTGGGAAGAGGGAGTAGAGCAGTTTGGAACAACTAAGGGAGACGAACTCATCTGTCAGTTTGTCGTCCTGTGGTGGCTTGTTTGTTGCTGTGAGGCTGGAGGCTGTGCCACCAGTGTTTCAAGTGCCAACAGGGTTACCCATGGTGGACAGGTTTCAGTGGACCTTCCAGCCTAAGACAGACTCAGAAGAAGGAAGAGCTTTCCACTTCCCAAAGAATTGGCCAGTGAAAACCTTATAAATAGTGGTGAAACACTGACTGATATATTACTGAAAAATAGCTTTGAAACATTGTCTGATATAGTGCCAGAGGATGAGTCCCTTAGGTTGGAAGACACTCAAAATATGATTAAGAAAGAGCTGCCTCCTCAGAATAGAGCCGACCTTAATGATGTGGATGGAGTAAAGCTTTTAGGACCTCCTTTTGCTGCTGTGGCACAACCCAAGATAAGAAGAAACAGCTGCAAATATCCATTAATAATCAGAACATGGAATGTATGAAGTATGAATTGAGGAAAATTGGAAGTTGTCAAAAAATGAAATGGAATGCATAAAGATCGATATCCTAGGTATTAGTGAGTTGAAATGGACTGGTTTTGGCCATTTTGAAACAGACAACCATATAATCTATTATGCTGGTGTGGTAGTTAAAGTTGTTTGTCAACTTGGTTGGACCTGGTTGAGTGGCTGGGCAGCTGGTGGTAGTTATTCCCCATGATGAGATTGGCAGTCAGTGGTGAGATCTACCACAAGCAGCTGAGTAGCTGCTTTAGGGGTGTGATTGGCTTTCTGTATATAAGAAACAGCTTACGGCATGCTTGAACACTACATGTAGCCATATCATTGCTCATCAGCCTGCCATGCTCTTCTGACCTTAGGACTTTTGATGCACTTGAATTAATGGCCTGTCTTGTTTGCTAACATCGGGACTGTGCCATTTTATTTGTTGACCTTGGGTTTGTTAGCCTCAGCAGCCAGTAGCTGCCTGGGTGAAGAGAGGCCTCTAGCTTCAGTGAGCTGGGAGCAAGAGGCAGGACTGAATCCCAAGGCCAAGGGGCTTTCACCTAGCCCCTAGAGCCTGGTACTTTGAACACAGACTTCTAGCCTTCTGAAATGTAAGAGAATAAACTCCTGTTTGTTCAAGCCATCCCGTTTGTGGTATATTCTTGTCAGAGTGGCACTAGGTAACCAGAACAGAATATGGTACTGAGAGAGTGGGGTGCTGCTCTGACAGATACCTAAAATGTGAAAACAGAAGTGGAATGCGTCCTTGACCTAAGACCCTGGCAGAGAGACCCCAGCATGTGGCATGAGAGATGGCAGCAGCAGAGCCGAGAGACTGGCATGAGAGATGGCAGGAGCAGAGCCAAGAGACTGGCAGGAGACAGCAAGAGGTTTATCAGCCCATGGAGGAGAAAGCCAGGTGCCATCATACAGGTGGCTTCCTGGTGGAGTGGGTTGCCTTTGGGCATTAATTGGTAGAAGAGACCGGCATGAAATGGAGTAGCAGGTTGGCCAGCCCATGGGGCAAGAAAGCTGAGTGCTTTTTGGGCAGGAAGATTTCCAGTGGAGTGGGTTGCCTTGGGCATTAATCAGCAGAAGTGGAGAGACCAAGGAAATGGGAAGCAGAGCTGCTGCAGCCTCAGGGGTAGGACCATGGCCTTTGAGGGTGGAACCACCACCACAGCCCCCTAGGTTTCAAAGAACCAGACCTTCACCGATTTGGTTCTGGAGTGTGGGGCTGCTCGTTCATGTGAGGCACTGGGATGGAGTGCCAGTGAGGGGGCAGGGCTGTCATGCCCAAGAGGGAGAGGAACAGGCCCGCCAGGCCAAGAGGGTAAGGTCACTACTCAGGAACTAGGGGACTGGAGCCACCCAGTGAAGATCCGTAGAGGTGCTACCCACTGAAGATATGCACAGGTTCCAAGTTGACAAGGGGTGGAATTATGGTAGTTAAAGTTGTTTGTCAACTTGGTTGGGACTGGTTGAGTGGCTGGGCAGCTGGTGGTAGTTATTACCCATGATGAGACTGGCAATCCACTCTATGGTGGGATCTACCACAAGCAGCTGAGTAGTTGCTTTGGGGATGCGATCTGCTTCCCATATATCAGAAAAACCTTTGGGAATGGTTTCTTCCTTATGGCACACTTGAACCCTGCATATAGCTGTATTTTTCAGTAGCCTGCCATGCTCTGCTGACCTTGGGACTTTTGATGGACTCAAATTAATGACCTGCCGTGTGGTTTGGTAACATTGGGACTGTGCCTTTTTACTTGTCAACCTTGGTGCTTCTCAGCCTCAGCAGCCAGTAGCTGCCTGAGTGAAGAGATGCCTCTAGCTTCAGTGGGCCAGGAGCAAGAGGCAGAGCTGAAGCTCCAGGTCAAGGGGTTTTCACCCAGCCCCTAGAGCCTGACACTTTGAACTCAGATTTCTAGCCTCCTGAACTGTAAGAGAATAAACTCCTATTTGTTCAAGCCATCCCATTTGTGGTATATTCTTGTCAGAGTGGCACTAGGTAACCAGAACAGCAGGGAATGACAAATTGAAGAGCAATGGCATGATATTCATCATCACAAAGAATGTTTCAAGATCTATCCTGAAGTATAATGTTGTCAGTGACAGGATAATATCCATATGCCTACGAGGAAGACCAGTTGATATTACTATTATTCAAATTTACGCACCAGCCACAAAAGTGAAAAATGAGGGAATTGAAGATTTTTACCAAGTGCTGCAGTCTGAAATTGCCCAAACATGCAATCAAGATGTGTTAATTATCACTGATGATTGAAATGCAAAAGTTGGAAACAAGAATCACCAGTAGTTGGAAACAAGAATCACTGGTAGTTGGAAAATATGGTCTTGGTAATAGAAATGACACTGGAGATTGCATGATAGACTTTTGCAAGACCAATGATTTATTCATTGCAAATACCTTTTTTCAACAACACAAACGGTGACTATACACATGGACTTTACCAGACAGAGTACAAAAGAATCAGATTGACTACATCTGTGGCAAGAAGTGATGGAGAAGCTCAATGTCTTCAGCCAAAACCAGGCCAGGAGCTAATTGTGGAACAGACCATCAACTGCTCAAATGCAAGTTCAACTTGAAGTTAAAGACAATTAAAACAAGTCCACGAGAGCCAAAATATGACCTTGATATTATCCCTCTGACTTTAGAGACCATCTAAAGAATAGATTTTATGCATTGAACCTAATGACCGAAAACCAGAGGAATTGTGGGATGACATCAAGAACATCATCCATGAAGAAAGCAAAAGGTCATTAAAAAAACAGAAAAGACCAAAGTGGATGTCAGAGGAGACTCTGAAACTTGCCCTACAACAGAGAGTAGCTAAAGCAAATGGGAGAATAGACAGGATAAAAGAGCTGAACAGAGAGTTTCAAAGAGCAGTTTGAGAAGATAAAGTCAATTATTATAATGAAATGTGCCAACAGTTGGAGTTAGAAAACCAAAAGGGAAGAACATGCTCAGCATTTCTCAAGCTGAAAGAACTAAGGAAAAAATTTAAGCCTCAA
>NW_006921711.1:8667105-8668653 GCF_000298275.1 Orycteropus afer afer
CACTGAGGTGTTTCAACAGATGCACCGCTGGAAGCACTCACTTGGTTATGCCAAGAGATTTGGAAGACAGCTACCTGGCCAACTGACTAGAAGAGATACATATTTGTACCCATTCCAAAGAAAGGTGATCCCACAATATTGTTGATATCACATGCAAGTAAAATCTTACCAAAGATCATTCAAAAACAGTTGCAGAAATATATTGACAGAGAACTTCCAGAAATGCAAGCTGGATTCAGAAGTGGACATGGAATGAGGGATATCATAGCTGATGTCAAATGGATCTTGGCTCAAAGCAAAGAATACCAGACAGATGTTTACTTGTGTTTTATTGACTATGCAAAGGCATTTGATTGTATGGATCATAACAAATTATAGATAACTTTGAGAAGAATGGGAATTCCAGAACACTTCATTGTACTCGTGAGGAACCTATACATAGACCAGGAGGCTGTTGTTCAAACAAAACAAGGGGATACTGCAGCATTTAAAATCAGGAAGGGAGCATGTCAAGGTTGTTATCTTTTCACCATACTTACTCAGTTTGTATGCTGAGCAAATAATCTGAGAAGCTGGACTGTATGAAGAAGAACATGAAATCAGAATTGGAGGAAGGCTTTTTAATAATCTGCAATACACAGATGATACAATCTTGCTTGCAGAAAGTGAGGATGACTTAGAGCACTTATTGATGAAAATTAAAGACTACAGTCTACAGTATGAATCAACATAAAAAAACAAAAAGCCTCACAACTGAACCCATTTGCAGCATCACAATAGATGGAGAAAAGGTTGAAGTTGCCAAAGACTTCATATTACTTGGTTCTACAATCAACACTAATGGAAGCAGCAGTCAAGACATCAAAAGTTGTGTTGCACTGGGGAAATCTGCTGCAGAAGACCTCTTTCAAATGCTGAAGAGCAAAGATCATCTCCTTGAAGAGTAGGATGTGCCTAACCCAAGCCATGGTATTTTCAATGGCCTCATATGCATGTGAGAACTGGACAGTGAATAGGAAGATTGAAGAAGAGTTGATGCTTTTGAGTTGTGGTGTTGGTGAAGAATGCTGAAATTACTGTAGACTACTAAAAGGACTAACAAATCTGTCTTGGAGAAAGTGCAGCCAGAATGCTTCTTGGAAGTGAGAATGGCTAGACTTCATCGCACCTACTTTGGTCATGTTGTCAGAAGGGACCAATTCTCTGGAGAAGGATGTTGTGATAGTTGGAGCTTTGTGTCAACTTGGTTGGACCACAATTCTGTGTGGTTTAAGCAGTTTTGATGTGGTTATTCCCATGATGGGGTCAGATGAAATGTTTTGAGCAGCCAATCTGTTGAAAGGGAGTTTCCCTAGGGGTGTGGCTTGCTTCCAGTATATTTATGGACATCTTGGAAAAAGAGACAGTCTTCTGTGGATCGGGATTCTGTTGTGCTGCCTACAACTGTCTGTCAGTGAACAATCCACCATTTGGCCTGGAGATCTTGGATTCGTCATTCATTGGAGTCAACAGCCAGTATACTGCCTGCCAACCTTGAGCTCCTCAGCC
>NW_006921711.1:8669908-8670971 GCF_000298275.1 Orycteropus afer afer
ACACACACACACACATATATTTAATTTTATTTTTGGTGAACATATATACAGGAAATCCCACTTCTATTCCACATTTTCTAAACATAATGACCAGTGACATTTGTTGTTTTATCTGCTTTCAAAAATTTTAATGAATATTGTGTAGGAAAGACAGAGAAGAGTTTTACATTGTATAGTCCACAACACTTCATTTCTGTGAAGTTGTGCCTCAACTCTCCATTCTTACCATCTATGAGCAAAACCAAGGGTTCCTCTGTTGTCCTTTCCCTGGACAAACCAGGACTGGCTGGTTTCTGGCATTTCCAGTTCCATACCTTTCCTACCCCAGGCTTCTAAATCACTCTTCTTTCCTTATGCAAAACAATTCCTTTCTCCAAATATGCATACCTTCATCCATCACCCCACTCAGCACAAATAAACAAAAATTCTTATCACAACCAACTTTCAAATTTTCCACAATAAGCTCATTACTTTAAGAATCAGAAAAAATATTCTGAAACATAACAACTCAGTAGAGGGCAAGTTTTCTACATGCAGCAGTGGTATTAATAAAAGCATATATTCTGCAAGACCAAGTCCAACTGGTTAAAATTAACCTTAGGGTCAGAAATTTCTCAACCTAATAGTAAAAACAACAACAACAACCCACTGCCATTGAGTTGATTCTGACTCATAGCAACCCCCATTGGGCTTCCAAGGCTGTAAATCTTTACAGATGTAGATTGCCTCATCTTCCTCCTGAGGAGCAGCTGGTGGGTTTGAACTGTTGACCCTGTGGTTAGCAGTCAAATGCCTTACTCACTATGCCACCAGATGTCCCTCAACCTAATAGATACATATATGGTACAAATTTATTTTATATTTTCAATGATCTATGCAGCAGCTTCCCTGGCAAGGGAAAAGGTTGAATAATTATATATGTTAATATTAGTCTAATATTAATTATATTAATATAATTATATTAATATAATAATAAAGACAATTAAAACAAGTCCAAGAGAGCCAAAGTATGATCTTGAATATATCCCTCCTGAATTTAGAGATCATCTAAAGAATAGATTTG
>NW_006921711.1:8673241-8677914 GCF_000298275.1 Orycteropus afer afer
CTTGGGTTTCCGAGGCAGTATCACTATGGAAGTAGATTGCCCAATTTTCCTTCCGAGGAGTGGCTGGTGGGTTTGAACCACTAGCCTTCTGATTAGCAGTCAAGTGCCTTAGGCACTACTCTACCAGAGCTCCTAATTTTTTATTAGTAGTGTAATTATCTTCTTAAAGTTACTCTTAACTAATGCAGTATGAGGTTGTATCCCTTACATCCAACCACCAGGAAATATATATGCCCCTCCCATGTGCAGGTCCTGGTCTAGGTACCAGAATGCAGCAGTGAACAAGCTTTGCAAGCCCTTCTCTTACAGAGTATAGGGAGAAGTGGGAGTGCAACAGAGGGGATATTTTTTGAAATACTGTCACTTGCATTCCTGCATCCTTTAAATCCTGCTGCCATGGGACTTCCCACCCACTGCCACTGCAGCAGTGACTCTTAGAGCTTCAGGGAAGGATGGATGCCTGCTTTGGGGGGGGGGGAGAAAAGTTATTACTCAGCTTCTTCCCCCACCCCCCACCCCCCAGCTAGAAAATTATGTTGAAAGCCTGGTGTCTTCAAGAGAAAAAATTATTTAGACATCAGTGACTGTGTCTTCAAATAATATGTATTATAAATTCTAACCCCTATACCTGTGGATGTAATCTCATTTGGGAATAGAATGTTATTTGTTATATTAATGAGGCCATATCGATGTTCAAACCCACCAGCCACTCCTTCGAAGGAAGATGGGCAATCTACTTCCATAGTGATACTACCTCGGAAACCCAAGGAGGGGTTGCTATGAGTCAGGTCCAACTCAACGGCACATAACAGCAACAACATATCAATGTAGGGTGTGTTTTAAGTCAATCAGTTCTGAGATATGAAAAGAGCAGATTACGCACAGAACAAGCAAGCAGAGATCGGGGAAGATAGATGTCACACTACATGAAGTTTACCAAGGAATTGAACAGAAGCTGAAAAGAGATAAGACCTTCCTTCCCCAGAGCCAAAAGAGAAGGAAAGACTTCCTTTAGAGCTGGTGCCCTGGATTCAAACTTCTGGCCTTATTTTCTGTGAAAAAAATACATTTCTGTTTGTTAAAGCCACCCACTGGTGTTATTTCTGTTAAGGTAGCACTAAGAAACAAGACAATGAGGAAACTGGAAGGACTCAGGTTATCCTATTTCTTCTACAATGCAAAGGATACCTTTACTCCAAACTTGCTGCCATAAGAGAAGGAGCTTAGAGAGCATCAGTACCTACCAGTTGGGAGATGGAATGGAAACACGGGCTGAGAATTTCAGTGTATTGAACAAGCACAGAGAGTAGAATAAAGAGACCCCATTAGATATAGAAAGGAGCTTTGGTGGTGTAGTGCCTACGGCATTTAACTATTAACCAGAAGGTTGGTGGTTCAAATGCACCAGCCTCTCTGTGAAAGGAAGACTGGGCAATCTTCCTCCATAAAGATTTACCACCTTGGAAACCCAAAGGTGTCTGCTATGAGTCGGAATCAACTGGATGGCAGTGAGGTTTTTTTTTTTAGGTATAGAAAGGATCCCTCGTGGCACAGTAGTTAAGCACTCAGTTATTAACAAAAAGGTCAGTGGTTTGGACCCACCAGCTGCTCTGTGGGACAAAGATGTGGCAGTCTGCTTCCATAAAGATTAACCCACTGCCATTGAATCAATTATGAGTCATAATGGACCATATAGGACAGAGTAGAACTGCCATATGAGATTTCCAAGGCAGGAAATCTTTACTGAAGCAGATTGCCTCACTTTCTCCCATGGAGTGGCTGGTGGGATTGATCTGCTGACCTTCTGGTCAGCAGCTGAACGCTTTTACCACTTGTGGTAGTTAAGGTTGTATGTCAACTCGGCTGCACCTGGTTGAGTGGCTGGGCAGCTGAATGTAATTATTCCTTACTGTGAGACTGGTAATTAATTAATTTCATGGCAAATCTACTGGAGCAGCTGAGTAGCTGCTTTAGGGATGTGGGCTGCTTCCAGTGTATAAGAAGCAACTTTGAGGAAGGTCTCCAGTTGATGGCATGCTTGAACCCTGCATGTAGCCGAGTCATTGTTCAGCAGCCTGTCATGTTGCCTTGCTGATCTTCGGACTTTTCATGGACTTGAATTAATGGCCAGCTGTATGATTTGGTAATATCGGGACTATGCCTTCTTACTTGTCACCCTTGGATTTATCAGCCTCAGCAGCTAGCAGCTGCCTGAGTGAAGAGATACCTCTAGCTTCAGTGGGATGGGAGCAAGAGACAGAGCTAAAGCCCAAGGTCAAGGGGCTTTCACCCAGCCCCTAGAGCCTGGCACCTGGAACTCAGACTTCTAGCCTCCAAAATTGTAAGAGAATAAACTCCTGTTTGTTAAAGTCATCCCATTTGTGATATTTTCTGTTAGAGCAGCACAGAGGTAACCCAAACACCACTACACCACCAGACCTCCTTCAATAAAACTTAGAGCCTAGGAAACACTATGGGGCAGTTTTACCTTGTCCTACAGGGTCACTGTAAGTTGGAATTGACTTGATGCTAATGGGTTTCTTTTTAGTTTTAGTAAGTACAGTAGATAGGAATGTTAGGACCAAGAGCACATAATATCAACCCCAATAGTGAGACAAAAGTAGTTTTCCCATAGCTAACTTCAGTCATTCTGTAGCCAAGGGCAGGGAGAGTCAGAGGACATAATTTATATCCCTGTAATACCTCCACGGTGATATGTAAGTTATATCTTGCTCCTGTATGCGTGTTCACTATCACGGAAGAGAGCAGTGGGAGGGAAAAGAATTCTGAAATGTTGAACATTTTATCCCTTGAAGACTGAACATTTGCCAACAGACTAAATTATTAGATCTGATTAAGTAAATGGATTGAACAAAAACATAGTACCCATCTCCCAATCTGCAGTGGGTTAGGGTGACTTATAAAGAAGATTAGAGTCATTATAGATAAAATTAAAAGGTTAATGTTTTTCTCTTGTACATCTAAGTATATTATGAGTAGAATCTCAACTCTACTAAAAAACAGACACATACATGAACTAATTCCAGGTACTAATATGTTACATTAAATAAGATAATGTGGTATGATGAGGAACAAATTGGGGGGTGTCCTCTACTTTAAAGAAAATGATTAGGGTGGGTTTCTCTAAAGAGATGATATTTTAGATAAGGACTGAAAGATGAAAGGGATTCACCCAGGAATGAGTTCTAGGGCAAGAACATTTTAGACAAAAGGAACAGTGAATATAAAGGCCTTGAAGTGGAAAGGAGTTTCTTCTGTTGGAGGAGCAAAAAGAAAGTTCATTACAGTTGGAGCAGAGAGAGAAAAGGGAGAAAGGCAAGAGAAGAAGTTTGCAAAATATGTAAGTCCTGCAGGCCAAGGTACGGGATTTTGTTTTAAGTATAAAGGGAAGTTCTGGAAAATTATAAACAAAAAAATAATGATCTGATTTTGTTTCTAGGGCTCATTTTTGTTGTGAAGACAATGGATTTTCATGAAGGAGAGAACAAAAATGGAATGAGAGAAGAATTTTGCAGTAATCTGGGCTGATGGTGCCTGAACAAGGGAGGCAGCCTGGGCCATTTTCCTTTAGGTGGCTGCCTTTCATCAGCTGTGGTTGCCAGGTAAGTTTCTGGGGCTTTGACTGCTTTGCCAGGCCACTTATGAGTATGGTCTTTGGTAAAATTCTGGAAATTCAGTCTTAATCCTTGTTATGTATTGAATTATGTACCCCTAAAATTGTATGTTGCAAATCCTCACTCTTATGCCTGTGGATGTATTTGGGAATAGGACCATTCCATGCAGGATATTTCTTAAGCCATTCACTTTTGGAGATGTAAAAAGAACAGATGAGGCATAGAAGAAGCAAGCAGATATGAGATAGATGCCATGCCACTTGAAGATTGCCAATGAACCAAGGAACAGAAGCTAAAAATAGATAAGGACTTTCCCCTAGACCTGTATATAGAGAGAGCCTTCCCTTAGAGTTGGTGCCCTGAATTTGGACTTCTAGCCTTCTAAGCTGTGAGAATATAAATTTCTGTTTATTAAAGTCATCCACTTGTGGTATTTTTGTTATGTTGTTATTGTTATGTGCTGTTGAGTCAGACCCGACTCATAGTGACCCCTCCTTGGGTTTCTGGGGCGATATCACTACGTAAGTAGATTGCCCAACCTTCCTTCTGAGGAGTGGCTGGTGGGTTTGAACCACCAGCCTTCTGGTTCTCAGTCAAGTGCTTTAGGTACTACGCTACCAGAGCTAAGACAAGTCTGTTCTCCAGTCTTCCCAACTGTTCTGTGAACCATACAACATCTTATCAATAAATTTTCTTTCTGTTTAATCAACCAGACTCAACTTTTGCTGTTTATATTCCAGAACATCTTGATACATAAAATCAAGAGGAAGGAAGTTATCAGAAGACTGGAAAGGGAGAGTTGACCATTTCTGAAAATAACATGGAAAAGCATATGTGAATGTAATATCAGACTAACAACCAGAGCTTGATACTCAATATGTTTGTGTCGAAAGAGTAAATTCACTATCCATATTGCGTAGTGTGTAGGATACAAGAGACAAAAACCAGGTTAGTGCTCACTTTGAATTCATAACTTATTTGAAGAGAGAAAGAGATGAACATATATGAAGAGTGAGCAATTCAAATCAATAATGTGAA
>NW_006921711.1:8681950-8685480 GCF_000298275.1 Orycteropus afer afer
GTGGGGTGGATACAGGGAAGAGGTAATATGGGGAGGAAGTGGGAGGGTAGCTGTTGCATTGTGGTAAACTGTGGTCAATGTCATGAGACAAAATATATGTCAACTGCTGTATGGAAAGTGAATTTGTTCTGTAAACCTTCACCTAAATCACAATTAAAAAAAAAAAAAATCAATTTGCTCTGTAAACTTTCACACAGATCATCATCATCATCATCAAAAGACTGAATAATGGTTAAAACCTAACTGGAGAGAAATTCAGAAAGAATTAACAGCGATTAAATATTGAAAGGAACTCCATGATGGAAGTGGTCTAAAACTGGAATTTGATGATGACTGTATAACTGTATGAATTAACTGAATTCATATGAAGGAAAGTGAGTCCTTCATATATTGCCGGTGGGGATGTAAAATGTTGCAGCACCTGTAAAAATAGTTTGGTGGTTTCTCCAATTAGTCCAAGGGACTAGGGGATGATGTGAACCTCAGCCTACACGACCCTGAGACCAGGACTAGATGGTACTCAGATACTACTGTCAACCACTTGGAAAGGGATCAAAATAGGACATCCTGGACAAAATGGGAGAAGAATATGGAACAAAACTCAAAATCATAAAAAAGACCAGGTTATTTGTCTGATATAGGTTGGTGAAACACCCAAGACTATGGTCCTTAATCACTGTTTGGGCCTGGAATTGAACTCAGTCCTGTGGCTTCCAGCCAAATCATAGACAAGCCTACAAGGTGAACAATTACACCAGGTGGGTATACATTTTAGAACAATCAACCATGGGAGTTCAGAAGGGTAGTATTTGCACAGGGGGATAGCTCAAAGAGCAGGAATACATTATGGAGATTGCAATTAATGTCATGAAACAAAATGTGTATGAACTATTGAATGGAAAACAAACTTGTTTTGTAAAGTTTCACACAAATCAAAATCAAAAAATATATATAGAAAAAAAAGAGTAGTTTAGTGATTTTTGAAAAAAGTTAATCATGGAATTAATTGCTGCATGACCCACCAATTTGACTGCTAATCAGAAGGCTGGCAGTTCAAACCCACCAGGCACTCCTCAGAAGGAAGGTTGGGCAATCTACTTCTGTAGTGATACGACCTCGGAAACCCAAGGAGGGGTCACTATGAGTCGGATCTGACTCAATGGCAGTGAGTTTGGTTTTTGGTTTTATATATCCAAAAGAATTTAAAGCAGGGGTTCAAATAAATAGTTGCACACCAGTGTTCTTTTCAATAGTATTACCAATAGCCAAAAGGTGGAAAGAACTCAAATGTACATCAGCTGATGAATGGATAAATAAATGTGAACAAACATACAATGGAACATTATTCAGTCATAGAAAGGAATTAAGTACTGATACATGCTACCACATGATGAATCTTAAAAACCTTATTCTAAGTAAAAGAAGCCAGACATAAAATGTCACATATTACATAATCCCATTTTAAATGAAATGTTTAGAATGGGCAAATTCAAAGAGACAGAAAGAAAATTAGAGGTTACCAGGGATTAGAAGGAAGGAGGAATGAGTTGTTGCTTAATGGTACAGAGTTTCTGTTTGGAGTGCTGAAACAGTTTTGGAAATAGTTAGTAGTGATGACTGCACAACGTTGGGATCCGTTAATGTCACTGAATTATGTACTTAAAAATTTACCATGGAAGATTTTTGTTAAATGTATTTTGCCACAATAAAAAATGAAAAAAAAAAAAAATCAGTGCTTTTCCATTGTTCCTAGAATAAAGTCTTTTTTAAAAAATGAAGGAGAAATCAAGAGTTTTTTTGAGAAACAAAAACTGAGGGAATTTGTTGCTGGTAGACTTGCTTTTCCAGAAACATTAAAAGAAGTTCTTCAAGGGGAAAGAAAATGACATAGGTCAGAAACTTGGGCCTACATTAA
Organism: Orycteropus afer afer; assembly: GCF_000298275.1. Taxonomy (NCBI): domain Eukaryota; kingdom Metazoa; phylum Chordata; class Mammalia; order Tubulidentata; family Orycteropodidae; genus Orycteropus; species Orycteropus afer. Next base: position 8,683,866 of record NW_006921711.1, read on the forward strand.
AAAAAAAAAAAAGAAGAGCATTAGAGAAAGAACAAACGAAAGTAAAGTAATATCTTTTCTTATTCTGAATTGGCTCAATAGATAACTGTTCAAAATAGTACCAGCAACAATATATTGATAATCATAGCTTGTGAATAAGTGAAATGAATGACAGTAATGCTGTAAGGGATAGGAGAGTGGATTTGGGAATACTCTGTTACAAGGTACCTGCACTATTGTGAAATTGTAGAATATTATTTGAAAGTGGACTTGTATTAGTTGAGAATGTATACTGCCAAATCTGGCAATATACTCTGGTAACTATTAAAAACATTTTAAAAAGAGTGTATTTGATGTGCTGAGAGAAGAGTTAAAATAGAATCATATAAAATGCCCAATTAAAACAAGAGAAGACATAAAAAGAGGAAGAGACAAAAAACAAACAACAGAGGCAGTGAATAAAACAATTACAAATATGGTTGATATAAGGTCAAGTGCCTACTTCTGTAGTGATACTGCCTTGGAAACCCAAGGAGAGGTCGCTATGGGTCGGGTCTGACTCGATGGCAAATAACAACAACAAATGTCAATACAATGTAGGTATTAAACTTTCATCAGACATGTGATTAGCCAATAATTTATCTCATTCTACAGATTATTCTTTCACTTTATTGATGATGTTCTTTGATGTTCAAAAATTTTTAATTTTGATGAAGTCCAATTTCTCTGGTTTTTCTTTTGTTGCTGTCTAAGTATTGACTGCTTAATCCAAGGTCACAAAGATTTACCCTGTTTTCTTCTGAGAGTTTTATGCTTTTAGCTCTTATATTTAGATTGTTGATCCATTTTATTTAACATTTGTATGGTGTGAGATACAGGTCCAAGTTCATTGTTTCGCATATAGTTATCCAATTGTCCTAGTACTGTTTGTTGAAAAGACTACACTTTCCTCATTGACCAACATAGTGCCTTTATTGAAAACAGTAGGCCTTAGATATGTGGGCTTATTTCTGAACTCTCAATTCAATTCCTTGTCTGTAGGTCATTACTTATGCCAGTACCACACTACTTTGATGATGATATTGTTATAGTGTGTTTTGGAATTGGGAAGCGTAAGCACTCCTGTTTTCTCCTTTTTCCAAGATTATTTTGGCTAGTCAGGGACTCTTGCAATTCTTTATGAATTTGAGGATAAATTTTTCCATTTTCACAAACAAAACCTTTTGGAAGGTTGATAGGGATTGTATTGCATCTGTAGATCACTTTGTTGTTGTTGTCGTTATGTGCTGTCTATTCAGACCCGACTCATAGAGACCCTTCCTTGGGTTTCTGAGGCAGTATCACTACAGAAGTAGATTGCCCAACCTTCCTTCTGAGGAGCGGCTGGTGAGTTTGAACCACCAGCCTTCTGGTTAGCAGTCAAATAGCTTAGGCACTTTGGGTAGTATTAACTTTTTTTTTTCCTTGCTTTTCTTTCTTTTTTTATTGTCATTTGGGTGAAGATTTACAGAGGAAATTCACTTTCCATACAGCAGTTCACATATACTTTGTCTCATGTCATTGACCACAGTTTATCACAATGCAACAGCTCCCTTCCCACTTCCTGCCCATAGTTACCTCTACCCAGTGTCCATCC
>NW_006921711.1:8686143-8686706 GCF_000298275.1 Orycteropus afer afer
GCCTTCTCAACTTAACCCTACAAAAATGGATTTGATGTGCCCATTGTGCTCTTGATGTCCTTTCTGTCACCTGTGCTAGGATATACCCTACATTCTCAAATTTTCTCTCTTTCCACCTGCCCTCTATTCTCAAGCACAAATACTCATTCTCCCTTTGCCCTGGTTGCAGTTAACAGTTAAAAGGAAAATTAACCAAAAATTAATTCAAAATAAATTTGGCATTCTGATAAGAACTTTAAAACTATGCATATACAGAAAGACTGGTGGAACACCTGATATTATGACCCTTAGACACCCTTCAAGCTGGGAACTGGACTCAACCCTTGTGGCTCAACTTTCAGCCAAACAACTGATAGGCTTATATGGTGAACAGCAATACTAGGAGGGAATGCACTCATTGGAACCATCAGCCATAGGAGATCAAGTGGGCAGGATCTTCCCAGGGACAGAGCAAGGAAGGAGGAAAAATACGGGAAGGAAGGATGAAGGGAAGGGGTGGGCACAGGGGGGAACTGGGAAGAATGCCCTTGCCTTATGGGAACTGCAGTGAATGTCACAAAACT
>NW_006921711.1:8688144-8691241 GCF_000298275.1 Orycteropus afer afer
TTTTGGTTTTCAGACTCCAGGTCTTTGCACATTTCATTATAGTAATTGGCTTTGTCTACTCGAGCCACTGGAGCAGTCCTCCGTGTAGTTCCTGGCTAGCAGGGCTGATTTTTAGGTTAAACCTTAAGTCCTACCAGCACTCGGGAATCTCCAAGCCGTCTGTGCCATCAGGATCACTCAGGATCGCTGCTAGACCGCCTGTCCATATGTCTCCTTTTTTGGTAAGTTCTTTTTTGGCCAATTCTTCTGCTAGTTGGGGTTTAGTCCACTTCTATATCCTTCCCTTCAAGGCTCAGGGATCCAGGATTATCTTCTGTGTCTGTGTTTATTTGTTTCCCTTTTCTTTGTTGAAGAGGGTCTGTGCAGTCTTTCTGCCTAGTCCACCATCTTGCTGGAAGTGGGTAGTATTAACATTTTAATAATATTAAGTTTTCCAATTCATGAACATGAGATGTCTTCTATTTATTTACATTTTCTTACATTTCTTTCAGCAATGTTTTGCAATTTTCAGTTTACAGTCTTTTACCTCCTTGGTTAAATTTATCCCTAGGCATTTTATTCTTTTAGATGCTAATGTAAATAGAATTGTATTCTTAATTTCTTTTTTTAGATTGTACATTGCTGATGTATAGAAACACATCTGATTTTTGAGTGTTACTCTTGTACCCTGCAACTTGGCTGAATTCATTTTATCAGCATTTTCAATATTCAAGAATACTAAAATATACCATGGACTGCCAGAAGAATGAGCAAATCTGTCTTGGAAGAAGTATAGCCAGAATGTTTCTTAGAAGCAAGTATGGCAAAACTTCATCTCTTGCACTTTGGACATGATATCAGTAGGTACCAGTGCCTGGAGAGGGACATTGTGGTTGATAAAACAGAGGATCAGCAAAAAGAAGAAGGCCCTCAACAAGATGGATTGACACAATGACTGCAACAAACATAGCAATGATTGTGACAATGACATAGAACTGGGCAGTTTTTCATTCTATTGTACATAGGGTTGCTCTAAGCCAGAAATGACTTGATGGCACCTAATAACAACAATAGTAAATTTCTTGTGGATTCTTTAGGATTTTCTCTATATAAGAGATGTTTCTTCCTTTCTAATTTGGGTGCCTTTTATTCATTTTCTTGCCTAATTTCTCTGGCTTGAACTTCCAGTACAATGTGAATATCAGTAGTGAAACTGGGCATCCTTGTTTTGTTCCTAATCCTTGGTGGAAAGCTTTAAGTCTTTCATCATTGAGGATGATGATAGTGAGGGTTTTTCATAAATGCCTTTATTGTGTTGAAGAAGTTCCTTTCTATAACTAGTTTAGTGTGTGCTTTTATTATGAAAGATTATTGACTTCTGTCAAATGCCTTTTCTGCATTAATTTAAATGATAATATGGTTCTTTTCCTTTTTTCATTAATGTGGTATATTATTATATTGAATGATTTTCTTATGTTGAACCACTCTTGCATTTCTGGGATAAATTTTGCTTGGTCATGGTGTATAATCCTTTAATATGCTGTTGGATATTGTTTGCTAGTATTTTGTTAATGATTTTTGCATCCATATTCATAAAGGATATGGGTCTGTAATTTTTTTCTTTTCTTGTGCTGTGTTTTTTAAGGTGTGGTATCAGGGTAATTCTGGCCAAATTGAATGAGCTAGAAAGTATTTCCTCCTCTCCTATTTTCTTTTCCTTTTTTTTTTGATTGGGGGGAATTTGAGAAGGATTGTTGTTAATTATTTAAATGCTTGGTAGCATTTTTCAGTGAAGTTATCTGGTTCTGAACTTTTCTCTTTTGGGGAAGTGTTTGATTACTGACTCAATCTCTACTCGTTATAGGTCTGTTGAGATTTTCTGTTTGTTCTTCAGTCAATTTAGGTAATTTGTCTGTTTCTAGAAATTTGTGTATTTCAGGGAGATAATCTAATTATCTAGTGTATAATTTGTTAGTGTGCAACATTTATAGTGTTCTCTTATAATCCTTTTTGTTTCTCAAAATTCAGCATTAATTTCTCCACTTTCATTTCTGATTTAGTTATTTGCATCTTACCTCATTATCTCTTTGTCAATCTAACTAAAATTTTGTTGACTTTTTCAAAGACCCATCTTTTGGTTTTGTTGATTCCTCTATTGTTTTTCTATTCTATTACCTCCATTCTAATCTTATTATTTTCTCCCTTCTGCTAGCTGTAAGTGTGCTCTTTTGCCTCCTGGGTTTTCAAGGTGTAAAGTAAGGTTATTGATTTGATACATTTCTTTTTTTCAGTATAGGCATTTCCTACCTTAAATTTCCCTGGAGCACTGCCTTCACTACTTCTCATAAGTTTTGCTATGTTATGTATTTGATTTCATTCATTTTCTAATTACCATTGCATTTTTTTCCTTGAGTCATTGATTGTTCAATAGTGTTTTTAATTAGCATATATTTGTGAAATTTAGAATTTTCCTTATGTTATTGTTATTTGATATTAATGTAATCACTCAGCTCTCTTTTGGTTACTATTTGCATGAAGTATTTTTTAACCATGTTTTCACTTTTAGCCTATTTGTGCCTTGGATCTAAAGTCAGTTTCTTAAAGATAGCATATAGTTGGATCATATTTTCTTATCTATTGTGCCATTCTCTGCCTGTTTATTAGTTAAATCCATTTAATTTTAAAGAAATTACTGGCAAAGAAGGACTTTTGCAATTTTGATATTTGTTTTCCATGTATTATATACCTTTTTTGTTCCTCATGTCCTTCTATACTGCCTTCTTTTGTGTTTAGTGGATTTATGGTAATGTGTCTGTTTTTAGATGTTTTATTTGTGTCTACCATATTGTTGTTGTTGTTGTTGTTAGGTGCCCTTGAGTCATCTCTGACTCACAGCGACTCCATGCACAGCAGAATGAAACACCTTCCGGTCCCTGGGCAGCTCCATGATCCTTGCTATACTTCAGCCCATCGCTGCAGCCACTGTGTCAATCCATCTTGTTGAGGGCCTTCCCCTCTTTTGTGAACCCTTCACCTTACCAAGCATGATGTCCTTCTCTAGGGAATGATCCACTCTGACAACATGACCAAAGTAGGTGAGACGAAGTCTGGCCATTCT
>NW_006921711.1:8696961-8703198 GCF_000298275.1 Orycteropus afer afer
GACTCTGTGTATTCCTTCCATCTTCTTTTGATGCTTCCTGCATCATTCAATATTTTGCCCATAGAATCTTTCAATATTGCAACTTGAGGCTTAATATTTTTCCTTGGTTCTTTTAGCTTGAGAAATGCCGAGCGTATTCTTCCCTTTTGTTTTTCTGACTCCAGGTCTTTGCACATTTCATTAAATGTAATTGGCTTTGTCTTCTCGAGCTGCTCTTTGAAATCCTCTCTTCATCTCTTTTATCTTGTCATTTCTTCCATTTGCTTTAGCTACTCTCCACTCAAGAGCAAGTTTACCATGGGGATTTCATTTTATACCCTAAAGTTATAACAATTTAGTTTGCATTCCACCAATTATCTATCAGTTTGCCATACTGTAGTGGCTTGCATGTTGCTATGAAGCTGGAGGCTAGGCCATCGGTATTTCAAAAACCTGAAGGTCACTCGTGGTGGACAGGTTTCAGTGGAGCTTGCAGACTAAGACAGACTGGGAAGAAGGATGGGGTCATCCAACTTTTTCAAAGTTGGCCAGTGAAACCCTCATGAATAGCAGTGAAACACTGTTCAATATATTACTGCAAAACTTTACAGATAGCCCTGAAGCATTGTATGACATAGTGCTGGAAGATGAACCCCTAGGTTGGAAGGCACTCAAAATATTACTGGGGAAGGGCTGCCTCCTCAAAGTAGAGTTGACTTTAATGATGTGGATTGAGTAAAGCTTTCAGGACTTTCATTTGCTGATGAGGTACAACTCAAAATGGGAAGAAACAGCTGCAAACATCCATTAATAATTGGAATATGGAATATGAAAAGTGTGAATGTAGAAAAATTGCGAGTTGTCAAAAATGAAATAGAGAGTGCATAAAGGTCAATATCCTAGGAATCGGGGAGCTCTAGTATCATAGTGCCTAAGGCATTTGACTGCTAACCAGAAAGCTGGTGGTTCAAACCCACCAGCCACTCCTTGGAAGGAAGGTTGGGCAATTTACTTCTGTAGTGATACCTCCTTGGAAACCCAAGAAACGGTCGCCATGAGTCGGATCCAACTCGATGGCAGTGAGTTTGGTTTGGTTTTATATAATTCTTGGTTGGAAATTTTTTTCTTTCAGGGTTTTATGTACACCATCCCATTGTCTTCTCACCTGCATGGTTTCTACAAAGAAACCCAAGCTTAGTCTTATTGGTTGCCCCTTGTAGGCAACTTTTCGGTTTTCCTGTGCTGCTTTCAGGATTCTTTCTTTCTTTCATTTTGATGAGTTTGATGATGATGTCTTGGTGATTTTCGTTTGGGGTCTATCCTGTTTGGTGTTTGTTGGACTTCTTGAATGGATATGTTCTCATTTTTCATCACACAAGGGAAATTCTCTTCCAACAAATCTTCAACAACTTTCTCTGTGGTTTTATTTGTCTCTTCCTGTTCTGGAATTCCAGTTGTTGTTGTTGTTGTTGTTGTTGTTGTTATTTGCCATCGAGTCGGCCCCAACTCATAGCAACCCCTTGTTGAGTTTCCGAGGCAGTATCACTATGGAAGTAAGATTGCCCAACTTTCCTTCCGAGAAGTGGCTGTTGGGTTTGAACTGCCAGCCTTCTGGTTAGCAGTCAAGTGCCTTAGGCACTATGCTACCAGTTACACATAAGTTATTCCTTTTGATGGTATTCCACATGAACCTTAGGCTTTTTTCAGTTTATTTTGATCTTTTTTCTGATTGATCCCTTTCCAAAGAAGTATTGAGGTATTTGTCTTCAATCTCACTAATTCTTTCTTCCATTGATTCAATTCTACTCCTTTGCCCATTCAATGTGTTATCTATTTCTGAGAACTTAGTATTAATCTGGATTTCTATCTTCATATTTTGTATCATTTCTACTTTTTCATTTATTTAGTCATTTTGTTTTTGTATTGTCTTCCGAAATTGTTCTAAGTTTTTCTCTGCATGTTCCTCAATTTTGTCAGTGTTTTCCTTGATCTGTCTCTCTGTCCATTGAAGGTACCTAAATATAATTCTTTTGAATTCCTCATCAGGGAGTTTCAATGCCACTTCTTCCTCAGGGATGTGTTTGAGTCTGTATACTGAGCCCTTGTTTCTCCTGGTTTTTCTTCTTCTTCTTCTTCTTCTTTTTTTTAAATGCATTTTATTGAAATATAATTTATGTACAGTGAAATACACAAAACTAAAGTAACATGGGTCAATGCATTTTTTTTTTTTTGCAGTGTTCCCTCCCCGACCCTCTCACAACTGGCAACCAATAAAGAAAGTTGCCCTCCATATATAAACCTTTCCTTAACCCTCCACAACAATGAACTAATACTATATTTGTCCTTCTTTGATTGACTTATTTCACTTAGCATAATGTCCTCCAAGTTCATCCATATTATGCAGTGTTTTGCAGACTCTATATTGTTCCTTAGTGCTGCATACCATTCCATTATAAGTATGTACAATAGTTTGGTCATCCACTCTTCTGCTGATGGGCATGTAGGTTGTTTCCATCTTTTTGGTATTGTAAATAGTGCAGTGATGAACATAAGTGTGCATATATCTGTTCCTGTCCTGGCTCTCACTCTCTAGGATATATACCTAGCAATGGGATTGCTGAGTCAAATGGTATCTCCAATTCCAGCTTTCTAAGGAATTGCCATATTGCTATCCACAGTGTTTGTATCACTTCACAGTCCCACCAGCAGTGTATGACAGTCTCAATCTCTCTACATCTCTCCCAGCATTTGTTATTTTCTGTCTCATTGAAACTTACCATCAATGCTGGGGTGAGGTGGTATCTCATTCTTGTTTTGATTTGCATCTCTCTGATGGCCAATGGTTGTGAGTATCTCTTCATGTAGTAGCTGGCCACCTGAATATCCTCCTTGGTGAAGTGTCTATTCATGTATTCTTCCCATTTTTCAATTGGATTGTTAATTCCTTTGGTGATGAGATGATGGTGTTTTCTGTAAATCTTTGAGATAAGTCCCTTGCCAGATATGTAATTATTGGCAAATATAAGTTTGTTGCTGTCATTTTTGTTATGTGCTTTTTCATGTTGTTCCATATAATTTTCCATGCTGAGCTCATTTTGTTTATGAATTATGTCATCACTTCATTCATTGCTATGGTTTTAGTATTTGCTAAATATTTGTGCTAGTCCTCTTTTTGATTTTGATGGGAAAGTTCTATCATTTTTCTTTGAGGTTACCCTGTGATTTATAGTTTTCTTCCCAAGTTTAGAACAGTCCATTCTATCTTGTAGTTGTCTTGACATCCCTACCATCTAGAAGTTCTGTAACATCACAGTTTATTTTCTCTTTTTGGTTTGTCGGTGTCCTCATTTGTCAATTGATGTCTCTGGGTCCCTGTTTACAGTCTTATAGGCTTATTTACTTTGGATACTTCCATAGCTGGGTTGGTTTCTGGGTTATATCATCATGTGTGTAAATGGTCAGTTGCTGTTGGCTGTTGTTGCTTCTTTGTCCAAAGGGCTCCCTTTAGCATTTATTGTAAGGTTAATCTGCTTTTAACAAATTTCCTTACTTTTTGCTTATCTGGAAATGTCCTAATTTCACCATCATATTTGAGGGACAGTTTTGCTGGGTACACAATTCTTAGTTGGAAATTTTTCTCTTTCAGGATTTTATATATACCATCTCATTGTCTTCTCACCTGCATGGTTTCTGCCAAGAAATCCGAGCTTAAGTCTTATTGGTTGGCCCTTGTAGGTAACTTTTCATTTTTCCTGTGGTGCATTCAGGATTCTCTCTTTGTCTTTGGTTTTGGTGAGTTTGATGATGATATGTCTTGGTGATTTTCTTTTGGGGTCTATCCTGTTTGGGGTTTGTTGGACTTCCTGAATGGATATAGTCTCATCTTTCATCATACCAGGGAAATTCTCCTCCAAGAAATCATGGACAGTTTTCTCAGTGGTTTTGTTTTTCTCTTCCTGTTCTGGAATTCCAATTACACGTAAATTATTCCTTTTGATGGTATCCCACATGAGCCTTAGGCTTTCTTCATTTTGTTTTGAACTTTTTTCTAATTTATTCTTTTCCAAAGAAGTGTTCATGTATTTGCCTTCAATTGCCCTAATTCTTTCTTCTACTGATTCAGTTCTGCTCCTTTGCCATTCAATGTCTTATCTATTTCTGAAAATTTAATATCAGTCTTCTGGATTTCTGTGTGTAGATTTTGTATTATTTCTAATTTTTCATTTATTTTGTCATTTTGTTCTTAAATTCTTTTGAAATTTTTGTAGGGTTTTGTTTGTGTTTTACTCAATTTTGTCAGTGTTTTCCTTAATATGTCTCTCAATTCATTGAAGATACCTAAATATAATTCTTTTGAATTCCTTATCAGGGAGTTCCAATGCTGCATCTTCCTCGGGGATGTATTTTGGGTCTGTGTCCTGGTCCCTTGTTTCTCCTGCTTTATCTTGCTTCTTTGTGTGGACTGTGATGCTCTGTTGTCTTCAAGGCACTGTGACGTTTTTGTGTTTATATTTAATTGGTGATTGTATTTTGGAGTGACTTTCCCACAATTTTCATTTTCTTTATTTTGTTTGTATGTTTTCAATGCAAGCAGGGTCCTGTGCTGTGCTCCTCTATTCACTAGTTAACAGCACTTATACACTCACCACCTATCTCCTTTCCTGTTGTCAGCCTCTTGTATGTCCCTGCCAACCTTGGCAAATAGAACCTGTTCTTAAGTCCTTGGAGTCCAAATGGGAATGCTATCACTTTAAAATTCAAAATGGTTGGCACTTGTAAAGATTCAAAATGGCCATGCCCTCAGTCCCTTTAAATATCCAAAATTGCTGCAGCTTATAAACATTCAAAATGGCTGTGCCATTGGTCACTTTAAATATCCAGAATGGCTGCTGTGTGTAAACAATCAAAATGGCTGCACCCTCCGGATGGCAGAAAGTCCACAGCTCAAGTTGTCTCCCTCCTTGCTGTTTCCCTTCCTAGTCATAGGCCACCAGAGCAGTTGTACCTGCAGCCCTTGGTGACTGGGACTGATCTTTAGGTCAATTCTCAGGTCCCAACACCACTTGGAAATATTCAGGCTGTTGGTCTCGTCAGAGTAGATGACAGTCCACAGCTCTGACAGGATTATCTTCAGTATCTCTGTCAGATGGTTTCTCTTTTCTTTGTTGAAGTGGGTCTGTGTAGCTTGTCTTCCACTATCCTACCAGAAGTCTCCTGTTTCATACTTCTGCTTGAATCTTTATTACTTCTTTTCTTCTGGTGACTGTAGGCTTTTTGTTTGTTTGTTTTGCTGTTCTTTTTCTAATTGTTGGAGATGTTAGGTTAAGGTGTTTGCTTTGGCTCTTTCCTCTTTTTTGATGTGTGCATTTATTGCTATAAATTGGCCTCTGATCACTGCTTTTGCTGTGTTCCAAAGATTTTGGAATGTTGTGTTTTCATTCTTGTTTGATTCAAGGAATTTTTTAACTTCATTTTTTATTTCTTCTATTACCCAGTTTTTTTTTTTTTTTTTTTTTTTGGTGGAATAAGATTTTTATGTACTATGTTGTGCCAGGGAGCTCTGGCGGCATAGTGCCTAGGGCATGTGACTGCTAACCAGAAGGCTAGTGGTTCAAACCCACCAGCCACTCCTTGGAAGGAAGGTTCACCAATCTACTTCTGTAGTGATACCACCTCAGAAACCCAAGGAGGGGTCACTATGAGTCAGATCTGAGTCCATGGCAGTGAGTTTCGTAGGTTTATGTAGTACCAATTGACCCAGTATCATTTTTAAGGAGGATGTTATTCAGTTTCCATGTGTTTGCTCTTTTTTCATTCATTTTCCTATTGTTGATTTCTAATTTTATAGCATTGTGATCTGAGAAGATGCTTTGCAGTATATCAATGCTTTTAAATTTATTAAAGCTTGCTTTGTGGCCTAACCTATGGTCTATCTTGGAGAATGTTCCATGTTCACTGGAAAAGAATGTATATTATACTGTTGTGGGTGAAATGCTCTGTAGATGTCTGTAAGGTCAAGTTGGTGGATTGTACTGTTTAGTTCTCCTGTCTTTGTTGTTGTTAATACATTTTATTTAAATGTAATTTATGTACAATGAAATATACAAAACTAAAGTGACATGGGTCAATGCATTTTTTTTGTTTGTTTGTTTTTTTGCAGTGTTCCCTCCCATCCCCTCCCACCCCTGGTAACCAACAAAGAAAGTTTCCTTCCATATTTAAACCTTTCCTTAACTTTTTACAATAATGAACTAATAC
>NW_006921711.1:8703908-8705504 GCF_000298275.1 Orycteropus afer afer
TTAGCAGTCCATGGTACTTTCAGCATTCTTTGGCAGCACCACAACTCAAAGCATCAACTCTCCTTCAGTCTTCCTTATTCATTGTCCAGTTCTCACACACATATGAGGTGATTGGAAATATCATGGCTTGTGTCAGGCGCTCCTTAGTCCTCAAGGAGACATCCTTGCTTTTCAGCACTTGAAATAGTTCCTTTGCAGTTGACCTTCCCAATGCTACATGTCATATATCCTCACTAGCATTTGTTATTTTCTGTCTTGTTCAACTTTGCCATTAGTGCTGGGGTGAGGTGGTATCTCATTATTGTTTTGATTTGCATCTCTCTGATGGCTAATGATCGTGAGCATTTCTTCATGTATTTGCTGGCCACCTGAATATTCTCTTTGAGGAAGTGTCTATTCATGTCTTCTGCCCATTTTTAAATTAGGTTGTTAATCTTTTTGTTGTTGAAGTGTTGGAGTTTTCTATAAATTCTAAAGATGAGTCCCTTGTCAGATATGTCATTGCCAAACATTTGTCCCAATCTGTAGGTTCTCTTTTGAGTCTTTTGGAGAAGTGTTTGAAAGCACATAAAAATTTAATTTTTAGAAGGTCCCATTCATCTAGTTTATCATCCTCCTTTTGGGACTAAGATCTCCAGACCCGCAGAGCATAGGGTCACAGGGACAGAAAGCAAAAAATTTTTGAGTGGGTCACTATGGGTAATAGTGAGTGTTGTTGTTGTTGTTATGTGCTGTAGTGAGTGGTACCACCCCCATTTCCACACCTTGGTTCCTGGACCCATGAATCCTGGCTATTGGAGAAATGGCACTGTATATTGGATGCTACTTTATTTAGAGCATATACTGCCTCCTGGATAACACTGCCCCAACCCTTCAAGGTATTGGCACCTAGCTGGTGCTGTGATTGTGTTTTCAGGAGGCCATTCCATTGTTCTGTCAAGCCAGCTGCTTCAGGATGATGGGGAACATGGTAAGACCAGTGAATTCCATAAGCATAGGCCCATTGCCATGCTTCATTTGCTGTGAAGTGAGTCCTTTGATCTGAAGCAATGCTATGTGGGATACCATGACAGTGGATAAGGCATTATAAGGCCATTATAAGTCTATGGATGGTAGTTTTGGCAGAAGCATTGCATGCAGGGAAGGCAAATCCATATCCAGAATAAGTATCTATTCCAGTAAGAACAAAATGCTGTCCTTTCCATGATGGAAGTTGTCCAATGTAATCAACCTGCCAACAGGTTGCTAGCTGATCACCCCATGGAATGGTTCCATATCACAGACTCAGTGTTGGTCTCTGCTACTGACAGACTGGGCACTAGTAGTGGTGGTAGCCAAATCAGCCTTGGTCAGTGGGAGTCCATGTTGAGCCCATACATAACCTCCATCCCTGCCACCATGGCCACTTTGTTCATGAGTCCATTGAACAATGACAGAAGTAGCTGGGGAAAAAGGATGGCTGGTTTCCACTGAACATGTCATCCTATCCACCTGATTGTTAAAGTCCTCCTCTGCTGAGGTCACCTTTTGGTGGGCATTCAGGTGAGACACAAATACCTTTACTCCTTTGGCCCATTCAGAGAGATCTATCCACAT
>NW_006921711.1:8710025-8711392 GCF_000298275.1 Orycteropus afer afer
TTAAACTGCCCCCTGGCTGAACACTCTTCTCTTTGGCTTCCTGGGTTCCACCCCTTCCTCCTGCTCTTCCGGCCTGCTACTCTGTGCTGCGCCCATGCTTACCTTGCTCCCGAAGACCTGGTCCCTCTCGGTAGGGTAACAAGGGAACGTGTTCAGTGCAGATCAGTGAGTAAGCACAAGCCCTCCTTATTTCAAATCTGTACTTAGTGGTCCTAAATCAATGAACTCAGACTGATCCAGTGTTGCATTCCTTGCACCATTATCCCACACCCTCAGTAGCCATTCCCATACATATTCTCCAGGTTTCTCTCTGTACATGTCAGCAAAATCAAGTAGGTCTTTTTTGGTATATCATACCACCTCCTTAGTCATACTTTGTATTTCACCTTTTGGAGCTCTTTTAGACTTAAGTTTAGTTATAGGTCTAGCAGCAACAATGTGTGGTTGGGGCAGTTCCTGAGAATATTCAGGAATGTCATTCATGGCCTCTGCCTCAGGCAATGACCCAGCAGGAACACTGGGCTCATCCCATCAAACTGAGATGGAGGGGATGATGGTTTTACAGTAATCCCTTCAGATGGGAGGGATTCAACAGAATTTACAGGCTCCATATCCTGATCTTCCTGACTATCTGCCCATATGTCCCCATTTCAGGTTTCAGGATCCCATTTTTTCCCAATCAATGCCCTCACTTTAACTTCAGACACCATTCTGGGTTGGCAATTTAATTGGCATTGTAATTCAACCACCCTTACAATAAGACTCTGGGTTTGGTTTTCAGCAATATCAGCTGTGTTACTAGAAGAAATAAGGCTTTATATCAGAGCACATCTGGAAATACTGAGGTGTTTTTTTGTGGCACTTAAGCTGTGACTCAGCAGCCCTGAGCTCATCTTGCTTTTTCACTACTTTGTCTACTGTAAGTAGGACCAACCAACCAGCTTCCTTATACTCTTCATGCTGACAAAATTGCAGAAAGTATCAAATATGCGATCACCCAAAGCCTTGCTTCTCAGAAGTACTTGATCTATTGATGGTGCTATTTTTCATATTAATGGTACCACCTCATGCCATGGATTAGCAGGGCCCCCTTTACTAACAGAGACAGGGTCTCTAGTGTCTTTATGATTAATCAAATTGTAGAACCAATGTAGGAAGCCCATCCTTCTGATTTTGTCTCTCTAGAACCACTCCCAGTACCAAATGTGTTAGACTGGGTTCTCTAGAGAAACAAAACCAGTAAAGCTTATATATATACATTGTTGTTGTTGTTGTTAAGTGCCGTCAAGTCGGCCCCGACTCATAGCGACCCCTCCTTGGGTTTCCGAGGCAGTATCACTACGGAAGTAGGATTGCCCAACCTTCCT
>NW_006921711.1:8712032-8716067 GCF_000298275.1 Orycteropus afer afer
CCCAGCCTTCTTGTTAGCAGTCAAATGCCTTAGGTACTGTGCCATCAGAGCTCCTAACTAACCAAAACAGCAGGAATAAGAGAAAAGGGCTTGAGGAGAAGAACAATTAAGAAAAATGGGGAAAATGCAAAAAGAAAAACAAGGGGTGGGAAGAACCACAGGAAAGAAAAAAATTGGAACCAGAAACAAAACAAAATCTGAAAACTAAAACCTGGGAGGGGAAAAAAAAAAAAGAATAGAAAGGAAAAGATAAAAAGAAAAATAATTTTAAAACAAAGAAACACAAAGAAAAAAACACACCAAAATACAAATCGGGGGTGAGGGTGGGGAGGTATGTGGCACAGGTCACCCAGGCTTCATCAGAGCACACAGACTGGGATGGAATTCCTGCTAGCCCAGAAGGTAGGTGAAGGTGAGGGATGGCTGCATTTTCATTCACCAGGAGGGTGTGAGGTATAAGAGTTACAAGGGGAGTATTACACCTTTCCATTCGTCAGCCCCTGGTATGTTCATGGTATCCTCGGCAAGTGGATCCTATTCTTTTGCCCCTGGAATCTGAACAAGAACACTGTCACATTAAATATTGAAAATGGCCACAACACATGTAAACATTCAAAATAGCTGTGCACTCCAGTCAGCTGAAAGTCCGTAGCTCAGTTTATCTCCTTTGCTGTTTCCCTTTTTAGTCATCAGCCACCAATGCAGTTGTCCATGCATCCTGTGGTGAGCAGGATCAATTTTTAGGTTAATTCTCAAGTCCTAATACCACTTAGAAATCTTCATACTGCTAGTGCCATGAGGATAGTGGACAGTCCACAGCTCCATGTGTCTTCTTATTCACTGTTGTCATTCAGGTTCTTCTATTAATTGGTGTTTAATCCACTTTTGTATCCTTCCTTTCAAAGCTCAGGGCTCCAGGATTATCTTCTGTACCTGTGTCAATGGGTTTCTTTTTTCTTTGTTGAAGAGGGTGTAGCTGGTGTGCCTATTCCACCATCTTATTGGAAGTCTTTTTTCACTCTTTTGGAGAAGTTTTTGATGTGCATCAGAATTTAATTTTTAGAAGGTCTCAATCATCTAATTTAGATGAAGGTCCCAGTTTATCTGATGCTTTTGTGCATTTTTAGTTATGCTTAACAGTTTATGCCATTTATTAGGGTCCCTACATTTGTTTTTTTCTGTGATGAATTTTATACTTTTAGGTTTTACATTTAAGTCTTAGATCATTGTGAATTCATTTTTGTGTACATATGAGGTATAGATTCTGTTTCATTTTCCTGCAAATGGATATTCATTTTTGCCAGTACCATTTGTTAAAGAGATTGTCTCATACCCAAGTAATGGATTTCAGTCCTTTGTCAAAGACCAGTTGTCCCTATGTAGATGAATCTTTCTCTGGATTCTCAGTTGTTTCACTGGTCTATGTGCCTATCGTTGTACCAATACCAGGCTATTCTGACTACTATGGCTGTATAGTGGTGTTTAGATCAGGGAGTGTGATACTTTCTACTTTGTCCTTCAACTTCAGTATTGCTTTGCTTATCTAAGGTCTCTTTCCTTTCCATTTCTGTAAAGAATGCGGATGGAATCTGGATTGAGATTGTGTTTAATGTATAGATTGCTTTGTACTACTGGCATTTTCAAAATGCTCAGTCTCCTATCCATGAGCAGCATGGTATGCCCTACCATTTATGTACATACCTTAATAGTTTTTTGTTATAGTTTTTTATAGTTTCCTTGTATAGGGCTTTTGTGTTCCTGGTAAGATTTATTCCAAAGTATTTTATCTTTTTGCTAGTTATTGTAAATGGTATTGTTCTCCTTATTTCCCTTGAGAGATCTCTTTGTTTGTGTAGAAGAAATCAAATGATTTTTATATGTTAATCTTGTATCCTACCACTATGCTGAACCATTCAATTAGTTCCAGTAGTTTTCTTTCTGAGTCTCTTGATTTTTCTATGTATAGGATAATATCATCTGTAAATAGGGCTAGTTTTACTTCTTCTTTGTCAATTTGATTGCCTTTTATTTTTCTTTCTTGCCTTATTTCCCTGGCTAGGACTACCAATACAATGTCAAATAGAAGTAGTGATAGATGGCATCTTTGTCTGGTTCCTGTTCACAAGGGGAATGGTTTCACTCTGTCTCCATTGAGAATAATGTTGGCAGTTGTTTTTGCATATATGCCCTTTATTATGTTGAGGAATTTCCCTCTGTTCCTATTTTTCTGAAAGTTTTTTTTTTTTTTAATATTATGAATAGGTGTTGGATTTTATCAAATGCCTTTTATGCATTGATGGATATGATCATGTGGTTCTTTTCCTCTATTTTACTCATGTGATGGATTAGTTGATTTTTTTACTAATGTTGTACCATTCTTGTGTAACTGACATGAATCCCACTTGGTCATGATGCAGTATTTTTTTGATGTATTGTTGGATTCTAGGGAGCTCTGGTAGCATAGTACTTAAGGCACTTGACTGCTAACCAGAAGGCTGGCAGTTCAAACCCATTAGCCACTCCTGGGAAGGAAGGTTGGGCAGTCTACTTCTGTAGTGATACTGCCTCAGAAACCCAAGGCGGGGTTACTATGAGTCAGGTCTCACTCAATGACACATAACAACAACAACAACAACAGGATTTTGTTGAGTATTTTTGCATGTGGGATATTGATCTGTAGTTTTCCTTTCTAGTGGTGTCTTTGTCTTGCTTTGTCATTGGGGTTATGCTTGTTTCATAAAATGAATATGGAAATATTCCATCCATTTCTATGTTCTGGAATAGTTTGAGTTGGATTGGTGTCAGCTCTTTACTGAATGTTTGGTAGAATTCTCCAGGGAAGCCAAATGGGTTAGGGCTTATTTTATTGGTAATTTTTAAAATGACCTGTTCAATTTCTTCTTTTGTTATGTTGTTGTTGTTATGTGCTGTAGAGTTGGACCCGACTCATAGCAACCCTTCCTTGGGTTTCCAAGGTGGTATCACTGTGGAAGTAGATTGCCCAACCTTCCTTCTGAGGAGTGGCTTGTGGGTTTGAACTGTTCAAATTTTCTACCTCAGTCTGTGTTAGTTTACGTACTTAATGTTTCTAGAAATCTGTCCATATTATCTCGGTTTTCAAATTTGTTAAAGTGCAGTCCTTTACAGTATCCAATATTATCCTTTTTATTTTGATTCTGTTGTGATGTTTCCAATTTCATTTCATATTCATATTATTTATATGTTCTCATTCTTTTCCTTTGTTATATTTGCCAGGGTTTGTCAATTTTATTATTCTTTTCAAAGAACCAATTTCTACTGTTGTAGATTCTTTGTATTGTTTTCTGTTTCATTTATTTGTTCTCTAAACTTTATTAATTCTTTTCTTCTGGAGACTGTAGGCTCATTTTGCTATTTTTCTAATTGTTGCAGATGCTGGGTAAGATGTTTGTTTTGGGTCTTTCTTCTTTTTTTAAAAAAATGCATTTTATTGAAATATAATTTATGTGCAATGAAATACACAAAACTAAAGTGACATGGGTCAATGCATTTTTTTTTTCAGTGTTCCTTCCCCTCCCCTCCAAGCCCTGACAATCAACAAAGAAAGTTTCCCTCCATATATAAACCTTTTCTTGACCCTCCACAACAACAAACTAATACTATATTTGTCCTTCTGTAATCGACTTATTTCACTCAGCATAATGTCCTCCAAGTTCATCCATATTATGGGGTGTTTTTTCAGACTCTACATTATTCTTTAGTGCTACATAGCATTCTATTACGTGTATGTACCATAGTTTGGTCATCCACTCTTCTGCTATAGATCTTAGAGGTAAGTCCTTTGCCAGATTTGTAATTATCAGCAAATATGAATTTGTTGCTGTCATTTTGTTATGTTTTTTTGTGGTGTCAATTTCTTTGTTCCATATAATTTTCTATGCTGAACTTGTTTTGTTTATGAATCATGTTATCACTTCCTTCATTGCTATTGTTTTAGTATTTGCTGAATGTTTGTGCTGGTCCTCTTTTTTGATGTGAGGATTTATCATTTTTCTT
>NW_006921711.1:8716567-8721453 GCF_000298275.1 Orycteropus afer afer
GTCGAGAAATCTGAGCTTTGTCTTATTGGTTGCCCCTTGTAGGTAACTTTTTGTTTTTCCTGTGCTGCTTTCATGATTCTTTCTTTGTCTTTGGTTTTGGTGAGTTTGATGTGATATATCTGGGTGGTTTTCTTTTGGGGTCTATCCTGTTTGGGGTTCGTTGGACTTCTTGAATGGATATATTCTCATCTTTCATGATACCAGGAAAATTCTTTTCCAAAAAATCTTTGACAATTTTCTCTGTGGTTTTATTTGTCTCTTCCTGTTCTGGAATTCCAGTTACACGTAGGTTATTCCTTTACATGGTATCTCACACGAACCTTAGGCTTTCTTCATTTTGTTTTGATCTTTTTTCTGATTTATCCCTTTCCAAAGAAGTGTTCTTGTATTGCCTTCAATCTCCCTAATTCTGTCTTCTATCGATTCAATTCTGCTTCTTTGCCCATTTAATGTCTTATCTATTTCTAAAAATTTAGTATTAATCACCTGGATTTCTGTGTGTAGATTTTGTATTATTTCTAATTTTTCATTTATTTTGTTATTTTGTTGTATTGTCTTTCAAAATTGTTCTAGGGTTTCCTCTGTGTTTTCTTTGATCTGTCTCTCAATTCATTGAAGATACCTAAATATAATTCTTTTGAATTCCTTATCAGGGAATTCCAGTGCTGCATCTTCCTCAGGGATGTATTTTCAGTCTGTATCCTGGTCCCTTGTTTCTCCTGCTTTATCCTGCTTCTTTTTGTGGACTGTGATGCTCTATTGTTTCTGAGGGACTGTGATGTTTTTGTCTTTATATTTAAGTAGTGATTATATGGTGGAGTGACTTTCTGAAGATTTTTGTTTTCTTTGTATGTTATCTATACACACAGGGTACTGTGCTGTGCTTCTCTATTTGCTAGTGGGCAGCACTGATACACTCACCATCTGTCTCCTTTCCTGTTGTCAGCCTCTGATATGTTCCTGCTGACCTTGGCAAACAAAGCCTATTTTTGGTCCCTGGAATCCAAATAAGAATGCTATCACTTTACAATCCAACATAATTGCCACTTATAAAGATTGAAAATGGCTACACCTTCGGTCACTTTAAATATCCCAAATGGCCACCACTTGTAAACATTCAAAATGGCTGTGCCCTCAGTCACTTTAAATATCCAAAATGGCTGCTGCATGTAAACAATCAAAATGGCTGCACCATCTGTACAGCAGAAAGTCAACTGCTCAGGTTGTCTCCTACCTTGCTGTTTCCCTTCCTAGTCATAGGCCACCAGCACAGTCATCCCTGCAGCCCTTGGTGACCAGGGCTGATCTTTAGGTCAATTCTCAGTCCCAACACCACTTAGAAATATTCAGACTGTTGGTCCCATCAGAGTAGCTGACAGTCCACAACTCCGACTGTCTCTGTACTCACTGTTTTCCTTCCGGTTTTTCCAGTAGTTGGTGCCTAATCCACTTCTGTATAGTTCCTTTCAAAGCTCAGGGCTCCAGGATTATCTTCTGTATCTCTGTCAATCGGTTTTTCTTTTCTTTGTTGAAGAGGGTCTGTGTCTGTTGTCTGCCTATTCCTCCATCTTACTGGAAGTCTCCTCTTTCTTCTTTTTTTTTTTGATGTGTACATTTACTGCTATAAATTGTCCTCTGATTGCTGCTTTTGCTTTTCCCCAGAAATTTTGGTATGTTGTATTTTCATTCTTGCTTGATTCAAGGAATATTTTTTTTCTTCCATAAATGAATGGATTTTAAGGAAGGTGCTATTTAGTTTCTATGTATTTGCCTTTTTTCCCCTCAGTCCTTCTATTGTGCTTTTCTAGTTTTATAACATTTTGCTCTGAGATGATGCTTTGCAGTATTTTGATGTTTTATAGTTTATTGAAGCTTTCTTTGTGGCCTAACATATGGTCTGTTATGTAGAATGTTTCATGTGTGCTGTAAAAGAATGAATATTGTGCTTTTGTTCAGTGAAGTGTTCTGTACATGTTTATAAGGTCAAATTGGCTAATTGTATTGTTTAGTTCTTCTGTGTCTTTGTTGAATTTCTTCCTAGTTGTTTTATCTTTCATTGAAAGTAGCATATTAAGCTCGGTAGCATAGTGCCTAAGGCACTTGACTGCTAACCAGAAGGCTGGCGGTTCAAACCCACCAGCCACTGCTCGGAAGGAAGGTTGGGCAATCTACTTCTGTAGTGATACTGCCTCAAGGAGGGGTCGCTATGAGTCAGGCCCGACTTGACGGTACATAACAACAACAACAACAACATTATTACTGTGGAGTTATTTATTTGTCTTTTCAATTTTGTTTAAGTGTGATTTATGTATTTTTTGGGGCTCTTTCATTGGGTGCAAAGATATTTATTATGGACATGTCCTTTTGTTCAATCCTTTAATCATTATATAATGTCCTTCCTTTCCTCTTATGGTGGTTTTTTTCTTAAAGTCTATTTGGTCAGAAATTGATATTGCTACTCTTGCTCTTTTGCTTGATACATCTTTTTCCAACCTTTTTTTTTCAGTCTGTTTTTGCATTTGTGTCTAAAGTGAATCTCTTGTAGGCAGTATATTGACAAGTCATGTTTTCTTATCCACTCTACAAGTCTCCATCTCTTGATTGGTGCATTTAATCCATTTACATTCAGTGTAATTATTGACAAGTATGAATTTATTGCTGTCATTTTATTATTTTTTTTTTTTCATAGTATTACTGGTTTCTTTGTTGCATATAATTTTATATGCTGAGCTCATTTGGTTTATGAATCATGTTATCATTTCCTTTGTTGGTATTGTTTTAGTAATTGCAAAATATTTGTGTCTTACTTCTTTTTTGTTTTTATGAGAAAGTTTATTTATTTTCTTTGATGTTACCCTGTGATTTATTATTTTCTTCTTGAGATTTGAATTGTCTGTTTTATCTCGCAATCTTGACTTACTCTCCATTTGGAAGTTCTGTACCTACACTATTTATTCTGTATTTTTGGTTTGTAGTTGTCCTCATTTACCAATGTCTCTTGCTTCCTATTTATAGTCTTTTAAGTTTATTTGACTGTGGGAGCTACTATATCTAGATTGGTTTCTCAGTTATGTTGTCATGTGTGTTAATCATCACTTGTTGTTGGTTCTCTGTCCAAAGGATTCTTGTAAGCTTCTCTTGTAAACTTTATCTGGTTTTATAAAATTCCCTAATTTCTGTTTATCCAGAAATGTCCTAATTTCTCCCTCATATTTGAGGGACAATTTTGATGGGTCTATAATTCTTAGTTGGCAATTTTTTCTTTCAGGATTTTATATATGTCATCCAATTGCTTCCTCATCTGCATGGTTTCTGCTGAGAAATCAGAATGTAGTCTTATTGGTTGCCCTTTGTAGGTAACTATTCATTTTTTCTGTGCTGCTTTCAGGATTCTTTCTTTGTCTTTGGTTTTGGTGAGTTTGATTATGTCTTGGTGATTTTCTTTTGGGGTCTATCCTGTTCACCAAACTTCTTGAATAGATATCTTCTTTTCTTTCATCATATTAGCAAAATTCTCTTCTAATAAATCTTCAACAAATTTCTCTGTGCTTTTATTTGTCTCTCTGTGTTATGAAATTCTGATCACAAATAACTTATATCTCTTGGTGTTGTTCCACGTAAATAGGCTTTCTTCTCTCTCTCTCTCTGTTTTTTTTTTTTTTTTGTTGTTGTTCATTTATTCTGTGTACCTTAACCAAGTAGTATTGAGGGATTTGTCTTCAATCTCACTAATTCTCTCTTCCATTGATTCAATTCTATTACTTTGTCCTTTGAATATTTTATCCATTTCTGAAATGTTGGTATTGATCTTCTGGATTTCTATTTGCTGTTTTTGCATTGTTTCTAGTTTTTCATTTATTTTGTTAATCTTTTTTGTATTGTTCAAAATTGTTCTAAAATTTTCCTTAGTTTTGCCAATGTTTTCCTTGTTTTTTGTTTTCACTCTTTTCCTTGATATGTCTCTCAATTCATTGAAGGTAACTAAATATAATTCTTTTGAATTTCTTATTAGGTAGTTCCAGTGTCACTTCTTCCTCAAGGAAGTTTTCAGTGTATATAATCTGGTCCCTTGTTTATTCTACTTTATCTTGCTTCTTTGTGTGAATTTGGATTGCCAGTTGTTTCTGCAGTATTGTAATTCACTGTATTTATATTTAATTGATGAGTGTATATTGGTGTGATTCAATGCCTCATCCCTCCCTTTGGCTTTATTTTGTTTTGAAATATTTGAGTGAACATGGCTGGTGTGCTACTCTGTTTGCTAGTTTGGCAGCACTTAGGCACTCGCCCCCTGTCTCCTGGTGAGTGTGATACAGGATGAGAATATATGCACAGATCTCTGTTAGCTCTTTGTGTAGAGCAGCTGAGGGCAGGTTAGGGTGCCATTGGTCATTGTCTATTATTGATCCATTGATGCAGAAACAGGTGGTGGCGCTCACCCAATGGATGGGGATGTAAGAGTTGTGGATGTGGTTGGGTCATGTGGCCATAGTTGCTGTCTCTTTCTAGGTGAGACAAAAAACAATAACACTAAAAAATAATAAAAACAAGAGAAGAACAAAATATATAGAATATATAGAAACAATATAAATATGCAAAAGCAACCACAAAAAGAAAAAAAATGAAAAGAAAAGTAATAAAGGGAAATAAAGATAAAAGAAAAAAAAAAAAAAACCAAAATGGTGAGGGAGAAAAAGAATAGAGAATAAGAGAATAAGAATAGTGAAAAAATAAGAAAATTCAAAAAGGAAAACAAGGAATGAGAAGAACAAAGAGGAAAAGAAGATAAGAAATAAAAAAGGATCAAGGAAAAGGAAAATAAACATGAAATAGGGAATGGAAAGTAGAGAAAACTGAAAAAGAAGGAAAGGGGGAAAATAAAAGAA
>NW_006921711.1:8722073-8734382 GCF_000298275.1 Orycteropus afer afer
TATATATATATATACTTTGCTGCTTTTTGTGTTTCTCTAGAGAACCCAATCCAACACAGGAGCACTGCATTTGTTCTTGGAACTAGTTCCTGCTTACCCAGAAGGCAATGGGGCAGGGCACATGATTCCAGATGAGTTCCTGTTGGCCCAGAAGATGTCTGGGGGTAGGGCACCTAGATCTGATAAAGTTCCTGATGGCCCAAACACTGGCAGGGTGGCAAGGTGCCTGGTTTCAGAAGGAGTTCCTGCTGGCTGAAAAAGCAGTTGAGAACAGAGCCCTGGTCCCAGAAAAAGTTACTGCCAGCCCAAAAGTTGACGGCGAGCAGGGTGGCTGCTCCCACAACTGGTTTCCATCTACCCAGAAGGGAACTGGAGGCAAGGCAGTCAATTCAAGCCGTGCCCCTGCTGATCCAGAAGGGTCCAGGGGTAGGGTGCCTGGACCCGAGAAAGTTCCTTCTGTTTCAAAAGATGACTGGGAGCAAGGTACTGTGTTCCAGAAGGAGACCTTGCTAGCCCCCAAAACAACTGTAGGCAGCTCATCTGGTCTTAGAAAAATCTGTCTTTCCAAAAGTCAACTGGGTTCACAGCTCCTGCTCCCAGAAAAAGTTCCTGCTCTCCCAAAAAGCAGTTGGGTGTAGGGCACCTGGTCTCAGAAAAAGCTCTGACACAAAAGGTGGCTGGGAGTAAGGTGCCTATTCCTGAAACTAGCTCCTGAATGCTCAGAAGGCAGTTGGGTGGCAGGGAGTCTTGTCCTGGATGGAATTCCTTTCAGGGTGGGGATGGCCACACTTCTGTTCCATGGGAGAGTGTGGAGTACAAGAGGAACAAGGAGAATATTGTACCTTTCTGGTCACCAGCCACCAATGTGGTTTCTTGTTCAGTCCTTGGCAAGTGGAGCTGATTAACAGGTTGATGTCCAGATCAGAATTTCAATTGGAGATATTAAAAATGGCTAGGCCATCAGGCCATCTGATGGTCCACAGCTCCGTTTGTTTCCTTATTTTCTGTTTTCATTCAGTTTCTTCTGTTGTTTGTCATTGGCATTTAATCCATTACTTTATCTTTCCCTTCAAAGCTCAAGGTTCCAGGATTACCCTCTGTGTCTGTTTCAATTGGTTTCTCCTTTCTTTGTTGTGGAGTGTCTATGTATTTTGCCTGCCTATTTTGCCATCTTACCAGAAGTCTTCTGCCTTTGCCCATTTTTAGTTAGGTTATTATTATTATTATTGATTTTTAAGAGTTCTTTATATATTCTAGGCACATGTCCCTTATCAGATAGATGATGTGCAATGTTTTTTCTGTCATCCTTTTGCTTCTCTTTTCACTTTGTTGAGGGTAACCTTTGAAGCAAAAATTTTTAATTTTGATGAAATCCAATTTATCTATTTTTCTTTTATTGCTTGTGCTTTTGCTATCATATATAAGAAACCATTGACTAATTCAAGATCAAGATGATTTATGTCTATATTTTCTTCTAAGAGTTTTATAGTTCTAGCTTTTCGATTAAGATCCTTGATCCATTTTGATTTAATTTTTGTATACGGAGGTCCAATTTTATTCTTTTGCAAGTGGATATCCACTTTGTCCCAGAACCATTGGTTGAAAAGACTATTCTTTCCTCATTGAATTTTCTTGGCACCCTTCCAACAATTTAAAAAGAAAGAACATCATAGAATCCTATATTTTCAGAGCTGGAAGGGACCTTGGAATCACTTACTGGTCAGGCTTCTTAATCACAGACAGTAGAATGCACTCTAACTATTTTAATTGGCAAGGAATTTATTAAAGTATTGTTGGAAGAAATAGAGGAACAGGCTTGAGGCCAGAAGTTCTCAAACTTGGCTGCACATTAAAATCACCTGGGGAGCTTTGAAATATTCTGATGCCTGTGCTACACCTCAGATCGTAAATCAGAGTATTTTTTTTAAAAAATTTTGTTGTGATTTGGGTGAAAGTTTACAGAGAAAATTCATTTTCTATACAGAATTTCATACATATTTTGTTTCATGACATTGATTGCATTTCCCCACAATGTGACAGCTCTCTTTGTGCTTCTTGCCCATAGTTACCTCTTCCCTATGTCCTTTCCTCCCATAAACACCCACCCCCTGAGCTATCCCCCTTTGCAAACACTGCCCTTCTGTTCTCCCATGATTGGTTGCTCCATGTAGTGTATCTGCCTGATGTACATGTTCACCCCCTATGTCTATCTATTGTTTGGCTTCCAGCCACAGGAGTGAGTTCAATTCCAGACCTGAAGAGTAATTAGGGACCATAGCCTCGGGGATCTCACCAGGCTCTATCAGGCCAGGAAACCTTTTTTTTTTTTTTTTTTAATGATTTTGAATTTTGTTCCACATGGTTCTCCCATTCTGTCCAGGATCACCTGCCCTGATCCCTTTCTAAGTTGTTGACAGTGGTAGCCAGGCACCATCTACTTCTTCTGGTCTCATAGTCATATAGGCTAAGGATTGCATGGTCTACTAGTTCTTTGGACTAATTGTTTCCATGCAATTTGTTTTTCTTGATTTTTCTTTGCTCTAGACAAGGAGAAACCCATGGTTGGATCTAGATTGCTGCTTGCAAGCTTTTAAGGCCCCAATTGCTACTCCCCAAAGCAGGATGTGGAACAATGTTTTTGTATAGTATGTTATGCCAAGTGAGCTTGATGTCCCCTGAGACCATGGTCCCAAGCCCAAAAGTTCAACTACTTGCTTCCTCAGGGTAGCTGGCTGTGGCCAAGAAGCCACCACAACCTTGCCCCTTGTTAGCTCCACTATATACCCAGGCATTCTTACAGTACATACAAATACAGTTGCAGAAACATCATCTGCCAACCTCGTACATAATCACGGGCATGCTACCCCCTGCCTAGACATACCTGATCATTCAACCTGTCCACCCATCTATTCATCCATAGATCAATGCTTGCCATCACTTACAACACAGTATTGTACATGCAAAAGGGTTCATCTTTGTTGTCAGTACCTCCCATGTACCTCTCTCTGTCTTCCTTTTCCTTAGTGCCACCATGTTGATCACTTACTTTTGGTACATTGCCCTTCCCTTCACCCATATCAATACTTGTCTCTACCTATCTAGCAGTGTTCCCTCCCCACTCCTCCCATCCCTGGTAACCAACAAAAAAAGATTCCTTCCATATATAAACATTTCCTTGACTTTTTACAATAGTGAACTAGTAAAATATTTGTCCTCCTGTGACTGACTTATTTCACTCAGCATAATGTCCTCCAAGTTCATCCATTCTTTATAGTGGCATAGTGTTCCATTGTGTATGTTGTTGTTGTTGTTATGTGCCGTCGAGTCAAACCCAACTCATAGCGACCCCTCCTTGAGTTTCCGAGGCAGTATCACTATGGAAGTAGGATTGCCCAACCTTCCTTCCGAGGAGTAGCTGGTGGGTTTGAACCACTAGCTGTCTGGTTAGCAGGCAAGTGTCTTAGCCACTATGCTACCAGAGCTCCCATTGTGTATATGCACCAAAATTTGGTTATCCATTCTTCTGTTGATGAGCACTTAGGTTGTTTCCATCTCTTTGTTATTGTGAATAGTTCTGGGGTGAACATAGGTGTGCATATATCTGTTCTTGTCCTGGCTCTCACTTCCTCAGAGCTCTGGTATCATAGTGCCTAAGGAATCTGACTGCTGACCAAACCCATTAGCCACTCCTTGGAAGGAAGACTGAGCAATCTACTTCCATAGAGATACTGCCTCAGAAACCCAAGGAGGGGTCACTATGAGTCAAATCAAGTCAACAATAGTGAGTTTTTTTTTTTTTTTTTTTAACCTAGTAATAGGATTGTTGGATCAAATGGTATTTCTATTTTCAACTTTTTAAAGAATCAACATACTTATTTCCACCATGGTTGTATCATTTTGCAGTCCAACCAGCAGCATATGAGAGTCCCAATCTTTCCACATCCTCATCAGCATTTGTTATTTTCTGTCTTATTGAACTTTGCTGTTAGTGCTGGGGCAAGATGGTAACTCATTGTTGTTTTGATTTGCATCTCTCTGATGGCTAATGAGGAGCTCTGGTGGCATAGTACCTAAGGCACTTGACTACTAACCAGAAGGCTGGCAGTTCAAACCCGCCAGCCACTCCTCCGAAGGAAGGTTGGGCAATCTACTTCCATAGTGATACCACCTCGGAAACCCAAGGAGGGATTGCTATGAGTCGGATTCAACTCGATGGCAATGGTTTTTTTTTTTTTTTTTTTTTCCAATGGTTAAGGAAAATTGGACAATCTACTTCCATAGTGATACCACCTCGGAAACCCAAGGAGGAGTCACTATGAGTTGGGTCTGACTCAATGGCACATAACAACAACAACAATGATAGTGAACATTTCTTTATGGGTTTGTTAGCTACCTGAATATCTTCTTTGGTGAATGTCTATTCATGTCTTCTGCCTATTTTTAAATTGGGTTGTTTGTCTTTTTGTTGCTGAGGTGTTGGCGTTTTCCATAAATTTTAGAGATAAATCCCTTGTCAGGTATGTCATTCCTGAATATTTTTTTCCCAATCTGTAGGTTCTCTTTTGACTCTTTTGGAGAAGTCTTTGGAAGCACATAAAAACTGAATTTTTAGAAGGTCACATTCATCTAGTTTATCTTCTGCTGTTTGTGCATCTTGGGTTATGCTTGATAGTCTATTTATGCCATAAATTAGGGCCCCTAAATTTGCCCCTAGTTTTTTCTTGAGGAACTTTATAGTTTTAGGTTTCACATGTAAACCTTTGAACCATCTGGAGTTAGTTTTTGTGTGTGGTGTGAGGTATGGATCTTGTTTCATTTTTCTGGAAATAGGTAAGCTCTTCCAGCAGCATTTGTTAAAGAGACTATCTCTTCCATATTTAATAGGCTTTACCCTTTTTTAAAGGTCAGATGACCATAGGTTGATGGATCTATTTCTGGGTTCTCAATTCTATTCCACTGCTCTATGTGTTTGTCATTGTAATACCAGGTATTTTGACTACTGTTTTGAAATCTGGGAAAGTGAGACATTCTACCTTGTTCTTCTTCTTCAATGTTGTTGTTGTCAGGTGCCATTGAGTCATCTCTGACTCATAATGACACTATGCACAGCAGAAAGAAACACTGCCTAGTCCCACGCTAGCTCCACGATCCCTGCTATACTTGAATCCATCGCCGTAGCCACCATGTCATACATCTCATTAAGAGCCTTCCCCTCCTTCGTTGACCCTCCACCTTACCAATCATGACATCCTTCTCCAGGGAATGGTCCCTTCTGACAACATGAACTAAGTATGTGAGATGAAATCTGGCCATTCTCGCTTCTAAGGAGCATTCTGGCTTCACTTCCTCCAGGACAGATTTGTTAGATCTTTTAGCAGTCCATGTCACTTTCAGCATTCTTCACCAGCACCACAACTCAAAAGCATCAATTCTTCTTCAGTCTTCCTTATTCAGTGTCCAACTCTAACACAATACCATGGCTTGTGTCAGGCACACCTTAGTCCTCAAGGAGACATCTTTGCTCTTCAGCACTTGAAACAGATCCTTTGCAGCTGATTTGCCCAGTGCTATATGTTGACATCTGATGTCCTGAATGCTGCTTCCATTTGCATTGATTTTAGAACCAAGCAATGTGAAGTCTTTGACAATTTCAATCTTTTCTCCATTTATCGTGATGCTGCTTGTAGGTCCAGTTGTGAGGATTTTTGTTTTCTTTATTTTGAGATGTAATCCTTACTGCAGAGTATATTGTTCAATCTTCATCAGTAAGTGCTTTAAGTCATCCTCACTTTCAGCAAGCAAAATGTGTCGTTAGCATATTGCAGGTTGTTAATGATTGTTCCTCCAATTCTGATGCCATGTTCTTCTTCATATAGTCCAGCATCTCGGGTTATTTGTTGAGCACAAGATTGAAGAAGTATGGTGAAAGGATACAACCTTGACATACTCCCTTCTTGATTTTAAACCATGCAGTGTTCCCATTTTCTGTTTGAATAACAGCCTCCTGATCTATGTACATGTTCCTCATGAGGACAATGAAATATTCTGGAAGTCCCATTCTTCTCCATAATTTGTTATGATCCCCACAATCAAATGCTTGTGCATAGTTAATTGAACACAAGTAAATATCTTTCTGGTATTCTTTGCTGTAATCCAAGATCCATCTGATCTCACTCGTTCCACATCCTTTTCTGAATCCAGCTTGCATTTCTGGAAGTTTTCTGTTAATATACTGCTGCAACCATTTTTGAATTATCTTCAGTAAGATTTTACTTGAATGTGATATCAATGATATTATTTGATAATTTTCATGTTCTGTGTGATCACCTTTCTTTGGAATCTGTACAAATATGGATCTCTTCCAGTCAGTTGGCCAGGGAGCTGTCTTCCAAATCTCTTGGCATAGTTGAGAGAGTCCCTCCAGTGGGTCATCCATTTGTTGAAAAATCTCAGTGGGTATTCTGTCAATTCCCGGAACTTTGTTCTTTGCCAATTACTTTGGTGCAGCTTCGACTTTTTCCTTCAATACCATTGGTTCTTCAACACATGACACCTCCTGAAATGGATGAACATTGACCAGTTCTTTTTGGTACAGTGACTCTGTGTATTCCTTCCATCATCTTTTGATGCTTCCTGCATCATTCAATATTTTGCCCATAGAATCTTTCAATATTGCAACCTGAGGCTTAAATTTTTACCTCAGTTCTTTCAGCTTGAGAAATGCCAAGAACGTTCTTCCCTTTTGTTTTTCTAACTCCAGGTCTTTGCACATTTCATTATAGTAATTGGCTTTGTTTGCTTGAGCTGCTCTTTGAAATCTGTTCAGCTCTTTTATCTTGTCATTTCTTCCATTTGCTTTAGCTACTCCCTGCTCAAGGGCAAGTTTCAGA
This sequence comes from Orycteropus afer afer, assembly GCF_000298275.1. Lineage (NCBI taxonomy): Eukaryota > Metazoa > Chordata > Mammalia > Tubulidentata > Orycteropodidae > Orycteropus > Orycteropus afer. Next base: position 8,728,964 of record NW_006921711.1, read on the forward strand.
GTCTCTTCTGACATCCATTTTGGTCTTTTCTTCTTTTCTCATCTTTTTAATGACCTCTTGTTTTATTTATGGATGATGTTCTTGATATCATCCCATAATTCTTCTGGTTTTTGGTCATTGGTGTTCAATGCATAAAATCTATTCTTTAGACGGTCTCTAAATTCAGGAGGGATATATTCAAGGTCATATTTGGTCTCTTGTGGACTTGTTTTAATTTTCTTCAACTTCCAGTTGAACTTGCATATGAGCAGTTGATAGTGTGTTCCACAATAAGCTCCTGGCCTTGTTTTGGCTGAAGATACTGAGCTTCTCCATTGCCTCTCACCACAGATGTAGTAAATATGATTCCTGTGTACTCCATCTGGCAATGTCCATGAGTATAGCTGCCGTTTGTGTTGTTGAAAAAATTTATTTGCAATGAATAAGTTGTTGGTCTTGCAAAATTCTATCATGTGATCTCTAGCTTTATTTCTGTCACCAAGACCATATTTTCCAACTACTGGTGATTCTTCTTTGTTCCCAACTTTTGCATTCCAAACACCAGTGATAATTCACACATCTTGATTGCATATTCGGTCAATTTCAGACTGTGGAAGTTGATAAAATCTTCAATTTCCTCATCTTTGGCTTTGATGTTTGGTGAGTAAATTTAAATAATAGTAGTATTAACTGGTTTTCCTTGTAGATGTATGGATATTATCCTATCACTGACAGCATTGTACTTCAGGACAAATCTTGAAACATCCTTTGCACTGAGGAATGCCACATCATTCCTCCTGAAATTGTCATTTCTGGCATAGTAGATCATATGGTTGTCTGATTCAAAATGGCCAAAACTGGTCTGTTTCAGACCACTAATGCCTAGGATATCAATCTTTATGCATTCCATTTCATTTTTGACAACTTCCAATTTTCCTCGATTCATACTTCATATATTCCATGTTCCAATTATTAATGGATGCTTGCAGCTGTTTCTCAATTTGAGTCATGCCACGTCAGCAAATGGAGGTCCTGAGAGCTTTACATTATCCATATCGTTAAGGTTGGTTCTACTTTGAGGGGCAACTCTTTCCTAGTTCACATTTTGAGTGTCTTCCAACTTAAGGGGCTTGTCTTCCTGCACTGTATTGGACGATGTTTCTGAGCCATTCATGTGATGTATCAGGCAGTGTTTCTCTGCTGTTCATAAGGTTTTCCCTGGCCAATTCTTTGAGAAGTGGACAGTCTCTTCCTTCTTCCTAGTCTGCCTCAGTCTGTAAGCTACATTGAAACCTGTGCACCATGTGCAACCCTGCTTGCTTTTGAAACACTGGTGGCACAGCCTCAAGCCTCACAGAAACACACAAGCCACCACAGTAGGACAAACTGACGGACAAGTTTGTCTCCCTTCGCTGTTCAAAACCTCTCTGCCCTCCCCTTACCTGGATCCTATGGCTCTGTCTCATTCCCGGCGTTTCCTCCACTTCCTGCCTCTTGGGGTGGGGCCTGTTATCTCCTTCCCCTTACCTGAATCCCGTGGCTCTGTCTCGTCCCCAACTTTCTCTCACTTCCTGCCTCTTGGGGTCTTCTTCAATAGTGCTTTGCTTATCTGAAGTCTCTTTCCTTTCCATATAAAATTAATGATTGTTTTTTCCTTATCCTTAAGGAATGTTAATGGAATTTCATTGAATGTATAGATTGGTTTGGGCAATATTGATATTTTCACAATATTCAGTCTTCCTATTCATGAGCATGGTATGTTCTTCCATTTATGTAGATATCTTATGGTTTCTTTTTTCCTTTTAAGTGCATTTTATTGAAATATAATTTGTGTACAGTGAAATACACAAAAATAAAGTGACATGGGTCAAAGCTTTTTTTTTTTTTTTGCAATGCTCCCTCCCCTCCCCTTCAAGCCCTGGCAATCAACAAAGAAACTTACCTTCGTTTATGAACCTTTCCTTGACCCTCCACAACAACAAACTAATACTTTATTTATCCTTCTGTGATTGATTTATTTCACTCAGCATAATGTCCTCCAAGTTCATGATGTTATGCAGTGTTTTGTAGACTCTACATTATTCTTTAGTGCTGCATAGCATTCCATTGTGTGTATGTACCATAGTTTGGTCATCCACTTTTCCACTGATGGGCATGTAGGTTGTTTCCATCTTTTTGCTATTATAAATAGTGCTATGATGAACATGGGTGTGCATATATCTGTTCCTGTCCTGGCTCTCACCTTTCTAGGATATATACCTAGTAATGGGATTTCTGGATCCAATGGTATCTCCAATTCCAGCTTTCTAAGAAATCGCTATACTGTTTTTCACAGTAGTTGTATCACTTCACAGTTCCACCAGCAGTGTATGAGAGTCACAATCTCTCCACATCCCCTCTGGCATTTGTTATTTTCTGTTTCGTTGAACCTTGTCATCAGTGCTGGGGTGAGGTGGTATCTCATTGTTGTTTTGATTTGTATTTCTCTGATGGTCAATGGTCATGAGCATCTCTTTATGTATTTGCTAGCCACCTGAATATCCTCCTTGGTGAAATGTCTATTCATGTCTTCTGCTCATTTTTCAATTGGATTGTTAATTCCTTTGCTGTTGAGGCAATGGAGTTTTCTATATTTCTTAGAGATAAGTCCCTTGGCAAATATGTAATTATCAACAAGTATGAAAATGTTGCTGTCATTTTTGTTATGTACTTTTCATGGTGTCGATTTCTTTGTTCCATAGAATTTTCTGTGCTGAGCTCGTTTTGTTTATGAATCGTGTTCCTTCATTGCTATTGTTTTAGTATTTGCTAAATATTTTTGCTGGTCCTCTTTTTTATTTTGATGTGAAGGTTTATCATTTTTCTTTGATGTTATCCTGTGATGTACAGTTTTCTTCCCAAGTTTAGAGGAGCCTGTTCTATCTTGTAGCTGTCTTGACTTCCCTACCATTTAGAAGTTCTGTAACTACACACTTTTTCCCTCTTTTTTGTTTGTAGTTGTCCTCATTTGTCAATTGATGTCTCTGGTTCCCTGTTTACAATTTTATAAACTTATTTTACTTTTTATTTAATTTATTTTACTTATTTTAGCTGGATTGTTTTCTGGGTTATGCCATCATGTGTGTTAATGGTCAGTTGTTGGCTGTTGTTGCTTCTCTGTCCAAAGGACTCCCTTTAGCATCTCTTGTAAGATTGGCGTGGTTTTAGCAAATTCCCTTAATTTCTGCTTATCTGGAAATGTCCTAATTTCACCTTCATATTTGAAGGACAATTTTGCTGGGTATATAATTCTTGGTTGGAAACTTTTCTCCTTCAGGGTTTTATATGTACCACCCCATTGTCTTCTGGCCTTCATGGTTTCTATCAAGAAATCTGAGCTTAGTCTTATTGGTTGCCCCTTGTAGGTAACTTTTCATTTTTTTCATGCTGCTCTCATGATTCTTTCTTTGTCTTTGGTTTTGGTGAGTTTGATGATGATATGTCTTGGTGATTTTCTTTTGTGGCCTATCCTGTTTGGGGTTCATTGGACTTCTTGAATGGATATATTCTCATTTTTCATCATACCAGGAAAACTCACTTCCAATAAATCTTTGACAATTTTCACTGTTGTTTTCTTTTTCTGTTCTGGAATTCCGATTACACGTAGGTTATTCCTTTTGATGATATCCCACCTGAACCTGAGGCTTGTTTTGATCTTTTTTCTTATTGATCTCTTTCCAAAGAAGTATTAAGGTATTTGCCTTCAGTCTCACTATTTCTGTTTTGCATTGATTCAAATCAATTCTACTTCTTTGCCCATTCAATGTCTTATCTATTTCTGAAAATTTAGTATTAATCTTCTGGATGTCTATGTATAGATTTTGTATCATTTCTAATTTTTCATTAATTTTGTCATTTTGTTCTTGTATTGCCTTTTGAAATTGTTTTAGGGTTTTCTCTTGTGTTTTGCTTGATCTATCTCTTAATCCATTGAAGACACCTAAATATAATTCTTTTGAATTCCTTATCAGGGACTTCCAGTGCTGTTTCTTCTTCAGGGATGTGTTTTCAGTCTGTATCCTGGTCCCTTGTTTCTCCTGGTTTATCTTGCTTCTTTGTGTTGACTGTGATGCTCTGTTGTCTCCAAGGCATTGTGACGTTTTTGTGTTTATATTTAATTGGTGATTGTATGTTGGAGCAACTTTCCCATGATATTTGCTTTCTTTGTATGTTATTTTTGTAAGCAAGGTACTGTGCTGTGTTCCTCTATTCACTAGTTGGCAGCACTTATACACTCACCACCTGTCTCTTTTCCTGTTGTCAGCCTTCCAGATATCCGTGCTGTACTTGGCAAATAGAGCCTATGCTTAGATCCCTGGAATCCAAATGAGAATGCTGTCACTTTAAAATCCATAATGACCACTGCTTGTAATCATTCAAAATGGCTGTGCCCTCGGTCACTTTAAAAACCAAAATGACTGCTGCTTGTAAACATTCAAAATGGCTGCACCCTTGATCACTTTAAATATAAAAAATGGCCACAGCTTTTAAACAGTCAAAATGGCTGTGCCCTCCAGACAGCTGAAAGTCCACAGCTCAGGTTGTCTCCCTCCTTGCTGTTTACCTTCCTAGTCATAGACCACAAGATCAGTTATACATGCAGTCCCTGGTGACCAGGGCTGATCTTTAGGTCAATTTTGAGGTCCCAACACCACTTGGAAATATTCACACTTTTGGTCCCATCAGAGTAGCTTTTGGTCCACTGCTACAACTGTCTCTTGAATTGTTTTCGTTCAGGTTTTTCCACTAATTGGTGCCTAATCCACTTCTGTATACTTCTTTTCAAAGCTCAGGGCTCCAGGATTATCTTCTGTATATCTGTCAATTAGTTTCTCTTTTGTTTGTTGAAGAGGATCAGTGTAGCTTGTCTGCCTAGCCACCTTATGGTTTCTTGAAGTAGTGTTTTATAGTTTTCTTTATACAGGTCTTTTGTGTCCCTGATAAGATTTATTCCCAAGTATTTTATTTTTTTTTGTAGCTATTATAAACAGTATTGATTTCCTTTTCAGAGACCTTTTTGCTGGTGTAGAGGAATCCAACTGACTTTTGTATGTTGATCTTGTATTCTGCCACTGTGCTAAATCCCTCAATTAGGTTTCAGTCTCTCTCCATTGAGAATAACATTGGCTGTTAGTTTTGTATATATGCCCTTCATTATATTGAGGAATTTCCTTTCTAGTCTTATTTTTAGGAGAGTTTTTTTTTTTTTTTTTTAAATCAGGAATGGGTGTTGGATTTTATCTAATTACTTTTCTGCAACAGTAGATATGATCACGTGGTTCTTTTCCTTTACTTTGATTTATGTGATATATTATGTTGATTGTATTTCTAATGCTCCGGGAATTGATGGCATACCGATTGAGATATTTCAACAAACAGATGCCCCATTGGAGGCACTCAC
>NW_006921711.1:8735547-8752561 GCF_000298275.1 Orycteropus afer afer
GAGGGTCAACGAAAGAGGGGGAGGCCTTCAAAGAGATGGATTGTCATGGTGGCTGCAATGATGGGCTCGAGTATAGCAGGGATTGTGGGGCTGGCGCAGGATCGGGCAGTGTTTCGTTCTGCTGTGCATGGGGTCGCTATGAGTCGGAAACGACTCGATGGCACTTAACAACAACAACATTTCTAATGCTGAACCATCCTTGCATATCTGGTATGAACCTCACTTGGTCATAGTTTATTATTTTTTTGATATGTTGTTGGAATCTTTTGACTAGGATTTTGTTGAAGATTTTTGCATTCATATTCATGAGAGATATTGGTCTGTAGTTTTCCTTTTTAGTGATGTCTTTGTCTGATTTTGGTATCAATGTTATGCTTGCATCATAAAATGAATTTGGGAGGATTCCATCCATTCTGATATTCTGGAATAGTCTGAGTCTGATTTGGGTCAGTTCTTCTCTGAACATTTGGTAGAATTCTCCAGTGAAATCATCTGGGCTAGGACATTTGTGTGTGTGTGTGTGTGTGTGACCTGTTCAATTTCTTCTTTTGTTATGGCTCTATTCAAATTTTCCACCTTAGTCTGTGTTAGTCTAGATAAAATCATAGTTTTCGATGGTAGAATTCAGGCATCAGTATTTTTTAATGTTCCTCAGATCACTCCAGTGCACAGCCAAGATTGAGAGTCACTACTCTAGGCTAGGCTCTCAGAATAACATCTAAACCCTGGTGTTGAAAGAGCCTGGTGAGGGAGTGCTGGCATCATTACTCCTAGAACAACAAAACATTTGCCATATTCTGGAAGTGGCAGCTACTACTATCAACCTGAGAAACATGGTGCTCTGTGGTCACTTGTGCTAGCAAAAATATGTACTATTTTCTTAGGTAGCTCTTTTTGAATCAAAGTCTCACATAGCTACATCTGAATGATAGAATCTGACATACACCTGCATCATAGCAGGAAAATAATCTGGGGAAAATATTTTATTTGGATTCTACAGTTGGAAAGTAGAGAACTTCTGAATGTGGACAATTGTTAAAATGTAATGGGAATGTTAAAAAAAGTTTTGGACCAACCAGGGACTCATAGTGAATGTTTCCCTCTCTCTGGGAGGGCTGTTATCCTCTCTTGGGAGAACTCTGTGACTTCAAAAGTCATTTTCAATATTTGAAGACATTTGGCAAATTAAAAAAAATCCCTTATTATTTTCATAATAAAAACACTTTCAAATAAAGCTAGGTAAAATCTTCTAGGCTGGTAGGGGTATACAGAAGGTAGTGATTTCTTTTTGAGTATAGGTGAGGCTGTCAGAATTTCTGTGGGAGTATGTGTATAAGATTTTTATATTTACCAAAATAAAGCATGTGCTAAAAAAAAAATTGGACAACAATGCCAGAAACCAACTTCTTTCTGGGGAAGAGACAGTGTGATTTCAAAGCAAACAGGAGGAAAGGAGTCTTCTAATGACCGTATACTTCAACAGCTTCTCCCTGTGTCCAGCAAATAAAGTGATTCTTACAAAAGGTGATTCTCTCAAAGTACTTTCTGGAGTCTTCAACATACAACTTTTAAATATTACAGGAGCCACCCAACTGTAGCCCAGGTGACCATTGCCCATTATTTAATGTGCTGCGTATTCACCATGTCTTGGATTAGTGCTACTTCAAATCACACCTTCCGGGAAAGCACATTGCTTTTTCTCAACAGCTTGATTTATGATTAGGAAAAATCCATAGCCCTCTGTGACCCTACTAAAAAGCCTGCTTTTCACACCATGTCCTCTTCTGTGGGAATAAAACACTCTCATTTCTTATATCAGTGCATTGGCTAGAAACACTCCTTGGGCCAGTGGCTTATTGAAGAGAGATTTGTGTTCACGGTGAGAAGCCTCAAAGTTAGACAGCTGATCTCATAATGAAGCTGCAAGCAGTGTAAAACAGGCTGCTCTCTGCAGAGAAAATGGACACAGGGATTGGCCCACATTCATGAAGGCAGCTCACTGGCAGACAGCATATTGCAAACCTTACTGGTTCTCACAGTCTCCCTCCATATGTTTTCATAACCTCATGGCTGCTATGTCATGAGAACAGATGTGGTAGTTTAGGTTGTGTGTCAACTTGGCTGGGTTTGGTTGAGTGGCTGGATAGCTGGTGCATCATGCATCCCCATGATAAGACTGGCAGTCAACTCCATGGTGGGATCTACCACAAACAGCTGAGTAGCTGCCTTTGGGATGTGATCTGCTTCCTGTATATAAGGAGAAGCCTTGGGAATGGTCTCTAACATAAGGCATGCTTGAACCCTGCATGTGGCTGAGCCTGCCATGCCCTTCCAATCTTGGGACTTTAAGTGGACTTGAACCAATGGCCTGCCATGTTGTTTGGTAACATTGGGATTGTGCCTTGTTACTTGTTGACCTTGGGTTTGTCAGCATCAGCAGCCAGCAGCTGAGTGAAGAAAAGCCTCCAGCTTCAGTGGGCCAGGAACAGGAGGCAGAGCTGAAGTTCAAAGTTGAGGGGATTTCACCCAGCCCCTGGAGCCTGGTACTTTAAACTCAGACTTACAGCCTCCAAACTGTAAGAGAATAAACTCCTGTTTGTTAAAGCCATCTCATTTGTGGTATATTTTCTGTTAGAGCAGCACAGAGGTAACCAGAACAACAGGGTTGGGGGAGGGAAGACTGTCCAGAGAAACAAATCAGTTAGGCACTTAATTTGCTAGAAAACAAAGCAAAACAAAAAGCAGTCCCTACCAATCTGATAGGTTCATGCCAACACCTTTATCCAATTGAATCTTTTAAGAAAGAAGTTACCTCTATGTTTGGCCAACTGTTAAGTCAGGCAGTTAGAAAATCATAACTGAATGCAATCCAAACCAAACAGAATCTCCTCTATCATTCACTGCTGCTTAGTAAAGCTTACATTATACCAAAAAAATCAAGTGTTAATTGCAGAATTGAGGAGCAGGCAGGTTTTATGTTATATAGCCAAAGCAGAAGCCATCATGAATTAACTTTCAGTTGCTTGTGATTAAATAGGAAATTTGAAGCAGTACCTCCTGAAGCTGGAACCATGGTGTTGAAATGGAAATCCTGGTTACTCTCACAGTAGGACAAAGAAGAGGACAAGCTGGGGCTGCCTGCTTTTTCCTAAATGTTGCTCTGAGAACCAGGAGGCTCAGGTTCCTAGTGATGGATTCCTGTTCCCTCAGAAACAGAGGAAGGAAGCTGCTGGCCTTAGAAAAACTTAAAACAGCATTATGCCACCTCTCAGGTATAGAAATGCAAACACAGCATTATAGGAGACCCTATAAAATGTTAGCAAAGATTGATTGGCAGAGACTGAAATGAATGTTAACACTCAGTTTGGGAAGGATGGAATGACATAGACATTTTCACATGGTGCTGGTGGGAATGTACATTACCATGGTCTTTGTGGAAGGAACTTAAACGGTTTTTATCAAAACTTTAAGCATACATTTCCTTTGACCCAGAAATTCCTCTTCTAGGAATTTCTTGGACGACTAAGCAAAGATGTATGGACAAAGACATTCATCTTAGCATTTTAATACAGGCAGTCCTTGGGTTAGCAACTTCCAATTTACAGACAACTTCTATTTGCCCTTTAATGTTACATAAATTTGCCCTCACTTTGAAGTGATTGAACCAACACTGACTCACAACAAATTCTTCATCACAATCACCTTCACTTGCTGCATGTACAGCTTTTAAATCACTGACAAAGTTTCAAGCCTTTTCTTGCATTGAAGTAAGGCTAAATAAGAACTTTATGCACCTGCTGTGACTTACCTACAAATTCTTAAAGACATAATTAAGAATAGATCTCATTCATAACAGGGGACTTCTTGTAGCAGGAAACTAGTTGCATAGACAATTGTTAAGTCAATTATAGTACGCCACATGTATTAACTATGGTGAAGGGAAAGGCAATATACAATAAGTAGGAAGTGAGTACAAAATGATCAAGGCAAAGAAGACACTGGGATGAGCACAAGAATTAAAGGTAACAAAAGTAAATACTATTACATAAACAATCCTGCAATAAGAGTAATAAAAATAATCTATGAGTGAGTATGTACACACTCAAGCTGTACAGAGGTGAGAAGAATGAATGGGATTATATCCATGAATATATATGGGTTTGTCAGTGGATATTTCTACATATGTGTTTATATATGCTGCAAATATATCAATGAATATAGTAGAGTGTACAGGGAGCAAAGTTATGAAAACCTCTTAGCCATAACCAGTCACCTTGAGAGAATGAGTTGCTGGGTCCAGGGGCTCAGTGTAAGAGTCTTGGAGTGACATTAAGGTCAATCGGCATAACATAGTTCACAAAGACAATGTTCTACATCCTACTTCGGTGAGTAGCGACTAGGATCTTAAAAGCTCCGTGAGTGGCTATCTAAGGCACAACTATTGGTCTCTCCCCATCTGCAGTAAAGAAGAGTAAAGAAAATCAAAGATGCAAGGAAACAATTAGTCCAAAACAATTAGTCCACAGTCTAGTACATGACCCTGAGACCAGAAGAACCAGATAGTGCCTGGCTAACAAGGCTGATTGCTCTGAAAGGGATCACAGTAGGAGGTCCCAGATAGAGCAGAAGAAAATGTGGAACAAAACTCAAAATCATAAAATAGACTTACTGGTCTGTTAAAGACTGGTGGGACCCCCAAGACGATGGCCCTCAGACATCCTTCAGACCCTGAACTGAACTCATCTCTCAACTTTTAGCCAAATAAGGTGAACAATAATACCAGGGAAGTATATATTTACTAGAATAATCCACCACATAAGATCAAAAAGGCAGCATTTGCCCAGGGATAATGGTAAACACAAAGAGGAAGTGGCAAGGATGCAGTTACATTTTGAGGATTGCAATCACTGTCACAAAACAAAATGTGTATGAATTGTTGAATGGAAAATGATTTGCTTTGTAAACTTTTATTCAAATCACATTTTTTTAAAAAAATTATAGTACATCATACAAAGGCATAACATGTACCTATTAAAGATAATATCTAAAATGATAGAGAAAAATATTGACAGAGCTTTTCTCTGCATGGTAAAATTTCAGATTTTTTTAAAAAAATAAAGGATAATGATAAAATTTCAGGAAAAACTACTTGTCCTTCAGTACAGTAATTGCAAAATAAAGTTGTTTTCTTCTTCAATATTAAGACTACATCTGTGAGGCACCTATGATTGAGGATAAGATTATCTGTTGCACTTTTCCCATTCAGTGGATTAGTCTTGAGAAATTAACTCTTTACCTGCTGAGTCAAGAAGACAGTGTCTGTAAGGTTAGAATTCTATTAAGGGGATCTTTCTAGAGATTCTATGTTTAAGATGGGTGGGCAGGCTGAACTAGTAGGTATCTCTGTGAAGTGGGAAGTGTACCCAAGAACATGTATAGGGTTGGCAGTAGTGCTTAAGGCATTTGACTGCTAACCAGAAAGTTGGCGGTTTAAACCCACCAGCTGCTCAGCAGAAGGAAGATGGGGCAATCTACTTCTGTAAATATTTACCACCTTGGAAACCCAATGGGGGTTACTATCGGTCAGAATCAACTTGATGGCAGTGAGTTTGGTTTGTTTTTGGTTTTATAGAATAAATATTCTTGCAATAAATAAATGAATGAATAAATATATGAAGTGAATGCTTTGTAGAACTAAAAGAGACAAGAGAAACCAAACTCTTTCTACAAATGAGGTGCTCAGCCTTGGCAACTAGAGACCTACTCAGGTCTACACAGCTAGTAAATAGGGGAGGAAGAACTGCCCAGGGCTCTTGAGCCTCAGCTCAGAGCTCTCAACATTGATAAGGTCCATTGTGACTTCATAAAACCAAAGAGGGAGCAAGCAATGCTGCCTCCTGGTTATGATATTTTAAGTTTTTGTCTTGGGTCCCCAGGTCCTCAAAGGGCCACTTGGTTGCAATTGTGAACTATTGCTAGACACTGTTTGAAGCTGTGGTTTAACTTGGAGATGCTGATAACCACAGTATGTGATGCATTAGTGGTGCCCAGTAATGCTTGGCCACTGTAATCAGTAGAGTGGGAATGCTGTTTCTTCTGCCCTGGGAAGGGATGCATTGAATGATCCTCACCCTTTGTCCAGGGTCTTGTACTGCCATTACTGAAAACTCAGTTGTGGTTTGCAGCTGAGGAAGTGAAGTTTTCTTTTTTCCTTCTAAAGGACCTGCCCCCAGCAGAATCTTTGTATATGTGATTTTAGACTCCTTACTGTTCCTTTGGAGTCTCTGGATGGTGTAAATGGTTGGTGCACTCAGCTGATAACTGAAAGGTTGCAGGTTTGAGTTAACTCAGAGACATGGCCTGGTGATTTACTTGCAAACAATAAGCCATTGAAAATCCTGGGGTGTAAAGTTCTACACTGACACTCATGGGGTTGCCATGAGTTGGTATTGACTCAACAGCAACTTGTTTTAATGTTCCTTTCCAATAACCTTCTTTGCCACCTGTTCCTTTTCCTTTTTCCTATTTCCTTCTATCCCCTTATTTGCCAAAAACCTTCTTGGCATCTATTCTATGTCCTGCCCTGAAGGACCATAAATAGAATTTAATAAATTTATTGTTTTAAAACCATATTTTAAAAATTTCATTATGTAATATTTCAAATATATACAAAATTAGCAATAATTGTATAATAATGTCTATGTCCACATCATTTAGAAGTATCAATTGTAAACATTTTGCTGATTTTATTCAAACTATTCTTCTTATTTTGGTAGTATTTTAAAGCATATCACAGCATCATATAATTTTACTCATAAATACTTTAGAATGAATCTAACAGAAAAGGATTAAAAAAAACAAAAGAAAACCAAGATAACTATGTTACTAGTCTAACATACAACTCATGTTCAAATTTCCCCAGTTTCCTCAAAAATTTACTTTTATAATTGCTATAGATCAAAATAAGGCCAGTACATTGCATTTGGCTGTTATATTTCCTAAATTTTTAAAATAAAGTTTCCCTGTCCCCCTTCCAGTTTTCATGCTATTTATTTGTTGCTAAGTCAGATAATTTGTCCTGTAGAGTTTCTTACATTCTGTATTTGGCTGCTTGTTTCCTTATCATATTATTTAACTTGTTTCTCTATCCCCTTATTTTCTGCAAACAGATAGTTTAGATCTAGAGGCTTGATTAGATTCAGATTTGTTTGTTTTGTTTTCAGGAGTATGTACTTCAGAGGTGATCCTATGTCCTTCCTACTGATTATATGGAGAAGCACATAATGCCTAGTTGTCCAATTTTTAGTTATTTAAACCATTTAATCAGGAACCTGAAACTTCTGCAGGGGTGCTTAAGAGGTTCTGCAAATACTTAACTCAAATTTCATTGTAAAATATACAATTGACTCTTTTTTTCTTTTTGCCTTTTCTTAGATTAAGGAGAAAGCTAACTTGGCGAGCCCCAGCTCTCCACCTCTGCTTCAGGGTTCCAAGTAAGATTTCATGAGAAAAAAAAAATACTGCATTAATTTAAAAAATATAAAATAAAATAAACATGATAATAAAATGAACCCCTTTAAAAATGTAAGATAATTGTGTGAGCCTTTCCAGAGGATTTATATCATAACTGAGGACTCTCAAAATCAGAAATGCCTTAACACTCAAAGGGAAAAAAAGCTTTTTAAATACAAGCAATGGATGCATCTGATGGAAGACAGAGTGCTCTTCCTGTTTCCCCTGAAATCATACAACATAGGAACGATTGTGCTCTCCCTAAATCTATAGCTGCCCCTATAATTATGTGTTTCTGCCTCATTAAATCAAAGTGGATTTGAAATAAAACCAACTGATATTTTAAAGTAGAGCCCAAATTTTATGAGAGGATCACAGTCCAAAATGGAAGATGTATGATGCGTGGTAGTACAATATAATGAGAATTCTTCCTAGAAATGAAAATGGTGAGACTTCAGCTCACTTACTTTGGACTGGTCATCAGGAAAGACCAATTGCTAGAAAAGGACATCACTTGGTAAAGTGAAAACAAAGGAAACCCTCAATGAGATGAATCGACACAAAAACCACAACAATGACTTCAAGCATACTAATAATCATAATGATAATGCAGGGGTGGCAATATTTTGCCCTATTATTCATAAAGTAGCTATTAGTTGGAGCTAACTTGACAACAAACAATAACAACATGAGGTAGGAGTAGCTGAGAACCTGACAATTACATTTGGTATAGTGCACAGATGCCCTTTAGGTATTTTTTGCTGGAAAGATCTCTAATTTTGGCCACAAGAAAAGATCCTCTATCTTTCTGACACAGAGTATACACATTTTCTGTGGTACCTTATATCAATACCTAATTGTCCACTAGGCTCTTTCCCTGGTATCCCATTAAAATTGAGCACCTCTCTATAAGTAAACATTAAACATTAAATAAGGTGATGTATAGTGCATAAGCTTGTCTCCAGGATTTTGGAATCCAAGTCTTCTGTCTTCTTGTGGCTAAAAGGAGATTTATGAACATTTAACTCAATTTCCATTTAATCTTCCAGTGTCTGCTTTTTAATCATCAAAGATTTGGAAAGTCTTCCCTTCATGGAATTCTGAACTGTGGATGGACACATAACTGAATCACATTGCAGATAGATGGGGAGGGCCCTGAGTCCTTGTAATTCTTAGAGGTGAGAAGACTCCAATTTGGATTATCCTGTTCCTTCCTTTGCTCCAGTATTGTTTCTTGACTGGAAGATTTTGTCAGTAAAATGAAAGCTTTAGCCAGAGTCAATGTTTACTCTGAATACTTGTATCATCATCGTCATCGTTGTCATATCCATGGCTGTATTCCAATATAAGTTTTGAAAAGAGGGATAATTACTCCTCTTGACCTTCTGAAGGTGAGGAAGGGGCTGCAGACACAAAGGAAGAAAAGCAGCCAATCCAAGAACTAGAGTAACTGCTGGTCCTGCAAACCCCAAATTTACTGTAGAAACTCACTTGCCTTTTTGATTGCCCACACAGAATTCTCACAAATTGACCATGAAGAATTTGGTTAAATTTCTACCAGGTTTTTATCTGGCATATAAAATAAAAGTGAATTTTTAGAAATTTAGCATCAACATTTATGAGCTTCCAATTTCTTTCCCCAAGTCTGTCCCATGATAATAGGCTTTAGAGTGATCAGTACAAGCCAAGGACTGCAGATAGTGGTTAGAAAGAGGTTGGGCTGCAGGGATGCACAGAGAATAGAGATGCACAACAGGATATCTAGAACTCCCTTCTTGGTCATCAGGCTGCATTCTTTACCATATAGAATCCATGCTTTGTGTATCCAGGTTTATGTATAAGATGTTCATTATTGTGAACAACTGGAGCCATAATGCCTAAATATCCAGTAGTAGGAAGAGAGGGAAATATAATTGAATTCTGAAATATGAAAAAGGATATTGTAGAAAATTGACAGAGGTAGAAAGATGTTAATTATAAATTAGTTACAAATTAAGACTGGGAAAATTTATGTTTATATTTTTCATTTTAGGATTGGATATTTTTAGTCTTGAAAGAACTGTGAGCTTTATTTGGGAGAGTTCGCTCTAAGCCTTTTAGTATATGTGCATAAAGTAGGTGATCAGGCTAGCTCTAGTTCATTGTGGAAGGCACAGACATCTTGGACCAATGGGAATGAGGCAGAGAACGAGAATGTCTCAACTTGGGAAGAGGAAGGGACAAGCCTAAATCACATTGGAACAGTCTTGGTACTGCCTGGTTTAATGGCAGAGGTGGGAGATGGAAAAATGAGTGGAATAAGTAAAGTTTTGATGTGATATACTAAACTATAAATTATGGGCCTTAGTTCTCTAGTGCTTCTATAACAGAAATAACCACAAAGGGATGGCTTTAACAATCAGGAATTTATTTATTCTCTTACAGTTAGGAGGCTAGAAGTCCAAGTTTAAAGGGCTGGCTCTAGGGACTGGGTGAAGGGCCCTGGACCTTGCGCTTCAGCTCTCCCTTCTGTTCCAGGCCCACTAAAACTGGAGGCTTTTCTAACTCACACAGCTGCTGGCTGCTGAGGCTGATGAACCCAAGATCAACAGGTAAAATGATACAGTCCCAAGATTAGCAGACAACAGAGCAGGCCACTAGTTAAAGTCCAGGAACAATCTCAAGATTGACAGGCAACATGGCAGGCCACTGGGATGAAAACTTGGCCAAATGCAGGATCAAGATGTGCCTTAAGCTAGAGACCTTTCTCAAAGTGTCTCCTTACATACTGGAAGAAGACCATACCCCAAAGGCAATTACATAGCTGCTCACAACAGATTCCACCATGGAGGTGATTAAAATCTCATCATGGGGAGTAACATCCAGCTGCTCAGCCACTCAAAACCAGGCCTGGCCAAACTGACACAAAACCTTAACTACCACATTTCATGGGAATGACAACACCACAGCTGCTTAAACCATTCAAAATCATGGTTCACCCAAGTTGACATACAATATTAACTATCACAAGGTCCTTTGCATTTTAGTCTAAGTGTCTCCAAGAACATGAGAAAGATCAGGGTAATGTCAGAGACTGGGACCAGCTGATGTAATATGGAATAGAAGGGGTACTGTGATGTTTCTCTTTTTGTTGCTTGACCTCTCTATCCTAATCATCACTATTTCTCAGACTGAAAAACAGAAGAAAGAATTCAAGCCTCAAGTTGCAATATTGAAGGATTCTATGGCAAACTATTCAGGAAGCATCAAAAGAAGATGAAAGGAATACACAGAGTCATTGTACCAAAAAGAATTTGTCGACATTCAGCCATTTCAGGAGGAGGCATATGATCAAGAACCAATGGTATTGGAGGAAGTAGTTCAAGCTGCATTGGAAGCATTAGCAAAAAACAAATCTCCAGGAACTGATGGAATACCCTGTGAGAAGTTTCAACAAACAGATGCAGCACTGGAGGCACTTACTTGTTTATGCCAAGAAATGTGGAAGACAGCTACCTGGGCAATTGACTGGAAGAGATCATATTTGTGCCCATACCAAAGAAAGGTGATCCAACACTATGTGGAAATTATCAATACCATTAATATTACACATAAATAAAATCTTGCTGAAAATAATTCAATAGCAGTTGCAGCAGTACATAGACAGAGAATTGCCAGAAATCCAAGCCAATTTCAAAAGGGGACATGGAATGAGGGATATCGTTAGTGATGTTAGATGGATTTTGGCTGAAAGCAGAGAATACCAGAAAGATGTTTATCTATGTTTTATTGATAATGCAAAGACATTTAACTTTATGAGTCATAACAAATTATGGATAACATTGTGAAGAAAAGGAATTCCAGAATATTTAATTGTACTCATGAGGAACCTGTCCATAAACCAAGAGACAAATGTTCAAAATAGAACAAGGGGATACTGAATGGTTTGAAATCAGGAAAGGTGTATATCAGAGTTGTATTCTTTCACCATACTTATTCAATCTGTAAGCTGAGTAAATAATCCAAGAAGTTACGCTATATGAAGAAGAATGTAACAGTAGGACTGGAGGAAGACTCATTAACAACCTGCGATAAGCAAATGACACCACTTTGCTTGCTGAAAGTGAAGAGAACTTGAAGCAATTATTGATAAAAATCAAAGACAACAATTTTCAATATGTATTACACCTCAATATAAAGAAAGCAAAAATACTTACAAATGGACCAATAAGCAACATCATGATAAACAGAGAAAAGATTGAAGTTGTCCAAGATTTCATTTTACTTTGATCCATAATCAACATCCATGGAAGCAGCAGTTAAGAAATCAAATGATGTATTGCATTGGGAAAATCTGCTGCAAAAGACTCTTTAAAATGTTAAAGAGCAAAGATGTTACTTTCAATACTAGGGTGCTCCTGATAATCCATGGTATTTTCAGTCACTTCATATGCATGTGAAAGCTGGACAATGAATAAGGAAGACAGAAGAAGAATTGATGCATTTTAATTATGTTAGCAAACATATTGAATATACCATGAACTGTCAAAGGAACTAACAAATCTGTCTTGAAAGATGTATAGCCGGAATACTCCCTAGAAATGAGGATAATGAGACTTTGTCCCTCATACTTTGGTCATGTTAACAGGAGAGACAAGTCCCTGGGGAAGGATATCTTGCTTGGTAAAGTAGAGGGTCAGTGAAAGAGAGGAAGACCTTCAATGAGATGGATAGATAACAGTGGCTGCAACAGTGAAGTCCGGCATAGCAATAATTGTGAACATGGTGCAGGACCAGGCAATGTTTCACTGTGTTGTATATAGGGTTGCTCTGAGTTGGAACTGATTCAATGGCATCCAACAACAATAGTCTAAAATTGATCAAACATGCACTCAAGATGCATTGATAATTACTGGTGATTGGAATTTGAAGTTGGAAATGAATAAGAAGGATTATTAGCTGGAAAATATGGCCTAGGTGATAGAAATGACACCAGAAATTGCATGATAGACTTTTGTAACACCAACAGTTATTAATTCCAAATACCTTTTTTAATATCAATGGTGAATATACATGTGGACCTCACTGGATGAAATACACAGGAATCAAATTGTATATTGTGGAAAGAGATGATAGAGGCACTCATATCATTAGTCAGAACCATGGAGATCATCGAGGGCTTATCTACAAGTTCAAGTTGAAGCTAAAGAAAATAAAACAAGTCCATGAGGGCTACATAACCTTGAGTACATCCTACTTAAATTTAGAGACCATCTAAAGAATAGATTTGACACATTGAACTGTAAAAACTGAAGACAAGATGAGTTGTGAGAGGACATCATATATGAAGAAAGCAAAAGGTCATTAAAAAGACAGGAAACAAAGAAAAGACCAAAATAGATGTCAGATAAGATTCTGTAACTTGTTATTGAGTGAAGAGTACCTAAGGTTAATTGAACAAATGATGAAATAAAAGAGCTGAACAGAAGATTTCAAAGGGTGGTTTGAGAGAACATAGTGAAATATTATAATGAAATGTACAAAGACCTGGAGTTAGAAAACAAAAAGAAAACCCTGAGCATTTCTCAAGGTGAAAAAACTGAAGAAAAAATTCAAGCCTCCAGTTGCAATATTGAAGCATTCTATGGGCAAAATACTGAACGATACTGGAAACATCTTCTTCATCAAGAAGATTGAAAAGGTTAATAAAATTGACAAACCATTAGCCAAATTAACAAAATAGAAGAGGGAGAAGATTCAAATAACACAAATAAAAAATGAACACAACAGAACTGTTGGTTACAACAGAATCAACTGAAATAAAAAGGATAATAACAGAATAGCATGAAGAATTGTACTCCAATAAATTTGAAAACCTAGAAAAATGGGCAAATGTCTAGAAACACACTACCTACCTAAAACAATTCAGACTGAAGTAGAAAATTTGAATAGACCCATAACAAAAGAAGAAATTGAACAAGTCATAAATAAATTTCCAACAACAAAAAAGTCCTGGGCAAGATGACTTCACTGGAGCGTTCTGCCAGACAATCTGATGATCATAGTCCAGGTTATAGGAAAGGATGGAATATTCCCATATTCATTCTATGAGCAAGTGTAACCTTGATACAAAAGCCAGACAAGATACCAATACAGAAGATAATTATAGACCAATATCCCTCATGAATATAGATGCAAAAATTCTTAACAAAATCCTAGCCTATAGAATTCAACATTATATATATATATAAAATAATAACACATCATGACCAAGTGGGATTCATAACAGGTATATAAGGATGCTTCAACATTAGATAATCAATCAAAGTACCACATAATAGAACAAAGGAAAAGAATCACATGATTATATCAATCAATGCAGAAAAAGCATTTGACAAAATCTAACATCCTTTCCTGATAAAGACTCAGCAAAATAGGATAGAAAGGAAATTCCTCAACATAATTAAGGAAATATACACAAAACCAACTGCCAACATTATTCTCGATAGAGACTGAAAGTATACTCTCTGAGAACAGGAACCAGAAAAGGATGCCCTTTGTCATCACTCTCATTCAACATTGTACTGGAAGGCCTAGTCAGAACAACAAGGCAAGAATGGGAGATAAAAGGCATTCAAATTGGTAAAGAAGAAGTAAAATTATTCTTTTTTGCAGATGACATGATCCTATACATAGAAATTCTCAAAGATTCTATGAGAAAGCTACTGGGACTAATAGTAGGATTCAGCAAAGTGGCTGGGTACAAGATCAACATATAAAAATAAATCAGAATCCTTTACACTAACAAAGAGAACTCTGAAAAGGAAATCAGGAGAACAATACCATTTACAGTAGCCATTCAGAAGATGAAATACTTAGGAATAAATTTAACCAGAGATACAAAAGATCTATACAAAGAAAACTATAAAATACGACTGCAAGAAACCAAAAGAGACCTCCATAAATAGAAGAACATATGATGCTTGTGACTAGGAAGTCTTAACATTGTGAAAATGTCAATGCTAAAGTGATCTATAGATGTAATGCAATCTCAACCCAGATTCCATCAACATTCTTAAAGAGATGGAAAAACAAATCACTAACTTTACATGGAAAGGAAAGAGACCCAAGGTAAGCAAAGCTCTACTAAAGAAGAACAGAGTGGGAGGCCTCATACTACCTGATCTCAGAACAGCCACAATACTCAAAACAGTCTGGTACTGGTACAATGACAGACATATAGACCAATGGAGCAGAATTGAGAACCCATTCACCTATGGCCAGCTGATCTTTGACAAAAACCCAAACCCATTTAATGGGGGAAGAGATTGTTTCTTTAGCAAATGGTGCTGGCAAAATTGGATATCCATTTGCAGAAAAATGAAACAGGATTCATACCTCACACCATATATAAAAACTAACTCAAGATGGATCGAAGACCAAAATGTAAAACCTAAAACTATGTCATGGAAGAAAAACAAGGGACAAACTTATGGGCCTTATTTTATGGCATAAATAGTCTATCAAACATAATTAAAAATGCACAAACAGCAGAAGATAAACTCAATGACTGGGACCTTCTAAAAAACTGAACGCTATGCACATCAAACCAAAACCCAAACCCACTGCCATCGAGTTGATTCTGACTCTTGGTGATCCTAAAGGACCAAGTAGAACTACCCCATAGGTTTCCAAGGCTGTCAATCCTTATAGAAGCAGACTGCCTCATCTTTCTCCCACAGAGCAGCTGGTGGGTTCAAACCACCAATTGTTTGGTTAACAGCCCAATACTTTAACCACAATGCCACCAGAGCTTCTTACACATAAAAGATTTCTTCAAAAGAGCAAAAAGAGAACCTACAGACTGGGAAAACAAATTTTGCCAACAACATATAGAAAGCTTCAACACCTCCACAACAAAAAGACAAACAATCTGATTAAAAAAATGACAAAGGACTTAAACAGACACTTCACCAAAGGAGACATTTAGGCAGCCAACATGCATGAAGAAGAGATGCTAGCATTCATTCACCATTAAAGAGATGTAAATCAAAATAACAATGAGGTATCTCACCCCAGTAGTAATAGCAAGGATTAAAAAACTATGCAACAATAAATACTGGTGAGGGTGTGTGGAGATTGCACTGCTGATGGAATTGTAAAATGATACAACCACTGTGGAAAACAGTATGGCCCTTCCTTAAAAAGTTAGAAACAGAGATTACATATGATTCAACAATCCCAATACTAGGTATATATCCTAGAGAAATAAGAGCCATAGCACAGCCATGTTCATCGCAGCACTATCTACAGTAGCAAAAAGATGGAACCATTAACAGAAGAATGGATAAACAAACTACGGTACATACACCCAATGGAATGCTATGCAGTGTTAAAGAAAAATGATGAATCTGTGTAACATCTCACAACATGGATGAATCTGGAGGACATTATGCTGAGTGAAATCACAAAAGGACAAATATTGTATGAGACTACTATTATAAAAAATCAAGAAAAATTCTATGTACAGAAAGAGACATTCTTTCGTGGTTACCAGAGATGAGAGGAGGAGTGAGGAAAAACCACTAAATAGATAGACATATATTAATTTGGGTGAAAGGAAAGGCAATAAACAATAATGGAAAGGCATCACAACATGAGCAAGACAAAGGGAGATATGCAGGAGTAAAAGGCAATGCTAAATACACTACATCCACAATCCTGCAATAGCAGTAATAACAAACAATAATTTACAAGTGGATACATAGGTAGACATAAAGACGAACAGGTGTGGGATGGAATATGGGACTACATCCATGAGCATATATAGACTTGGCAGAGGATATTTCTACATATGTGTTTGTATGCGCTGCAAATAGATAGATAGTAGAGCATAAACCAAAAACCAAACCAAATTCACTGCCGGATCTGACTCATAGCGACCTCTCTTTCAGTTTCCGAAGGGGTATCACTATGGAAGTAGATTGCCCAGTCTTCCTTCTGAGGAGTGGTTGGTGGGTTAGAACCACCAGCCTTCTGGTTAGCAGTCAAATGCCTTAGGCACTACGCCACCAGAGCTCCTTTAGTAGAACATACGGGGATAAAAATCATGAAAACTTCTTAGTGTTCTCCAAAAACCTTGAAGGACTGAATCACTGAGCTCAAGGGTTTAGATTCATAATCTCAGGGGACATCTAGGTTAATTGGCACAACAGTCCATAAAGACAATTTCCTACATCCTATTTTTTTTTTTTTATTGTAATTTGGGTGAAGATTTACAGAGCAAATTCACTTTCCATACTGCAGTTCACATATACTTTGTCTCATGTCGTTGACCACAGTTTACTACAATGCAACAGCTCCCTTCCCACTTCCTCCCCATAGTTACCTCTTCCCTGTGTCCATCCCTCCATATACTCCTGCCCCCTGAGCTGTCTCCCTGTGCATGAGCAGCCCTTCTTTCTCCCATGATTGTTCTCTCCAAGGAGTGTATCTACCTGAGGTAAATGTTCAACTCATATGC
>NW_006921711.1:8753947-8757154 GCF_000298275.1 Orycteropus afer afer
GTTCTTGTCATGGCTCTCACTTCTTTAGGGTATATACCTAGTAATGGAATGGCTGGGTCAAATGGTATTTCTAATTCCAACTTTTGAAGGAATCATCATACTGCTTGCTCTACATCCTATTTTGTAGTGACAGGTATCTTAAAAGCTTGTGAGCAGTCATCTAAGATACAACTATTGGTCTCTTCTTGTCTAGAGCAAAGAAGAGTGAAGAATATCGAAGAATCAAGGAAACAGTTCAAAGGACTAATGGACAACAAGAACCACAGCTTCCACTAGCCTGAGACCAGAAGAAGTAGATGTTGCCTAATGACCACTACCAACCACGCTGATTGAGATCACAAGAGAAGGTCTTGGACAAAGTCGAAGAACTTAAAACAAAATTCAAAATCATGGAAAACACCAGATTTACTGGGATGATAGAGACTAGTGGATCGCCTGAGATAACAGCCCTTAGATACCCTTCAAACCTGGAACTGAACCCACTGCAGGAGATTACATTTCAGCCAAAAATTAGACAGGCATATAAGGTGAACAATAGCACCTGTTAGGACCATGCTCCTTAGAACAATCTACCATATGAGACCAAAAGGGCAGTATTTGCACCCCCTCAAAAAAAAAAAAAAAAAACTCAGAAGGCAGGATGGAGCAAGAAATATGGGTGAATGAATGGAAACAGGGAACCCAGTGAGGAGGTTTGAAGAGTGCTGGATTGCAATCAATATCATGGAAAAAAATATGTATGTATTATTGAAAGGGAAAAAATTTGCCCTGTAAACTTTCATCCAAACCACAATAACATTTTTTTTTTTTAAGTGTGAAACATGAAGTTACCAAAAATATTTGTTGATATTGAACCATTTTAGGAGGTAGCATAAGATCAAGAACCAATGGTACTGAAGGAAGAAGAAGTCTAAGCCACAGTTAAGGCACTGGCAAAAAAACAAGGCTCCAGGAATTGTTGGAATACCAATCAAGATGTTTCAATAAACTGATCAGTACTGCAAGCACTCACTTGTCTATGCTAAGAAATTCAGAAGACAGTTACTTAGCCACCCAACTGGAACAGATCCATATTTGTGCCTACAACAAAGAAAAGTGATCCAACAGAACACAGAAAATATCAAATAATATCATATACAAGTAAAAGTTAGCTGAAGATAATTAAAAACTCATTGCAGCAGTACATTGACAGGGAACTGCCTGAAATTCAAGCCAGATTCAGAAGAGGACGTGGAATGAGGGATTTAAAAAAAAAAAACAACTCATTGCCATTGTGTTGATTCTAACTCATAGCAACCACCTTTGGGTTTCTGAGGTGGTAAATCTTTACAGAAGTAGATTGACCAGTCTTTCTTCACAGAGTGGCTGGTGGGTTTGAACCGCTAACCTTCTGGTTAGCAGTCAAATGCCTTAGGCACTGTACCACCAGAGCTCCTTGGAATGAGGGATATCATTGCTTATGTCAGATGGATCTTTTCTGAAAGCAGAGAATACCGGAAAGATGTTTACCTGTATTTTATTGACTATGCTTTGCATTCCACTGTGTGGGAAATCCAGAACACTTAATTGAGCTCATGAGGAACATTAATTGTCCGTAGACCAAGAGGCAGTCATTCAAACGAAATGAGGGGTTACTGGATGGTTTAAAATCTGGAAAGGTATTCATAAAAGTGTATTCTTCCACCATACTTATTCAATCTATATGCTGAGCAAATAATCTGAGAACCTGGACTATATAAAGAAGAATGTGGCATCAGGATTGGAAGAAGACTCATTAAAAACCTGCCATATGCAAATGACACACTTAACTTACTGAAAGCAAAGAAGACTTGAAGCACATTCTGATGAAGGTCAAAGACTACAGTCTTCAGTATGAATTGCATGTCAGCATAGAGAAAATAAAAATCCTCACAATTGGACCAGTAGGCAATATCATGATAAATAGAGAAAAGATTGAAGTTGTCAAGGATTTCATTTTACTGGGATCCACAAAAAACACCCCTAGAAGCAACAGTCAAGAAGTCAAATGACATTGCATTTAGCAAATCTGCTGCAAAAGACCTCTTTAAAGTGTTAAAAAGCAATGATACCACCTTGAGGACTAAGGTTCACCTCACCTAAGCTATGGTATTTTCAATCACCTCATTACATATGAAAGCTGGACAATGAATAAGGAAGACCGAAGAAATGGTGCCACTTTGAATGATGGTGTTGACAGAGAATATTGAATATACCATGAACTGCCTGAAGAACAAAGACATCTGTCTTTGAAGAAGTACAGGTAGAATGCTCCTTAGAAGCAAGGGTGTGAGACTTTGTCTCACATACTTTGGATATGTTACCAGGAGGGACCAGTCCCTGGAAGGACATCATGCTTGGTTAAGCAGAGGGTCACAGAAAAAGAGCAAGATCCTCAATGTGATTGACTGACACAGTGCCTGCAACAATGGGATCAGAAATAGCAAGTATTGGTTGTGGGACTTAGCAGTATTTTGTTCTGTTGTACATACAGTCACTATGAGTTGGAACTGACTCGATGCCACCTAACAAGTGCTCTTTCACAGTTAGATAAATGAGTAGATGGATGGAAGGGTAGATAGACAGCCACAGAGACAGACAGACAGACAGATAGTTGCCCTCTGGTCAACTCTGACTCCTGGAGACCTTTTGTACAACAAACAGAACAAAATGTTGCCCAGTCCTGTGTCATCCTCACAATAACAGGTATCTTTGAGTCAATTGTTGTGGCTACTGTACCACTCATCTCACTGAGGGTCTCCTTCACCCTCACTGACTCTCTGCTTCACCAAATATAATGTTCTTCTACAGAAATTTATCCCTCCTGATGACATATCCAAAGCAAGTGAGTTGGACAATGTTCTGTTGTGATCCATAAGGTTTTCATTGGTTGATTTTCAATCTAATCTGTCTCAGTCTGGAAGCTCCACTGAAACCTATCCACCATAGATGACACTGCTGGTATTTAAAATACCAATTGCATAGCTTCCAGCATCGTAGTAACACACAGATCACCACAGTATGATGAACTGCCAGATGGGTGGGGGGGATTCATTTAAAGGCAAAACAAAATACTCAACACTACTAAACTCTCTGATACTTGCTCAGAATAATTTTAGGTTTCTCCCACGTGAATTATGCCTGAAAGATGAATGCAAAAAGGGCAAGGAGGCCACATGTTTTGATCTC
>NW_006921711.1:8757589-8762398 GCF_000298275.1 Orycteropus afer afer
ATCAGAACTCTAAGCACCTGAGAGAGTGGGAACATCCCAGAACATTGTTTTGTGCCACTCCCAACAGAAATACTCTGGGTGGACAGGTTTAGCAATCAGGAGCTCCTCAGTTGCTCATAGCAAATCCCACCTTGGAGTTTACAAAGACTTATAGGTAGAAAAGCCACACTAAGTAATTTACTACACTGTAATGAACCATAGAAGAATAAAATTATACTCAACCTACTCCTCAAGTTTCAAAAGAACAAAATGGTGGGATACTGAAGGAAAGAGCCATTGAGAAGGTCATAATTTGACTAAGAATGGAAATAACTATTTTCTCATCCCTATATATCTAAATACTCTCAATTGGTCTTAAGAAGTGAAATATACAGAGTCCAGTGAAATTCTGAAGGTTCCTGAAAGATTGTTCCAAAAGATAAGAAAAAAGAGAAGAGCAATTGTTGCACAGACAAAGTGAGTGACAGACATGCCCTGTAACAGTGAGTCCTGAAAGAAGAGCCT
The DNA here is from genome assembly GCF_000298275.1 of Orycteropus afer afer. NCBI lineage: Eukaryota > Metazoa > Chordata > Mammalia > Tubulidentata > Orycteropodidae > Orycteropus > Orycteropus afer. Next base: position 8,758,094 of record NW_006921711.1, read on the forward strand.
GCCATGATTACAATTAAGCTTCCAGTTCATGGGCCAGTTCAGTCCAATGTTTTGTTCTTTTTATTATTATTATTATTATTATAACTCAGTAGCAAGTACATAAAAATGTCTGCAACAAAGATGAGGTTATTAAATTCTTTCTTGAGAACAAGACAGAAAGGAGAAGTGATATATTAGAGTATGTTGCTAGGTTTGTTTTTTATTTTTATTTTTGCTCTTCTAATCCCCAAGCCCACAGCAGCCTGTCTAGTTGAATCTTGATTTGTTTTTGTCTCATATGAATGTGATCATCCATCCTCCCAGCAGAAATGGCAAATAGCTGCACGCATCTATGTCATGAAGTGATCATAAATAATATTCTTTATGAGGCTGGTGGGAGGACAACCTTTGGACTTACAGAACTGCCTGCAGCAATACTGTTCCATGAAGTTTTCTGTAATTAAATAAGCAAAGGCATTGATTTTTTTCTGTTTAAAATTATTATTTTAAAGTAACACACAGTAAAAGAAAAAGAAATTTTTATGTCTATTTTTAGTTCTTCTTTTGAGCATCCATGCTTATTCAAAGTAATATGCTAATCATTTATTTCTTGAGTTACCAAATTTAGATTTTTATCCATAACTCCTTAACTATGAAAGATGAGGAATTTAGCTCACTTATATGACTTTCACTACCGGAATCCTCCTTTGAAGTGAGTATGGCAAGACTTCAGCTAACTTACTCTGGACATGTCATCAGGAAAGACCGATTGCTAAAAATGACATCATGTTTGGTTAAGTAGAGGGTCAGTGAAAATGAGAGAAATCCTCAGTGAGATGAATTGACATGATAGCCGATAGCTGAAACATAGGCTCAAGCATCCCAATGATCAGGAAGATGGTACAGGACCGGGCAGCGTTTTGTTCTGTCGTATGAAAGGACGTGTTGGAGCTGACTTGGTGGGCAAATAACTACACATCAGCAAATGATCTTTTACCTCCTCCCATGCCAATGTTTTGTTAGTTATGTTTTTTTTTTTTTTTTTTTTTTTGGCTATTCTATTGATTACCTTTAAAACTTTACATAATATACTCAGATGTCGGGGAGCTCTGGTAGCATAGTGCCTAAGGCACTTGACTACTAACCAGAAGGCTGGCAGTTCAAACCCACCAGCCATTTCTCAGAAGGAAGATGGGGTGATTTACTTCCGTAGTGATACTGCCTCGGCAACCCAAGGAGGGGTCGCTATGAGTCGGGGCCGACTTGACGGCACAAAACTACAACAACCCAAATGTCTAGTTCTTATACAATCAACTGTAGATAATATCTTTTGATTCTCTGTCATGAGCAATGAGGATATTATCCCTTCTACTTTATTCTCCTCTCCTCCCATCTTCTGTCAGTATTACTTTTCCCTTGTCCATGTTTGTAATATTTAAATTCTATTTTGTAGCTATAATTAAATCTTGCATGATTTGTCTGTGGACTGATTCTAAAAATTAGAAAACCTTGGACACTTTTAATATTATGCCTTTTTAAATATTATTATTGGTATACCCAAATATTGTGGATGGACCCTTTTCTAAGGGTAATATTAGAAAAGACCCAATTTTGGACATTTTTTAAACGTTCAAAGCAACAGTTTCAAACATCAAGGTCAAATGGATTCCATTTCTTACATTCATTCTATCATATGCTGGAGATCATGTTGCATTTTAATTCTCTTTATAGACTTAGCATAACTTTCTAACAAAGATCTCCCACTCCCTGACATTTCTAATCTCCCTATTTTCCTCATTTGCTCATTCCTTCATTAAAGAAATGTATTTTATATAGATCTGCCTTCATCCTTTATGTTCAGGGGTTATAATTCCTTTGCTCAGTTATTACTATAAATAAGGTCTTAAACATTTTGTTTTTTTCCAGGAAGTCATCAGATTATCTACACATGGCTCTTCTCTCCTATTCTTTTACAAGAAAGGCATAGAACCTATATAAAAGAAACTATAAAATCTTCAAGAAGAACATAGAAAATGACACATGAACATACAGAAAAGCGTATCATGGTCTTAAATGGGAGAACTTAATATCATAAAAACATATAGTTTCCCAGAACTAATACATAAAGTTAATATAATTCTAGTTAGAACACCAATAGAAAGTTTTGTTTTAGAAGTGAATAAATCACTTTAAAGAACATGGAGGAATAAGTACCAAAATAAGAAATAAAAATATAAAACAATAGGAAAGGGTCACAAGCTATACAGAGAGGCATGACAGCTTGCATGATAACTATGACTGTGGGCTTCAGGCCACACTAACTCACTGTCATCAAGTCGGAACCGACTCATAGTGACCCCTCGTTGGGTTTCCGAGGCAGTATCACTACAGAAGTAGATTGCCCCATTTTCCTTCTGAGGAGTGGCTGGTGGGTTTGAACCTCCAGCCTTTTGGTTAGTAGTCAAGTGCCTTAGGCACTATGCTACCAGAGCTCCCCAATCTTCCTTCCAAGAAGTGGCTGGTGAGTTTGAACAGCCAGTCTTCTGGTTAGCAGTCAAATGCCTTAGGCATGCCACCAAGATCTAATACTTACTAATTTCTGTATTGGTAAAATGAAGGTCTTAATAATACCTACCTCACAGTGTTGCTGTGAGAACTAAATGCAAATTTCTAAGAACAGTTCATAGTAAAAACTACAATTGTGCTCTCTGTTATTTTCTAATACAATTCTCCTAAAGTCATTGGTCCAAGTTCTTTTCATGTATTATTTCATTTACTCCTCATAACAGCACTCTAAGGTGGGTACTACTATTACTCCCACTTTACAAATGAGTAAGCTGAAGCTAAAGAATTAAAGTAATGAAAAACCACACAGCTATGAAGTGTCAGAATACCTGGATTCCAATTTCGTAATCACTCTGTTATTCTGCTTTCCCTGTGGGCTATGCGCACTGCCACTTCTCTGGAGCAACATGTGAAGGATGAGTCATTAGAAAGCCTAACTCTATAGTTCCACCACAGACACTGGAGTCTTCCCTCAGACTCCTCCCTTACAAAGTCATGGATGGTGTCTTAGGCTGAATTCTCTAGAGGAGCAAAACCAATGAAGTGTACGAGAGAGAGAGAGAGAGAGAGAGATTTATTTCAAGGAAATGACATATGCAATTACAGAGGTTGGCAAATCCCAAATCCATGGGTCAAATGGCAGGCCAGAGTTTTCATCTGATTCATGTGGTTGCAGGGGCTGACAAAACCAAAATCTGCAGGTCAGGCAGCAGACTGCTTGGCTCACACTTTACCAGAACATCATATATATTGGATGCAGGCTACACTCTCAAGGAAACTCCCCTTTCAAATGATTGGCTGCTCACATCAGATCACAAAATGGAGGATGATTACATAATATCTACCAAACCACTGAGAATCATGGTCTTACCAATTTGACAGTTAACCTTGACCATCACATATGGATAGAAGATTAATTCAAAGATAAATGGATAGATTTTAAGGAAATAAGAGTTTGAAAAGTTGATTGATAAGGTCTCATATTCCATGTTGCAATTAACCTCCAAGCAACTATCACTTATCAAGGTTTGGTTTAATATCAAAGAAGAACATCTATGATTATCTGAAAAAGCTATTAAGATACTTCTCTTCAAACTGCATATCTGTATAAGGCCATATTTTCCTCATATGTTTCAACTAAAACAGCACAGAACAACAGATAGAATCCTGAAGTAGAAATGAAAATCTAACAGTCTTTTATTAAGCCAAATATTAAAGAGATTTTTAAAAATATAAAACAATGACATTTTTCTTGTTAAATTACTTTTTGTTTTGGAAATATAATCACTATTCATAAACTATTTATTATTAATGTTAACATGTGGTAAATGCCTTGTTGTAATTTTTCAATAAATGAATAAATAAATATTTTAAACATCACTCTTCACACAACATTTCCATATAAATAAAAACTCTTGAGGGTACTTACTTTTTTTTTAACTTTTATTGTGGTGAAAACATATACAACAAGACATTCACCAACATAATAACTTCCCCATTTACAGCTCAGGGACATTGATGACATTTTTTGTGTTATGCCACCATTATTGTTATTCTTTCCCCAAATATTCCACCACTGTTATGATAAACTCAATGTCCTGCAAACAAAAGCTTCCCCTTTCCCACCTCCTTCCTACCCCTGGTAACCAATAATAATCTTTGGTATATATACCAAAGATATATACATATATTTCTGGTATATATATATACATATACATATATATGTGTGTGTGTGAGTGTATGTGTATGTGTGTATATATA